>NC_135234.1:710716315-711027639 GCF_051348905.1 Ranitomeya variabilis | reverse complement strand
GCGTTATCACGGTCATGTGACCGCGACATCACCGCAGGTCCTGCTCGCACAGCAAACCGGAGACCGGACGGCGGCGTGCAGTGCTGAGAGGTGAGTATAGCATCATTTTTTAATTTTAATTCTTTTTTTTTTTTTTTTTTTACTACACTATTTATGCTTCCCAGGGCCTGGAGGAGAATCTCCTCTCCTCCACTCCGGGTAGCAGCCACACATTATCCGCTTACTTCCCACATCGTGGGCACAGCCCCATGCGGGAAGTAAGCGGAACAATGCATTCCTATGGGTGCAGAATCGCAGCGATTCTGCACAAAGTGACATGCTGCGGGTTGTAAACCGCTGCGTTTCTGCGCGGTTTTTCCCGCAGCATGTGCACTGCGGTTTGCGGTTTCCATAGGGTTTATATGTTAATGTAAACGCAATGGAAACTGCTGCGGACCCGCAGCATCAAATCGCCGCGGTAAAAGCCGCAAAGTGTGAACATGGCCTTAAGCCCAGAGGAGCATTGTGGCTTTAAGTCTCCTCATCTCGGCATGCTTAGCATGTCAATCTCCACAAGGAGAAATCATACAACTTGGATAACGGTCTGACGCCTCTGACTCAGACAAACCAGATCTCTGCTTCGTACTGGCGAGGGGCAGTACCCCAAAACAGTGTCTACAAATTGAGATTCTGGTTTGGCTATTATCCTAAGTCATGTGACAAGGCTCGTTAAGGGGTCAACATTGACTTGTAGGATTGCTACCTTTCAATAGGTGGCACTAGAGTTCTAGCTCTCTTCCTCTCTGAAGAGACAATCTGCATATAAAACCAGGAGAGGAACAATCAGAGGAAAAGTATAATAGAAACACGTCACCACTTCTGCATTTATCACCCACTCCTGGCTTTGGTTTACAAATACTGAGGTAAAATGCATGAGTCTCTGCGGCTGCATGTCTCGCGGCTGTTTGACAGCTGCAGCACATGCAGTGTGTCTGTTAGGCTAGGTTCACATTGAGTTAGGGCAATCCGTTTAGCGCTAGCGGATTGCGCTAACGCAATGTCTTTTTCGGGGCCGCGTTTAGGAGTCACGCTAACGTCCCCGCTCTCGCAGCTCCCAGATCTGCGAGAGCGGGGAACGGACCTCGGGCGCGCCGCGGACCAAGCAGCGTCCGAGGTGTGCTACAAAAGAACGGCACATCGCTAGCCGGAAAAGGCACGCGCTAGTGATGCGCTGCAGGCGAAATTTACATTGCTGTCAATGTGTGCGCTAACGGACCCGTTGCACGGCATTAATTGCGACATTTTCGCCGTGCAACGCTGTCCGTTAGCGACCACCCACTAACGCAATGTGAACCTAGCCTTAGGTAATCCCTGCACGTGTTGTAGCTGTCAAACAGCCGCGAGACATGCAGCCGCAGAGAATCCAACATATATTTCAAGCACGCCGAAGTCAAGCATCCAAGCATGTTTGCTCATCATTAGTGCTCAGCTGTAAAGTGGTACTACTACAGCTCTGCTACTCACCAAAACTGTCACTTAAAGTGAACCTGTCACCAGAGATAAGAGATACGGCCATCACCTT
This sequence comes from Ranitomeya variabilis, assembly GCF_051348905.1. NCBI lineage: Eukaryota > Metazoa > Chordata > Amphibia > Anura > Dendrobatidae > Ranitomeya > Ranitomeya variabilis. The sequence goes on along the minus strand of NC_135234.1, from coordinate 711,026,078 downwards.
TCAGGGCTGATATACAGCATTCTATAATGCTGTATATCTGCCCCCAACCCCACCTGTAAGAGAGGAAAATAACTTATACTCACTTGCGGGGCGGTCCAGTACGATGGGTGTTGCTGGTCTTGGTCCAGCATCTACTTCTTGTGATGCCACCCTCCTGCTTACTTCGTGTGGATGACGAGTCACCTCAGCATCGCGCAGGCATACTTCTCCCCCGTGTTGAGGGCAGAACAAAGTCCTGCAGTGCGCAGGGAAAGGTCAAAGAGCCCCGGCGCATGCGCACTGCAGGACTTTGCTCTGCCCTCGACAAGGCAGAGAAGTACGCCTGCACAGGAGCGCGAAGCCAGGGAGACTGTGTGGATGACAAAGGGACATGTCATCCAAATAAAGAAAGAAGGAGGATGGTGATCGTAAGAAGATGGGAGGTGGTGGACCAAGACCAGCGACGCCCATCTCTTATCGGCCAAAACTGGCGACAGGTTCACTTTAAGGGCTCATTTCCACATGCGAGTCACACGTCCGTATCTCGCATGTGGAAACCAAGCTGTGGAGCCGGCACTGAGGAGCGGAGCGTGCGGCCACATAGGAACACATGGAGCTGCACAGCTCCGCTCCTGAATGCCGGCACCAGAGCTTGGTTTCCACATGCGAGATACGGACGTGTGACTCGCATGTGGAAATGAGCCCTAAGGAGGGCAGCCCGCCCAGTTAGAAACCACGAATTAAGTAGACTCTATACCTCTGAGCTACTCAAGGAGCAATTAAGAAAACCTCTAAGTACTATGAAGTTCCCATTCCAATCAGTAGGCTATCTTTGTAATGCAGGACAGGGTAGGTACCCCCAGAGGAATGAGGTACCTACGCAGGGACCACGGGCATGATAGGCAGGTATTATGTGCCAAGCCCCAATCTAATACTGTAAGAATATTTTCTCATTTGGATGTCTACAAGATGGTTTATTTGGCAGAGGTTCCAAATTTTGGAATAGATCTAATAAATGGTTAAAAACAGCGCTCGCTAACAGAAGGTTATTTCTATACCACCAACCAGAAACAAGACGACTGGAAAGTCTCTGGCTCCTTAGGCCACCTTGCCTGGTCCTGAAAATTACTAAATGTGAACCTGCACGGAGTTATGTGAGCAGATCTTCTCCATAATTCACAAGGCAGGTAATGCATGAATTTAAGGTACCAGCGCGAAAGCCTCTTAAAAATATATTAAAAAAAAGTTCACATAATAGATGGTTTCTTTCAAGTCCTCGGGGTCACTCTGCATCTTCTATGGAGCTCACGCCGTGACAGAGGAAAGGATGTGATTAGACCTGAAGGGTGAAATGAATAGTCTAATGGGCACATTTCCTTCTGAAGGCCGGTATCACTCAGGAGCGGCATCATCAGAGGAATAGGAGGATGCGTATAGCAGGCGGCTGTCAGACAGAGATGCTTGGCATATTCCACCCGTCCTCCACCGCCTAAAATTACCGGCATGGTCTCCTCAATAATAGAAATGGAGCAGAATAAATTATAACAAAAAGCCACGTAAACGGCTACAAAATGGTCCTAAGAACTCAGAAGAAAAGACTGTCTCTAAATGTAACGGCACAAGTACAAAACTGCTCGTTACGACCCGTCTGATGACTAAATATTAAGTGGTTTCTTGCCATCTCCAGAAAGGAGCTCTGAAGGTAAAATACATTACCCTGGGTTAATGCGCCATTCCACTGCCGCTCAATTAAAAAGTAAAGCATTAATTCCCCGCTGCATTACAGACCACACAGCTATAGGTTATCGTCTCAAAATGTCAGATTCAATTTATTAATGGCAGTGCACGTCTGCCGCTTGCCATTTACCTTGTAGCATACACCTAAAATAGAAGGAAGGAGAAAAATAAAATACTTAGGTGAGGTTAGGCTCTGTTCACATCACGCCTGAACCTTCTGTCAGATATACATGGATACTTCTAGAATGTTACCCAGTGGAAACCTCCAATGGAAGCCTCAAATGTAGCTGCTGGATGGGAAACGTCACCTGCGGAACCCCACTCATTATTTCTGTATGGTTTAAGGAGTCCTGCGACCAAGTCAAAAGTGGAGCTCTTATTTTATTTCTGCTGCTCCCCCTAAATGGCGTATACAGGACTAATTTATATTTTTACTATGTACCCAAGAACAAGCAGGTGGTTGCTACATAGCTGCCTGGCGCCACAGAGGTGTCACAGACCGCTCCTGCCGGCGATTCACCAGCTTTCACTGATGTCATGTAGGCGGCAGCAGCTTCTCTTCCGCTCTGTCAATGGAGTGTGACCGTCGGCGTCATGCTGATTGACAGCCAGCTACCCGCTGCCAAACTGCAGGAAGCAAGCTGTCAATCAGCATGACATCGACAGTCACGTGACATCGACAGAGCAGAGGAGCTCTATTGACATGGATCTGCTGAATCGACAGCAGGAGCAGTCGGTAACCGCTCTGAGCCGGCTACAACAGGCAGGTAGGTGCCTTTGTTAGCAACTACGTGCCTGCTTTTTTTTTTTTTTTTTTTTTTTTAATAAAATCCACTACTTTATATCGTTTTAAAAGAGATGGGTCTTTTTATTTAGTGTGCCCTATATGCTAATTTTTATGGTTTGGGGTTTTCTTTTTTGTTGTTTTTTGTTTTTAATACTGCTTGGCATAATTACTTTGTGAGCAATGCCCCGTTGGAAATTGAATAAATAAAATTCAGGGGGTAACGAAAAATATAAAATTGGAATAGAGAGCTTTTCCATAGTACATGGGACATATATGGCTCAAATCACATGGGAACATCCGTAATGTAGGGTCCCCTACTCCACAGCACAGGACTAGCCCATTAATAACATGTCACAAGGCTGTCACGGCCATAGAAAAATGCCAGCCGTCAAGCATGACATATCCAAAGCCCTGGCTGTCTAACCTTTCAATTGGAAAATCCATCTCTCCCGGAGAGGAGAAATACTGGTAGGTCATTTTTGGGTACATAAGGCTGCGTGCAGACAGAGGGGTTTTTTTGAGTCCTACAATATATCACATTTTTCAAGCAGATTTTGTTTCAGTTTATGTTTTGTTTTCAAGGTGGAATCTGCTTCAAGTGGCATACACTTTATATGGAAAAAATAGAAAAGTGTTCTCCCAAAACCTTAAGTGGGAGTGGGGTAGAATAATCAAAACTCTACATATGCACTGAAAAAAAGGATTAATACTGAAGTGAATAGGAAGCGTCTCCCAAGTGTTTTTTTACATTACTATACTCACACACACACCAAAAAAACAAACAAAAAAACCAACTTGTAATCCTGCATCTTTGTTTCAGGTTCCGATCCTCCATGGCGACAAAACAAGCAGGATATATTGCACTGGAAACTACAATAATAAGTTGAAAAAAGAAAAAGAAAAAAAAAAAAGCAGTATTGTTAAGGAAAAACAAGTACATGACATTGGGGATAGAAGGACCAGCATAGTAAAAGGGGTGTCCATTCCCATGACATCAATGGGTGGTCCATGGGATTATTATTATTATTATTATAGCGCCATTTATTCCATGGCGCTTTACATGTGAGGAGGGGTATACATAATAAAAACAAGTACAATAATCTTGAACAATACAAGTCACAACTGGTACAGGAGGAGAGAGGACCCTGCCCGCGAAGGCTCACAATCTACAAGATGGGATAGGAATATAGGAATACTAGTGTGCCATGTGTTGGACCCCCACTCAATCTCCAACAAACGAGCTGCTAGCAGCAATGGCCGCTCCATTCAATGTGTAGCAGCGTCTGCCGGGTCCTGCAGAACAGCTTTTATTCCCTTTGAAGGAGGTGTTCTGCAGGACTCGGCAGAGGCTGCTACACATGGATTTTTACTGTGCAGTGCAGATTTATTCAATGGTTACATCCAGCAGCTACCGAATCTCCTAACAGCTGATTATGGGGGTTGTGAGTGTCGGACCCCCACAGATCTTATATTTGACGAGTGATCCATTCCTAATCTTATTGATAAAAACACATCATATGAACCTTTAGGCTAGATTTATTTTGTCAGACTTCGGTTCATAACCATGTTGATCTGTCCTCGATTTGAGGACCTTTTACCCATATAGTCAGCAATACGCCAGGCGCTGCCGACCAGGAGGACTCTATAGACCTGCATAACAATCAGCAAGTGTATAGGAGGGTCAGAAAGAGTATTTAAAGGGTATTCATGACATTACTGACACTAATGAGTCACAGTGATGATTTTTGGCTGGAGATTAGAGTTATTCATGTACTAATAAGAAGTAAAGTTCATCCCTTAAATGTAACAGTGGGAACACCTTGAGATAACGGTCACCACACAATCATCTCTTATACACCATCCTCCGTTTTACTGTACATTAATAACAGATGATGCTGAAAACCAGAGTACAAGAAGCTTCATCTTTAAGTAGGTTGTAAGAAAATGATAAATCGTAAATGAGACGTCTCGCACCGATCTAGACTGGCGGGGAGTTGCCAAAAGAAACGAGCAAGTCCATCAAAGTTTACTCCGTTTGCCCTGGTGTCTGCATGAAGGAAGACAATTATTGACAGAGCCAAGCTATTTCACAGGAACAAACACATTAAGAGGACCACATTTAAGACACTAACTTTTCCCAGGAAGGAATATTAACCAAACACGACAATTCCCATGAAGCTTCCTGTACCCTCTGGCTACAGCGCTACCGCACGATGAGAGTGAGGCTTCTCGGCTTTGTTCCCACATGCTCCGAATGATCAGAAACGCGTCCGGTGTTCTATGGAGGGAGGTGGCAGCCGTCAGTATCTGCAGACGCTACATGTTAGTGCCAATCCTGGGAGATAAACTAAAGCTGGCCTAATCCTGAGGTCAATGTGGTTCTGTACTATTGGATCGCTGCCGGCCACGGAGACATCAGAAGAAAGTTCTTCTCGGCTTCAGGAAAGACTTTCTCCACTCGCCCGCAAAAAGTCAAACATAAAACAGACCAAGACTAACATTGACTTTTCCCCAAAAAAACTTCTACAAGTGTGGATTTAGCCCTGACTACAGCAGTCGCCTTTACTTTTACACTCAGCACCTTTCCATGGAAGATGGAGAAGAGCAAGACTAAACTGCCCAAGTCTGTAGCTCAGTAAATAGACGAGGGCAAAGATGGCGATGCCAAGCACCAACACTTCTAAAGCAGGTTTTTGGAGGAAAGGATAGGATTTATCTCTAGTCTGACGGATGGAGATTGTGAGACAGTCCAGTTACACTCCAGCCATGTTCACATCCCAACCAGTAAAGGCACAGATTGGCCTCGGGGAGACCAAAACATCCAACAACGCGGAGACACCATCACGTGTTTCTCAACACAAGCAGTGAATAGCCAGGCCTTTCCCCGGGAAGGAACAACCACGGGAAGGGCAGCATCCAATACAGGAAAACCACATCCCAACCAGAGCCCCTACATGCCCCAAATGTAGATCTGCAGAGCCCCATTCAATTGAGGGAAACCAAAAGGCTTTTTTACTCTATGGGAGCAACATATATGTATCTCTAAATATATTACCACTTTTTTTCTACCAATATATAGTTAAAGGGAATCTGTCAGTAAGATCAACCCTCCTAAGCCGCCAATATGGGCATGTAAGTTATAGGAAGCTGAATAACATGATAGCTTGATATCTGCGTTTTAATGTCTTATTGCTGCAAACAACACATTTTTTCTTATATGTGAATATGCTGAGATCTATGGGCCGGACATAGATCTCCTTGAGAATCTGCCTCCAGAGACTATTTTATATGAAAGGCGGCATTACCAGTGTGAGACATGTAATCACTGACAGTCTGCTCTCCGGATCTACATGTCTCACACTGGTAACGCCCCTTTCATTTACAATAAACCCTGGAGACAGATTCTCAGGGAGATCTATGTCCGGCCCATAGATCTTAACAGCTCATTTACATATAAGAAAAATGTGTTTTTCGCTGGAATAAGACATCAGATCGCAGATAACAAGGTATCCTGTTATTCAGCTTCCTATGACCTACATGCCCATATAGATGGCTTAGGAGGATTGATCCTACGGACAGATTCCCTTTAACTTTATCTTTGTTTTGTATCTTAAAATGCATTACCACATTTTTCATACCAACACATGTTGCTCCTATAAAGAAAAAAAACCCTTTTGGTTTCCATTAATTGAATGGGGCTCTGTAGATCTACCTTTAGGGCCTGTATGCGCTCTGGATGTGATGTGAACATGGCTGGAGTGCTACTGGACGGTCTCATTTACATATTAAGAAAAATGTGGATTTTTCTAGAATAAGACATCAGATTGAATAAAATGATGCCTTGATATCTGTAAAGGGCAAAAAATGGAATGAAGGATTATATCAGCTTACCAGTGTCATGACTAGACTTTTTTGGCTTGAAACGCGTGGGCCTAGGGTTTGTTTTTGACTATACATTTTTTTTTTTTTTTACACTACATTAATAAACTGTTTAAGGAATAATGTAATCCCTTGGTGGTAACTGGATATCCCTTTGCTCATACATATTTTATTCAGCCTCCTATGAACTAAAAAAATTCATAGACAGCTGAGAAGGCATGGTCCTGTATGCATTTGTGTTGCAGATGGTTTCCCTTCTTTACAATGGAAGGTGGGCAAAGCCGAACTCCAATGCTTTCCCCAGTGCTGGGCGCTCTGCAGGGTTCCATACATGCACTAATATAGATGGCGACCCCTGATGGAACGCAGTCCCATGAGGCACTGTGGAGGCAGAGGAGCTGTCACCTTTACATTTCCATCATCCAAAAATCCCCTTTAAGAAAAAGGCCGTCAAGACAAGATATCGCCATAATGCTTACAGGGGACGGCGATATTCAAAACAGAAAGCAAACAACGTTATTTGGAAGGCTCGGCCATATATTCCAAATCCCCGAGCGCTAGTTTCTAGGCGTTCGCTGAGAACCTGCAGAATGTGCTCTTTGATAATGACGATGTGAAATGGGATGTGAAGATTCAGTGGAAATGTCAGGGAAAAATCCTTCTCAGCACAATTAGTGGGGACTTCGGAAAAGTTCAGCAAACTCGGAAAGTTTCTCTCCAAGCAGAAGACATTTGCTGGTTACGATGTGTCTTCTGTACATATTCTATACTTGTTGAACAAAAATTGAAAATTTAAAGGACCGTCCAGGAGAATAAAAAAAAAAATCAGACGCCTTGTACTTTGTCTACACCTGGCGCAGCAATAGACATTCTCAGGTGTTCATTAGAGGGAGCCGGCCATCACATGACCCCACAGCATTACACAGGGTGCCAAGAGGTTTTTAAAGAGGTAATTTCCTATAGTGCCCCCTGCAGAATAAAGAAAAAAAGCTTTAAAGGGAATCTGTCAGCAGGATGTCACCATCCTCCAAACTATACATATGTGCATGTAGATCTTTCAAAGACAAGTCCAGGGACACTTCTACATTGCCAGTCCACTACTATGCTACTGAGTCTGGATATGAAAATGAAGGTGAAGAGCTATTTGTAGATCTGAAGCCTCTGTCACTCCAGCTCAACTCCCTGCCCAGGACCGGCTCCTCCTGCTGCCTGACCGACAGCCTCTGCGCTGTGTGACTTCAGACAAAGAAGCCATCAGTCAAGCAGGAGGAGTCAGTGCTGGCCGGGGAATAGATCTGGAGTGACAGTGGCTGCAGATTTACCATAGTCTGTCAGACTCATTTGCATACCAATTCAAATGCTGATTTTTCAGTAACGGAGGAACAACCTGGACATGTAGATGTATAGTTGGACTTGTCTTTGAAATCATTGAAGTCAAGAGGGGTGTGTGAAATCAGCTGACGCATTTCCATTAAAGTAGCACACGACCTGTTAACAGTCCGGTGGGTGGTCTCTGCATAAGTTGGGTTATGGGCTGTACATAACATGCAAGGCTTTACTCTGTCCTCGTAAGGTCTACACCTATTAGAATGCCTTAAATTAGTATTGCCAGTAGTGTCCCTTTAAATTGGGGTAAAATAGTAGGTAACACCAAGGTTACAAAAGATTTCAAAACCTTCAAATTGCCTCAAAGTTTTGTTTTTCGTTGGAATGCCCACCCACGAACACAATAAAGTATCATTAAGATGTGTAGGAAATACGGAACGGCCGCGGGTCTACTGACCAGAGCTCGGCAGCCTCAGGCATGTGTGATGCTTCAGGTTGGGCGACGCGTGGACAGTCCGTGCATCAGTCTGTGGACTGTATTTGGTGGATGTCTGAATTCGCTTTAAGACTGAAAGACTTTATAAAGTACTAAATAGCACAAAGTTCCTAGACATAATGACAACAAAGACTTGGGCTTAGTCACCAATAGCTTGGACTCACTGAGGAAGGCAACTACGGAAACAGTTTGACCAGTTCAGCTTGTGCTTTACCAGCCTAGTTCGGCCATTTTGGGTAACCTACCACTTCAGGGTTGAGGTGTTTTTGCTACAACTCTTCCTCATCACACTAGTGATCCACATGGAAAAAGATAGAACCGGAGGATAGAAGCCGCGCAGACCACAATAAAGGTAACAGAGTTACACACACACACTGTTTATTAGCCTACGCGTTTCGTGGCAAACAGGCCACTTCATCAGGGCATCAAGATTCATCAGTAAAACCAGGTATATATACCCACAAATACAATCAAAAAAACACAAAACATGTATAAGCCCCACCCTCTTACGACATCACTTCTGGTGGGAACGCCCACTTTAGATCAAAAATTTGTAAATACACCCATAATATTGGATACAAAACATTAAAATACATTGAAACACAATGATCGATCTTTAAAACCATATATATTCATCAATAAATAATAAAAACAAGTGTAAACATTTCTGGTATCCAGATAAACCAGGATTAGAACTCACGCTGGAAGAAACCTAAAAACTATCCTCCAGAGATTAAACCTCCGTCTTATACCACTAAACCACCAAGTGGTCTTAGGTGAGGGCAACTATTTATCTTGATTCACCAGTTAAACCCATTCAAAACACTTAAAATATCATATATTGACCCATAGCAAAGGAAACCAAGGGCCAATATGAGATAACTAACACTACATAGCGTGTCTGTAGTGTACTTCAATATCAATAGGATTAATTGGAACAAGAATCACATGAAGTAAAAGAAGTAAGGGGGAGGGTAAATTCCCATATACTCAATTTCAACGGTTCATTCAGGAATTGAACCCATTTGATGTAGAGGTCTACAAACACTGCAAAGAAATAAGCAGCACCCTAGACCAGTCAACCACCCATTTCCCTATTGACTATAGTGGCCCCCCATTTTCCATGAATCTAGGTGGTTGACTGGTCTAGGGTGCTGCTTATTTCTTTGCAGTGTTTGTAGACCTCTACATCAAATGGGTTCAATTCCTGAATGAACCGTTGAAATTGAGTATATGGGAATTTACCCTCCCCCTTACTTCTTTTACTTCATGTGATTCTTGTTCCAATAATCCTATTGATATTGAAGTACACTACAGACACGCTATGTAGTGTTAGTTATCTCATATTGGCCCTTGGTTTCCTTTGCTATGGGTCAATATATGATATTTTAAGTGTTTTGAATGGGTTTAACTGGTGAATCAAGATAAATAGTTGCCCTCACCTAAGACCACTTGGTGGTTTAGTGGTATAAGACGGAGGTTTAATCTCTGGAGGATAGTTTTTAGGTTTCTTCCAGCGTGAGTTCTAATCCTGGTTTATCTGGATACCAGAAATGTTTACACTTGTTTTTATTATTTATTGATGAATATATATGGTTTTAAAGATCGATCATTGTGTTTCAATGTATTTTAATGTTTTGTATCCAATATTATGGGTGTATTTACAAATTTTTGATCTAAAGTGGGCGTTCCCACCAGAAGTGATGTCGTAAGAGGGTGGGGCTTATACATGTTTTGTGTTTTTTTTATTGTATTTGTGGGTATATATACCTGGTTTTACTGATGAATCTTGATGCCCTGATGAAGTGGCCTGTTTGCCACGAAACGCGTAGGCTAATAAACAGAGAGGGTGTGTAACTCTGTTACCTTTATTGTGGTCTGCGCGGCTTCTATCCTCCGGTTCTATCTTTTTCCATGTGGATCCATACTGTTTGCCGGGAGCCTGCTGCGACCATACGTGCTTATCCAAGGGAGTTGTGACCTGTCACAACCAGACCAGGTGAGTCTGTTTTGTGGGGGTCCAGGTGATTGCGATACCTGAAGGTATTACTCTATGTGCGCTTCTTTTTCTTGTTTTTAGTCATCACACTAGTAGTATTTACTGTTAACCGGGGAAGGTTACATGCTGACTTGGATGAACTTTGGCACCCTAAGACGGCACTATTTTGAGGTCTTCAGGTTCACGCCAACTTGTGGCCATGATGTTTTATGACCATGTCTTATAGCCATATTAGCCATGGGCCTGTGCACCCACAACTTCATGTGAGCTTGGAAGTGGACCTTCCCTTGCCATCTAAGTGTTCAAAAAGTCTTGGTTGCCCAATTCCTATTATTATTGTGACTTCTCATCGTCCTTTGTCATCAACCACCGGTGATCAAGTATCAAGGCCAAGAAAAGCTCCATCTGGAAACTGGGAAAATGTATTACATGTTCGCGTTTCAACTGAATGGCAGTCTTTGTACAAGTTGAGATGTGTCATGGTGTGAGTACAGGCCATGATAGAGGGACCGGCCGCGGCCAACCTTGCCTCATTTATGCCTATGATGAGACCCATGCCTGGCCAATGAATTACAGACAGTGAAACAAATGTATAAAGCTGTAAGACGATTCTATCGTTAACCCATCGGTCATGATAATTGTGCAGTGTGAACGGGTTGAGCGACTAAAGGGAATCTGTCAGCAGGTTTTTGCTATGTAATCTGAGGTAGGGGCAGAGAGCCTGATTTCAGTCACGTGTCACTTATTATATTGAAACTGCACACAGCCTAACGAGTGATTTATTAGCAGGAGATCAGCACTGACTAGCCGCGTGCACGATAAGCAGCTCACTGTTGATAGACAATGTACATAGACAGCTGTAGGGTGAGGGCAGCTTTCTGAGCTCTGCTATATCCAAGAACTCTGACAGTTTACAGTGTTCATCAGTTGTGATACAAAGTGACATATCGCTGGAATCAGGGTCCCTTTCCCCACATTATGCTGCTCCTAGACATGGTAGCAAAAACCTGATGACAGATTCCCTTTAAACGATGTGCCTAAAACACACGTTCATCATGCATGATACAGTTTATGCGGGCGACTAATTCTCATTCATCTCTTGGAAATTATGTAATGCAAATGGAGACTGTTCCCTCATTTCAATGATTAGACCGGCAAAAAGTAGTAGAGATTCAAGTCCTAAACTAGTCTCTCGGTGGCTGATTGTGTTCCCGAGACAATGTTTGATACCAGTTGAAGCACTGGAACCAGTAACATCCTTGTCTTGCTGGTTGCTATTACTGCAAATGCTTCTGTTCATATAAAATCGTGAAATTGATTAGCGAACATTTTCTCTCTAATTTGATTAGACTTTCTACAGAATCCACGGAAAGGTTTGTACAATACTTTATGAATTTATGTATCCAAATTAATAGAATCCCTTCTGGGAACACTGAACACAAACACACTTTGGACGGACTGTGAACACAACGCACAATGTTACAATGTGGCAATCACTATCCAACCGTCACCGATTGTCGCCTGTATACAGCGGCTTGTGACACTATTCAGGCAGAGGGGGCTCTTCCTCCTGGTTTTTTTTAACCTAATTTGTTACATTACAACCTGTGGGTAAATATTTTCGCAATCCGATTTGCGTGTAATACATCAGTAGTACATACAAGTTGGTGAAGTGAGAAAAATATAGGCATAAATTCAAATGTATGGAATCAAATAAATAAAGAGCGTCATGTGCATGTGTATTCACCCTTTTTGCTGTGAAGCCCCTAAAAATTTCTTATGCACGCAATTACCTTCACAAGTCACATGTTTAGTGACAGGACGTCCCCCCCCAGTGTGCAATCTAAGTGTCCCATGCCGGTCAGTATATACCTTCACTGAAAGGCCACAGGAGGGCATTAATCAGAGAGGCAGCAAAGAGACCAAAAGGTCCCGTAACCTTGAAGGAGACGCAGAGTTCCCAAGCAGAGACTGGAGAATCGGTCCATATGACCACAATAAGCCGTACACTCCATAGAGGTGGTCATTATGGAAGAGTGGGCAGAAAAAAAGCCTTTACTTGCACACAAAAATTGTGACGCTCATTTTCAGTTTACCAAAAGACATGTGGGAGACTCCCAAAATGTTTGAAGGAAGGTGCTGTGGTTAGACGAGACCAAAATTGAACTTTTTGGCCACCAAGGTAAAAACCATGTCAGGCGCTAAACCAACACAGCTCATCACCTCAAGAACACCATCCCCATAGTGAAACATGGTGGTGGAAGTATCATGCTGGGGAGATATTTTTCCGCAGCATTGACAGGGAAAATGGTCTGAGTTGAAAGGAAGATGGACGGTGCAAAATACTGTGATATTCTTGATCAAAACCAGTTTCATTCTGTCAGTGATTTGAGACTGGGATGGAGGTTTACCTTCCAACAAGACAATGACCCAAATCATACTGCTAAATCAACACTCGAGTTGTTTAAAGGGCCACTGTCACCCCCCTCCAGCCGTTATAAACTAAAAGAGCCACCTTGTGCAGCAGTAATGCTGCATTCTAACAAGGTGGCTCTTTTAGTTTATAACGGCTGGAGGGGGGTGACAGTGGCCCTTTAAGGGGAAACGTGTAAATGTTTTGGAGCAGCATAGTCAAAGCCCATTCCATCTGTGGTCAAACTTGCAGACTGTTGTTCACCAGACGAAACCAACTACTGTGAAGGAGCTGGGGCAGCTTTTCCTTTAGAAATGGGCAACATTCCCAGTGGCAAAATGACTTGCAGCTGTAATTGCCGAGAAAGGAGGCTCTACAAAGTACAGACTTTAGGGGGAGGGTGAATAGTTATGCACACTGAAGTTTTCAGTTATTTTGTCCTATTTGTTGTTTTTTCCACAATAAAAAAGAAAACCAAATGTTTACAGCTGTAGGGATGTACTTTACAGGAACTGATGCAAACCCTAAAAGAAAAAAAAAAAAGCAAATTCCAGGTTGTGAGGTAGCAAGACATAAAATTCCAAAAGGAGGTGAATACTTTCACAAGCCACTGGAAACACGTGCCTGACCGCTTGCCCGTCACGAGTTACAGTTGCATCATTTAACCAATTACGGTACCTGTTCGTGTGAACAAGTCTTTAGTCTTTTCATGAATGACAGAACGTTAAGGTGGGGAAGAGGATGTGATCTGATGATCGGCTTGTACTAAGTGCACTGATCATAGAGGCATCACTGGCCACTCACACCTCAGGCTATGTGCACACGTTGCGGATTCTCTGCGGATCCGCAGTGTTTTTTGAGGTGCAGAAACACTGCAGATCCGCAATTGATTTACAGTACAATGTAAATCAATGAGAAAAAAAAAAAAGCTGTGCACACTTTGCGGAAAATCCACTGCGGAAATGCTGGGGTTTAAAAGAAATAGCATGTCACTTCTTTTTTGCGAATCTGCAGCATTTTTGTACCCATTCCATTATAGAAAACCGCAGGGGTAAAAAATGCAGTAAATCCGCAAAAAAAACGCTGCGGAACCGCACAAGAAAAAACGACAAATCCGCAGGTGCATTTTCTGCCAGGAGAGGCAGAATCCGCACCAGAAATTCCTAAGCCTAATCCGTAACGTGTGCACATAGCCTCACAGAAGTAGCAGCTTCTCTAACATCAAGAACAGACTTGTATAAAAGAATAACAGTCTCTCCAGAAACCAGCTAAAACCAAACAATGAAGAGAGAACTGGAACAAGCACCAGATCAGATGTGGCTACAAATAAAAGCGCCATTTACTATTGTGAGGCTGAATCTCTGGAGTCCGGCCAAATAAGCCAGCGCTCCTCGCTGTCAGGGCTAGGAAGACAGCGAAAAGTCCTAAAGGTTACAACAACTCCCCAAACTGGTCAGTCAACATTTTTACAGGGCGGCTGACATTCTTCCCTTCCATGCCTGTATTTACTTACGGCCTAAGACCGGTCCACTCACGGCAGAGCGGCATTACACCTGGAATTAATGGCCGTCATCAGGTATATTGATCCCCCCTGATCCTGCTCTATATACAGGCAGGGGACGCGGCCCTGATCAGACGCCCGCTCGTATGTACAAACATGTGCAATCACACGCCCTTATGATTGAACTCCTGCATTGTGTCGCCCAACAAGGAGAATTTTCCGCCGAGAGCCGATCTATTGTTAAACTAGCCACAAATTACAGGCTGTGGAGTATACAAGGTTTGTTCTCATTATTCCAATTGTGATCAGCATTAGTTGTATTTGTGTCTCCAGGCCCAGCAGACGCTCATGTGTCGCTATGGTTACTGGGAGTACTGTGTGCAGTCTGAACGCGGGTATATGTGCGAATCCTTCTCATCTGTCCCCAACGGCCGTTTCTGTTGGTATATTTTCAGTGTGTTACCATGGAGACACATACGTCTGCATAAGGACTGCAGACACGGAGCCACTGACGGCAGATCACTTCTTACTACAGACATGTAATTAACACAAGAGTTAATCCGCTAGATCTCAGACCATCCAATATCCACCCAAGGATCTCATCACTGAATGCATTTACCCATTTGTTCCTATAGGAGTCTACAACAAGGAAGGCTGCACTGTAAAGCATGAGGGATGAAGGTCACTGGTCTCTGGCAGAGTGTGGCTGACAGGCTGCCGCCTAGAGTCAGGGTCACAGCTGTGCTCTCAGGGAGGAGTCCTGCTAAAAAGCTGACAAGAAGGAAATAATGAGCGGTTACCTATAGGCCGTGCCATATAGCATCGGAGAACACTTGTCAGTAGGCAAGACTATGCCAGCGGGAGCAATGCCACTGGTTTTAGGCCAAGCTCACACTTGATTGGTTTTTGCTGCCCAAACAATGAGTTGAAAAAAAATGCCTCTCATTCAGGACTTTTGGCGCCTTTTTTGCTGCAGGTTACTTGGCTGAATTGTCTACAGTACATATTTAAAGGGGCTGCCCGGCCTTAGGCTACAAGTCTGCAGTCGCTCTACGTAACTGCAGACTTGCGAGTTCTCCCATCCCGCACACTGAGGAGTCTCTGGTACAGGCAGCAGGAGCCGGCAGTCCCGTGACCATAAGGCTGTGATTAGCGTACTGTCGGTCACATTCCGACTAGACGGGTCCGGCCTTGCTCAGTGCACTTACATGGAGCATGGTCGCGTATGTCTAGTCGGCACATGATTGCATGTATGCAAATTGCCCGCCGCCGGAGAATCCTCACAGTGTGTAGTGCAAACACTGAATTTTTCTCACTGACGGCAAACTTGTAAAATAAGGCCTGGTCACCTTTTTGCAGTGTAAAAAAAAAAAAAAAAAAAACGCTGAAAAAAAAAAGAAAAAAAAGAAAAAAAAAAACACACCACTTTAAGAATGGACACTCCAGATGTCAAAAATGATTCAATCTTACATTTCAGCCAGGGAAAAAAAAATAAAATAAAGTGTGCATGACATTTGTGACATCTCATCGCTTTCGCTGGTACTGTAAAAAGCAGCTTTTAAGTTGCATAACAAAGACAAAAGATGCAAAAAAAAAAAACACCACAAAAACGCAACATGTGACCGCAGCCTTACTATGGCTCTCCACAGGAGGGTGGGAAAAGGTTTATTCCCCACACACAACTTGTAGAAGAGCAGGGTCTTGCTAAACCTTTTGGATCATACACCATTCTAATCTTTCCAAGATCTGAATTCTTTTTGAGTGGGAGTTTTATCCACAGGCAAGTGTCCAAGTAGTGGGGTCGGGGTCCTGCTCTACCCCATCCATTGAGGCCTGCTGGCGTACAGCAAGATAGGACCACACTGATTGGATACACCTTGTCGCAGATGTATGTCTTAGGGTATGTGCACACGTCAGGATTTCTTGCAGAAATTTCCTGAAGAAAATTGGAAATTTTCTGCAAGAAATCCGCATGGTTTTTTTTCTGCATTTTTTCCCGTTTTTTTCGCGTTTTTTTTTTTTAGCATTTTGCAAGCGAAATTAGCTTGCAGAATGCTAAAGTTTTCCAAGCGATCTGTAGCATCGCTTGGAAAACTGACTGACAGGTTGGTCACACTTGTCAAACATAGTGTTTGACAAGTGTGACCAACTTTTTACTATAGATGCAGCCTATGCAGCATCAATAGTAAAAGATAAAATGTTTAAAAGTAATTAAAAAAATGGTTATACTCACCTGCAGACAGCCGATCTCCTCAGCGGCGTCCGTTCCTATAGATGATGTGTGTGTGCAGGACCTTCGATGACGTCGCGGTCACGAGAGCGGTAACATGTCCGGTCTCACGACCAATCACAAGACAGCGACGTCACCGCAGGTCCTTCACCACACCATCTATAGGAACCGAAGCGGCAGCATGCACCTGAGAGGCGGGAAGACTCCGGGGCCATCGAAGGTGAGTATATCACTATTTTTTATTTTAATTCTTTTTTTTTGACCAATTATATGGTGCCCAGTCCGTGGAGGAGAGTCACCTCTCCTCCACCCTGGGTACCAACCGCATATAATCTGCTTACTTCCCGCATGGTGTGCACAGCCACATACGGAAAGTAAGCAGATCAATGCATGCCTAGGTGTGCGGAACCCCGCAATTCCGCAAATTTAATGAACATGTTGCTTTTTTTTCCGCGAAGTGATTTTTTCGCGGAAAAAAATGCAACATTTGCACAAAAAATGCGGAATACCCTGAAAATAATGGGAGGCATATGTTAGCGGTTTTTTTCGCATTTTTTTCGCGTTTTTATCATGTTTTTATAGCAAAAAAACGCGAAACAAAACGCGAAAAATACTGAACGTGTGCACATGGCCTTACGCCTTTTTTTTTTTTTTTTAATCAAAGTAGCGTCAACCACGTACACGGTTATTGGCATCTACTAATTAATGCTCATTTACCTTTAGCCTAGGTTACGCTTGTTAATGGGCACAGTGTGGACGTGCACCTACAAATTGCGCTTGTACCAACATTTCTGCCAGCTAATTTCTTTAATTTTGTTTCATCAGCATTCTGCCAGCCTTAGAGGTGCAGGGACTTCCATCCTGAACTTTGCAGCACGTCTTGGTGTCTAGTAGTAGAGACTGATCACACTTCACAACAGGCAATTGACAGCAAGTAACGCAAAAGGAAGAAACCTAGCGGCGGGCACTTTGGAGTGGTTTTATCAGCTAAAAGAACAAGTCCGTTTACCCAAAAGAGAGCTGTTCATTTTATAGTTATGTCAAAAGCATTCATGCAACACAGAAATAAGAACTTTTAAATACAAGTATAGGAGAAAACACCAATAGTACATTCCCAAGCACAATGGCAACCTAGATCGTGTACATGGTCCATGCGGCCTGATCTGAGGAGTGCATGAAGACTCACAGGCTCAGCCTTAGGAGCCTTATGCACTGTATATATTACAGCTATGAATGGAGCGTGCCATGATTTTTTCTCTTTCCTGGTGGAAGAATTTTGTCATTATATGCACATTAAGAAAAAAAAAATCATAAATTCCAATTGGTAATAAAACAGAAATCCAGCGGTGTTCTCATATCCACAGCAGCATCTGCAGACCAGTGGGCTTCTACAGCCGAAATCTGGACGGCCGCCCAGGTCACATCAGCCGCCTTCACTCTGTTCTTTTAGGCACAGAATTAAAGAGGATAAAAAAAGTGCCTGTGAATGGGGCCTGTATAGAGCAGGAGCGAATTCTTTCTGCATGTGATAATGTACACACCAGAGTTTATTCTTCCTGCAGGATTTTACACGGTAAGGAACCAAAGTAAACTTATATGTGAAAAAAACATTCAGGCCCGCACATATAAAACCCGATCCCACAGACAAACGGTACAAAACGATGGGAGACGAGAAACTGGGACCCAGGAGTGCAAATGTACAACATGCGCCAAAAAACCACAAACATATTGGCTTCCCATGTTATTATTACACGATTTATCCAAATACTTATGTTGTAATGTAGAAAACCGTAATATTCGGTAACTCCTCTCCCAGAGGATCTGACAAGTGCCAGAGTATCAAATACTCGGGAATATCCGAAGAAACTATATAAAAATCTACATAAAGTAAACAATATACAATCTGATACTTTGAGGGTTTTTTTTTTTTTAAAGTTGGTGAAAGCTCCTAATGTTTTGGCTCTGGGTTTGAATAGCACTGAGCTCCGTACGCGGATGATCGGGATCTGTGGATCATCGCTGTATTTGGCGCTATATAGAAGGGCCACATAACTGCTCATCCCAGCGTCAGGAAGCCTCTCGGACATCTGGACGTGTTTTTACTGGTTCCAAACTACACAGTAATTTCCGCCCGCAGCCTTAGGAAATGTAATCAGACGCTCACGATTCAGATCAGGCGGCTTTATTCCCCTCCATCTGCAACACAAGATCATATAGAGTAGGTGACGGGTGACTCCTCTGCATATCCTCAAACTGTCAGGATGGAGCGGGCCACACTAATCGGGGGCTTCTTAGAGGGCATTTCATCACGTGTCCTTACAAGACCCCACAAATCAGATGAAGAACTGGGGTAAGACCATATGATGTGTATGTGGGGGCTTCCTAACTTTCCAATGACAGATGACATAGGGGGAGTGAAGGATCAGCCAGCTGAAAGGTCACTAACCGAGTTTATTTTATGGGGAGAGAAGCTGCTGCCAAAGGAGCCTCCTCTCTCCGCTAAAAATCAAGTAATCACGTACATGAGAGTCCGGGAAAATACTTATATAGTTCTAAGGCTGTGTGCACACGAGGCGGAATTAGTGCGGATCCGCTGCAGTTCCGCAAAGTGATTTCCAGTACAATGTTAGTCAATAGAAAAAAAAAATGCTGTGCTACTGGTGAGGAAAAATCCGCATGAAAACCGCTGCGGATCAAAAGAAGTGGCATGCTACTTCTTTTGTGCGGAACTACAGCGTTTCTGACCACTTAGATTATAGAAATCCGAGGGGGTAAAAAAAACGCAGAAAATTTGCACAAAATCTGCAACAAAAACGCACAAAATCCGCACCTGCATTTTCTGCCAGGAGATGCAGTTTTTGTGCGGAAAATTCTGCACCCCATTCCGCAACCTGTGCGCATAGCCTTATATAGCTTTGATTTAAAAAAATAAATAAAAAATAAAAAAAAGAGAACAACAACTAAATCACTTAAATCAAAATGACAAGTGTGAAAGGATCCCTATTAGTGATGAGCGAATATACTCGTTACTGGAGATTTCTCCAGCATGCTCGGGGGTCCTCTGAGTATTTTTTAGTGCTCACAGATTTAGTTTTTCTCGCCGCAGCTGGATGATTTACATCTGTTAGCCAGCATACGTACATGTGGGGATTCCCTAGCAACCAGGCAACCCTGTATTAACGATCGATCGTCCCCAGACTGATTGTTTAAAGGCCAGTACAATCGCCGCTCATTATGGGCGGATACATTGGCCGGCACATCCCGCGACATGAGGCGAGTGAGATAAGGAACCACAGCTCTGACCTGGAAGACCTGCCCATCCTAATTAAAAAGCCATCAGGAAGACACTTGGCCTTTTTCAAGCTCAGATAAGAATTCACAAAGAACTGTATGACTTCTTCTCTGGGCTTGATAAAGGGCAATTATGGCTGAAACGTTGCCTGCAGTGTCTTCCTGATCGCTTTTTGATTGTCATGGACAAAAGAACAAGTTTTTTACCAAGAATTTGCCGTTTGGTGCCTGATCTTCCATATTGCTTTTGGACCAGGTGGGAGGCCCTGCCGCGTTCAGCACAACTGGTCAATGGTGACTAACATTGAGCTGCATACAGCAAGGGGGAGATTTGCTTTCCAACATGGCAGGAGGAAGGCATCAGCGACGGGCACTTCCATACTCCTCAGTACGAGGTGCTGATTTCTCTCGTTTACACTCGGTGTACGCCAGGCGCCCACACACACAGCAGAGCCTACGCCGACAGCTTACCTCAATACCAGCCCAGAGGAAAGAAATTACTCATTCCTGTACTATAAAAGGTAAGGGGTCATCAGAAAATGACCAATATTTAAATCAGGTTTGTATGTTAAATGTGATTATTTTAGGGATTGATTTTTTCTTCAATTCTCTATATTTCGAACCATAGAAAACAGCAGAAATCTTGCCATTTTCCCACTGGTCACTAGGCCTAGCAGACTCCGATTTGATGTACTGTACAGAACACTTTTCAGCATTTTGTTTGTTTGCTTTTTAATAATCAAAGGAAGGCAGGAATAATAATGTCCAGTAACACTTCAACATACAATACAGCTAGTAACAGAACCCACCATTCACCATATATATGTCACAGCTCACCTCCTCCCCCTCTCTGGGCAATGTCCTCGGCCCTGATTATCGCATGAGCAGCTAATGCTTCTATACAAATAGGGTATGATACAATCTAGTGCTGCCAATAATCAGGAATCTATAGGCCTAATGACCAACGTGCAATTGCAATGCAATAAAAAAAACGCACAATGAAATAAAAATTGCAATCATAAAAATCTGATTTATTTACAGTTTAAATGATCCGCACGACATACTACATATCACATACAGACGATCAGCTGCCAGTGGAGCAAGTTACATTTTTGCTTGGCTCCATTCTTGCGCATGTATTGGGACCATTGTGCTCTAGAACTTAATGGCGGCATACAGAGCCCCTATATCCAGTAATGTGACATCCCATGAAGCATCTTTTACACATTTTATTGATAACTACCTCTGTATAACTGCTCAGAGCGGTACGTACGTGCGTGCGTGCACACAGGTCAAATACACAGCAGATTTCCAAGACAGAAATCTGGCGGCATATTACAGCACCAAAGCTGCAGATGAGAAGACATCGCACTCACGATACAAAGAAGATCCACAGCATAAACTGACCGCTGCTATAGATCTGACATGTGCAGGATACAGAGAAGATCCACAGCATAAACTGACCGCTGCTATAGATCTGACATGTGCAGGATACAGAGAAGATCCACAGAATGAACTGACTGCTGCTATAGATCTGACATGTGCAGGATACAGAGAAGATCCACAGAATGAACTGACTGCTGCTATAGATCTGACATGTGCAGGATACAGAGAAGATCCACAGAATGAACTGACTGCTGCTATAGATCTGACATGTGCAGGATACAGAGAAGATCCACAGAATGAACTGACTGCTGCTATAGATCTGACATGTGCAGGATACAGAGAAGATCCACAGAATGAACTGACTGCTGCTATAGATCTGACATGTGCAGGATACAGAGAAGATCCACAGAATGAACTGACTGCTGCTATAGATCTGACATGTGCAGGATACAGAGAAGATCCACAGAATGAACTGACTGCTGCTATAGATCTGACATGCGCAGGATACAGAGAAGATCCACAGAATGAACTGACTGCTGCTATAGATCTGACATGTGCAGGATACAGAGAAGATCCACAGAATGAACTGACTGCTGCTATAGATCTGACATGTGCAGGATACAGAGAAGATCCACAGAATGAACTGACTGCTGCTATAGATCTGACATGTGCAGGATACAGAGAAGATCCACAGAATGAACTGACTGCTGCTATAGATCTGACATGTGCAGGATACAGAGAAGATCCACAGAATGAACTGACTGCTGCTATAGATCTGACATCAGCAGGATACAGAGAAGATCCACAGCATAAACTGACTGCTGAAGTAGATCTGACATTTGCAGGATACTCACAATACAGAGATCCACAGCATAAACTGACCGGTGTAGTAGATTGACATTTGCAAGATACTCACAATACAGAGAAGATCCACAGCATGAATCGCTGATGTAGATCAGACAACAGCAGATAGCAACTTTTGCTGCAGATATTGATCCTTTGCAATTAATGTAGTTGAATAAATCTTCACTAAATTCACAAAAAGATAAAAGGTGAAATCTGCAAAATTTGGTGCAAGTTTTGCCACTGTGTATTTTCCATGAAGATATACCCAAAAGCAGCTTTGTGCACGGCACTTTATAGCAGATTTGCATTGCAATTCCCAAAAAAAAAAAAAAAAAAAATATATATATATATATATATTATATAGCAAAGGCCCAGACTAACGCTGCCATTCTAAGGACCACGTGCGGACATTACTGGGGTTGTTTGCAGCTCTGAGCGCTCAACTGTGTGGCCGACAAGAGCAGGCTACCTGTTAGACATTAGCCGATCTGACGAGATTCAGATTTGCTCGCCTCATTTAAACAAGCACCATCTCGTGGTTAAGACTAGCGCGTGCAGAGCGTTTCCCCCCAAAAGGAGCACATTTTCCACATTTCGACCAATACCGGGACCCCACTTTCCCACTTCCAGATGGCACAGCGTCCTTCCAGTTTTCATACATGATGCTGCACTGAAGACTAATTGATTTTTACAAACATCAAACGCTATATTTTCTTTAGATTTACAAGCCGCGGAAATAAAGTTATATTTTCTTGCATGAAATCGGTGCTTTCAGGAAAGGTTTTTGAATGAGGTCCAGGAGCAACATCAAATGTCACATCACTTAGTGTGCCTCATCAAAAGAGCGCAGCGAGACACCTTCCCATCACCGTCCCTCAGAAGTGGCGCTCCTGACAAATGATGGGAGAGAGTGAGCGCCACAGATTAAAGCCTTCAGGAATATGGGCCGTGCCGCACAAAACAGCCGTATTCAGAGGCTATCATTTCACACGCAGATATACAAATGTTCCGAACGTTCTCTTCAGTAATATCCAACATCAAATGAGGTCACTACCGCAAAAACGTACATGACGTCCCCCTCTAGTTGGCAGATGGAATCTATAGCCAGAGGGATTTCTCTGCTTTTCTAAGAAATACTCACGGCTTAATATATGCGGCCACGTGTCTCCAGCAACAAGAAAAACAATCTGCTGCATAGTGTAAATTTAATAAACCCTCCTAACAAGCAGCTATAATCAGTAATGCAGGAAGCATCCAATGTACTAACCACTGCCTAGAAAATCAGACAGGAGGCGCCGAGCATGAAATAGACCATAGATTAGAGACAGAGGATGATTAGATGAATGACGGACCACGCATAGGAGAGAGATCCACATACGATGCAGAATATGCTCCAGACGATACCAGCGCCATCGTGGGCAGGATCTGCATATGGGGGTTGGGCGACCAAATCTCAGGATGCGGAAAGTCAACTGCAAGAACAACACCATCCATACACAGATGTGTCAGACACTTCCCAAGACCACCCGAAACAGTGTAAAGGAGACTGCAATATTAATCAGGATTTCCCAAGAGAAGAATAAAGCCTCGGAGGACCACATATGGACCAAAAACCACCAGCTGTCAACTGCGAAAGAAGAAAACGACATGTAACGATCCAAAATTATCAAAGAGCCTCTTAGTCACAAGCTGGACAGTATGGTCCATGCAGTAATAAATCCCAACACAGATAGTACTAGTAAAATGTACACAGGGCCTCGTAAAGTAATCAAAAACAGAAAGCCACAAGACAATCCCCAAGAGCGATCACGTCTCAGTTCTTCAAAGACTTCTCGTCTTCTCAGCGTGGCTCTTGACCCTCACAATGTTCTGTGGGCGGCTGGGCATGAATTGGGACTGCTATCCATCAGAGAACTCATGTGACAACTATAAATTCCCAGAAGTGACCTCGGAGACCTCAGGAAGAGCGTCCAGGGGGGACACATCCAAAAGCGTCAAGTGATATACAGTACAGCAGGCACAAAATGTCAATGTAAAATAACCGGATCTCAGGAAATCTGCTCTCCTTGTGTCCAGATTCACACAGCAGTGTTTTAGGAATGTGCACACAACGTCTTGTAGACACCGGGATAGTCACTGAGGTTTAAAGAGTCTGAAGCTTCAAGAAAACAATGGCGGCATTTTTCTGAAGCGTCATTACTTCACTAGTCACATGTCCCAATAGTGAGGTTCCTAATGAATGCCGCCTGAAGCTCGGTCAGGTCATTTCTTTTAATAGTTTCAGGTCTTTGGAAACCTGGTACGGTTAAAGCACCACTCTAGTAGGGGGGGGAAGGGGGTCTCTGCCTCCAGCCTTATACTTACCATGCATCGTTTTCATCTGTTATCGGCGTCACTTCAGCTCTCTTCCCCAGTGTTTGCTGGGCAAGTCAGAACTCAATGTAAGGGGACGAGGGCCGGGACGAGGGCCGGGACGAGGGCCGGGACGAGGGCCGGGACGAGGGCCGGGACGAGGGCCGGGACGAGGGCCGGGACGAGGGCCGGGACGAGGGCCGGGACGAGGGCCGGGACGAGGGCCGGGACGAGGGCCGGGACGAGGGCCGGGACGAGGGCCGGGACGAGGGCCGGGACGAGGGCCGGGACGAGGGCCGGGACGAGGGCCGGGACGAGGGCCGGGACGAGGGCCTCAGACTTTTATTGAGAAATTGTGACCGTTGCCTGTGACTTCTGGTTAGTGAAGTTGCAGTCACAAGATGGCTGATTGGGACTGGTCATTTGTTTTTGCCTTTATTTAGTTTTTTTTCAGGAGGGTTACTGAGCGGACCCGCATGAAAAAAAGACGATGTATAGACTGAATATATGGAGATGTGTCTGGTAAACAGAGGTGGGACACTCACGGGGGGCTGTGGCACCTTCAATCAGCTAAGGGTAGGTGCACACGAAGAGTAAATACATGCGGATTCACCTGGCGCTTTGGATGCAGTGAACATAGCCTAGTGGTGGATCAATGAAATTGATAGGATACCTTAAAGGGGTTGTCTAAGCAGGGGCCAAAAGTCCGCAGTCACTCAGTGCTGTGGGCTCCTAGTGAATAGTGCGGCAGCAATCACTTCATTACACAATGTGGCCACTTTCTCCATCCGCTCTTTTGCAGGTTCAGTCACTCGGAGCAACCGTGATCCATTCCCAACAGGGTGAAAACCAGTTCGGCCGGCTCATGTACACGGTAAGAGCGTGTGCAGTATGCTCAGGGTGTGAGCTATGGCGTCTCATTGACGTGGATGGAGTCAGATGACTAATGGCGGAAATACGGCACACTGACAGAGTAAAGTACAAAGTTTATGTAGTTTTGGACCAGTACATGAAAATAGCCTGGGAAAACCCCATTAAAGTGACAAGTACAGAAACCCAGCCTCAGAACATGTCCGATGATGTCGTCAGCACTGCTACATCAATACAATATCACCTGAATATGGCAGCCGTGCCGAGCGGCCGAGTTAATCATACAGCGTCCTGTTAATGCCAGGCCAAGACTTCGCTCCAGCACTGCTACATTCCTGGCACCGGGTCATTAACCAGCGCTCCCCGGCACATTCTACTGCTTCTTCCACCCATTGCTTTTCTGTGAAGAGAGGAATTATCCGCTCACTGCATGAGGCCTAATGGATTCCTTTGCACGGGGCGCCAGCAGATCAATAGCACTAGCACAGTAACCAGCGGGGCATGCAGTAACCTGCCATTTACATCTGTACGCCCACCACCTCCGACTGCACTGCCCACATGTACCTTCTCCTGATCCCTATTGTCCCGAGACGGTTTGATGTCCTTACACCCCGGGTGACGGCATATTCACTGCTGAACAAAGGACGACATCGGGATTTACAGATTATTCCGGGTCTGGGTAACACATTTTTACCAACTTAGTACAATGCAGATACCGTGGGGATGACCATTTAACAAGTTTTTTTAAAAGCTTAAGGGATTGTATCTAATAGGGCGACATGGACATAAATGTGGGGGTCCCAGACATAAGACCTAGTAAGAGCAGGCCTCTTTCTGGGGGGCTTATACATGATTTCTATGGATGCGTTGAATGCTCAGGCCGCCCACGCACTCTAGAAGATGGTGCCCACTAGTACACTGCAGGTTTTCTCTATGAGAGCGGCGCTGCCAGACATGACAGGTGGCAGCTTCTCTTACAAAACAGCAAAATGAATGAGATTTTTAAAATAACACTCATATGGTGCAATATATAGATATAAATAATAATGGCACCCAAAAAAAAAACAAAATCATATGACAATGCGCGGAAGGAGAAACAAAGCACCACAACGTGTGACTGAGATTATAGTACTCTGCCTCACTTTACTGCTACAGTAAAACATATCGGGAAGGTGTGTGCATGGGAAAAAAAAAAAAAATCATCATCGTCTCTGCATGACGTACAGGTGCTTCTCACTAACATAGAATATCAAAAAATTAATTTATTTCAATTCAATACAAAAAGTGAAACTCATTATATAGAGTCATTACAAACACAGTGATCTATTTCAAGTGTTTATTTCTGTTAATGTTGATGATTATGGCTTACAGCCAATGAAAACCCAAAAGTCATTATCTCAGTAAATTAGAACACCGTATATATACTCGTGTAAAAGCCGAGTTTTTCAGAACAGTTTTTTTGTGCTGAAAATGCCCCCCTCGGCTTATACACGAGTCACGGTAGAGAAAGCTGGCGGGGGAGGGGGGCGACTGAGCAGAGGGTAACAGGAGCCGGCGCACACATCATACTCACTTACCTGCGCGTCCTCGGTGCTGGCACTGCATCTCTTTCCAGCCACCGGCGCCTGCAGCTCTTCCTGCCGAGCGATCACGTGGTACCGCTCATTAAGGTAATGAATATGGACGCGTCACCACTCCCATAGGCGTAGAGCGCATATTCAGTACCTTAATGAGCGGTACCATGTGATCGCTCGGCAGGAAGAGCTACAGGCGCCGGCGGCCGGAAAGAGATGCGGTGCCAGCACCGAAGGCGCGCAGGTAGGCGAGTATGTTGTTTTTTTGTTTCAATAGGAAACATGCACACAGGGATAAGGCATGCACACAGGGATAAGGCATGCATACAGGGACTGAACGGGGGAGGCATCCATACCAGGACAGGGATAAGGGGACAATGCATACCCGGCTTATACTAGAGTCAATAAGCTTATCCAGTTTTCCGTTTCAAAAGTAGGTGCCTCGGCTTATACGCGAGTATATACGGTAATTAACATAAAACACCTGCTAAGGCTTCCTAAGTGTATAAAAAGGTCCCTTAGTCTGTTTCAGTAGCTCCACAAGAATGAGGAAGACTGCTGACTTGACAGTTGCCCAGAAGGCAGTCATTGACACACTCCACAAGGAGGGTAAGCCACATAAGGCCATAGCTAAAGTAGCTGACTGTTCAGAGTGCTGTATCCAAGCATATTAATGGAAAATTGAGTGGAAGGAAAAAGTGTGATAGATAAAGGTGCACAAGCAACCGGGATAACCGCAGCCTTGAAAGGATTGTTAAGAAAAGGCCATTCAAAAATCTGGGGGAGATCCACAAGGAGTGGACTGCTGCTGGAGTCATTGCTTCAAGAGCCACCACACACAAATGTATCCAGGACATGGGCTACAAGTGTCGCATTCCTTGTGTCCAACCACTCATGACCAATAGACAACGCAGGAAGCGTCTTACCTGGGCCAAGGAGAAAAAGAACTGGACTGTTGCTCAGTGCTTCAAGGTGTTGCTTTCAGATGAAAGTAAATTTTGCGTTTCATTTGGAAATCAAGGTCCCAGAGTCTGGAGGAAGAGTGGAGAGGCCACAATCCAAGCTGCTGGAGGTCTAGTGTGACGTTTCCACAGTCAGTGATGGTTTGAGGAGCCATGTTATCTGCTGGTTGTAGGTCCACTGTGTTATATCAAGACCAAAGTAAGCGCAGCCGTCTACCAGGAAATTTTAGAGCACTTCACGCTTCACTCTGCTTTTTGGGGATGGAAATTTCATTCTCCAGCAGGACTTGGCACCGTTCAACACTGCCAAAAGTACCAATAACTGGTTTAAAAACAGCAGTATCACTGTGCTTGATTGGCAGCAAACTCGCCTGACCTTAACCCCATAGAGAATCTATTGTCAAGAGGAAGATGAGACACCAGACTCAACAATGCAGACGAGCTGAAGGCTGCTATCAAAGCAACCTGGGCTTCCATAACACCTCAGCAGTGCCACAGGCTGATCGCCTCCATGCCACGCTGCATTGATGCAGTAATTGATGCAAAAGGAGCCCCGACCAAGTATTGAGTGCATTTACTGAACATACATTTCACTAGGCCAACATGTCAGATTTTAAAATCATTTTTCAAGCTGGTGTTATAAAGTATTCTAATCTACTGAGATAATTACTTTTGGGTTTTCATTCGCTGTAAGCCATAATCATCAACATTAACAGAAATAAACACATGAAATAGATCAATCTGTGTGTAATGACTATCTAATATATGAGTTTCACTTTTTGTATTGAAGACCAGAAAGAAATTAACTTTTTGATGATATTCTAATTTAGTGAGAAGCACTTGTGCATGAACCTTACATTTCGCGTAGATACCAGGAAAAGTATCTGACGTATAAGACAAACATGTTCTCAGGGCCCCAGTTGCGTGACATAGGCCTGAAACTGAGGGGCCGTGCGAAATGTACTGTGTGGACCCCAAGGGCGACATATGTCAATACATGACTGCGTAGTGGCGTACATCAGGAAATCTCACTAACATCACTGGCAGTCGGCCAAGACGTAAAGAACGTAGACTCGAACATTCAAAGCTGGAGTAACACTAGCAAGGCATTTTTCCCCGTTTTATTGCACCCGGTCACATTTATCATCCAGATTCGGGAAGGCGGCCGCCCCGACAGGAGTACAGGGGAAAAAATAAATAAAATGAAAGCCACGTCCAGTATGGTGTCAGTTTTTTATATCAGAGGAAAAGTATAAAAGAAACTCGTCACCACTTCTGTATTTATCACCCACTCCTGGTTTTGGCTTCTTACAGATACTGATGTAAGATACTGACCGAATACTGAATGTGGCTTAAAAGGTGTTGTCCATCCTAGCAGGCTGACGGATTCCCCTTTAACTTATGCTGTCTTGCCGGCAGAGGCTGTAGGAGGCAAACAATGAAATTTTTAAAAAGAAACCCAATTGCAAAAAATGATTTTTGGCCCCAAATATATGCATTCGCGAGAGAAAAAAAAAAAAGTCCCCAAATGGTGCACAACCCAAACGCAGTGAGGACAGGACAAAAGCGCAGAGGACAGTGAACTTTTGTTGCCGGTGACATGAATAATACAAATGGTGGGAGTTATGGGTTAGCTTGCACGATAATGACAGTGTATAGGAGGCTGATATAGTATAAGAATGTTTTCTACCACTTCTCTACACGATGGGGGAAGCAGAGAAAAAACAATGGGTGCATTCAGCAAAGACATACCAGCACCGCCCGTTATTACCATGCCATTGTGGCGGCACGTGGAGCCCTCCGATTCCACAGCACATAATATATCATGTTCCTCCATGGGGAAGGTCCCTTCCAACAATCTGAACGCTCATACACCCACACTACAACAAGAGGAGGGACGAAACGGGGCCGATACCATGCGGGTATTCTACAGCAAAACTCCAGAGATGAAAATTTTGCACCAAATTGTGAATTTCTTCTTGCGGCCATGCTGCGGATTTGCCGCAGTTTTCACCTTTTGGATTTAGACGCCCCCATTGCAGGCCAATTCTCTTTGGCACTACTGCAACGTGCTGCAGAGTTTTCACATACAATTCCACAGCAGAAAATCTGCAGCGCAATAACTCCCTTTAAACAGCCCTTAAGGGCAATTACCTATGTTTCGAATCTCCAGCACAAGTCATTTTACGATGCGTATATTCCCACATTCAGTCACATCCACTTTGTGCGAGTGTCGTGTGAACATGGCTTAAGGCCGCCTGTACACATCCAGCATTCACGGTCTGGCCGCAGGTCTCCTGACCCAATCTCAACACCCTCAATAGGCATATATAATGCTGCTGCTTTCTGGGCAAGGAAACCGGGGACCGGTCTGGCCAGTTCAGTCGCACTGTGAATGTCCGATAAGTGAAGAGGGCCCAAAAGTCATCACACGTCTCTATTCCAAAAGAACCATTCTGCATCAGGCAGCTCTGTCCAACGGTAAATTAATATGTCCATATTAATTGACTAACTCCATTTGCATTCTTGTGGTAAAGTGCCAACTACAGTTCTGCAATTCTCTCCTTTAGAGATAAGTTGGCTGAGTGGGCAAGTATCCAAATCACATATGTGGTCAGGAGCCCACTGACCCGCACAGAGGAGGAGAAATGTACAATGTCTCCATTCAGGGTGACTGCAGATTTTTCTTAGGAGACCCGACAACCCCGTTAATATGTGGGGTTTGACCCCATTGCGGTACCCTTCTTAAGTTGAATTATCACAAAAGCCAAATGTTACGAAGATGCAGCTAGATCTGCAGTAATATGCCCAAGTCGAGGCAGAGGGTTGTGGGACATCATTCCTGTCACAGAATTTTCATTCTAGACGTTTTTTCTATGGCGTAAATCAGACTTAACAGGTTTCCTATTATCGCTGCTGTAAACAGAGGACTGGCCGGAGTGGGATCCGCAAATCTCAGCGGCTCTCTGATAATTGTTTCCTATTGATAGGACTATATAACTATGACACAATTCAGCTGGAGATTGTCACACATAAAACTTTACTGGGCCTGATCAATCTTACAATCGTTACAGGCAGGGTGGCACGGACGTGCCTACAGGTCAGATTTCCCTCCCATACTTGAGTCTGGCCACTGGTTCTTAGCACACAATACTATCAAAATACAGTAGTATTAATACAGTAGTATTAATGAAGTAGCAATTGAAACTGTGTGGAGGAATCACAAAAAAAAAAATATATATATATAATAATCACTAATATCTTATGTCCTGAACCAGTAGATACAGGACATAACCAGGAAGAAGAGTTCATAAGAACATTTGCTCCCAATTATCTGCTGGTGCAAAGAGGCCGGTAACACCTAGCAAAAAGACAAATCACAAGGTGGTTGGAGAGTTTATGCAGGCAAAAAACAAACAAACATCTAAACAAGCCAGTAAACGACTGTCGAAAAACTTGAATGAAGTCAACAGACCGAAATCCATGTCTAAACGTACATTAGACTATTCTGGATCACAAATAAGGCGTCCATGTGCTTGTCCCTTCATCCAGGGCAACTCAGGAAGCCCCCAAATTAGACTAATGTCATCCAAATCCATGGGTTTGGCCGATAGTCTAAGTGTATGAGGACCTCTTCACTTTCCACTAGTAGATGATATTGGGGGAGATAAGGATGCGGTATGTCAGATTTCGGACTGTAGATCCTTTTGTTCTCCCGGATACATGTCTGACAGTGGCTCTCTTTATAGAGAACACTGGAGCCCTCGGCCAAGCGAGCGCACCCATGTATGGGGGAGATCACTGTCAGCCGAACGGTAGACTGAATCATTGTTTGGCCGATCGCTATCTAAGGTGTGTGTGGACTTAAGGGGTAAAGCTGGCATTTATCGGAGGAAGGTAGAACCTAGTGGGGACCACCGGAGCGTCAGCACTGGAGGAGACTGAAGAGGCGATATGACGGCACATGTTCTGGAGGTGGTGGTGGGGTCTTCGGTGAATTGCATCCTGAGCCAACAAGGCATGTTTATTTCAGTCTAAATTAAGTAGGAAATTTTCAGATTACATTGTGAGAGTACCAACATTTCACAGCTACTTGCAGGCAATCACATCTTGCCATCCAGGTATATCCACTGGATTACACATGTTTGCAGGACCTGAGTAATTGTATATAAGGGTCTCTTGGTTTGTGTAAATGATCACATATGTGTGTAGTATACCTTTAAGAAAAGAGCAACGACATAAAACAGGTTAGGTAAGAAGCACCGGCATAAACCCGGCAGAACCAGTAAATCTTCAGACACAACATGCTGATAAGGACTGGTGGAGCGTAGACCACCAGATGTGAGTGTCATCCGCACGTCATCATTCCCACAAACAGCAGCCCACCGCATATATCACTGTAATGGCTGCAAAGAGGGAACTTCAAAGAGACGGGAACAGATTTTGGAGATCTGCACTGCAGATACAAACTGCTGATACATGAAGCCACGGGGAGAGGAAGACGAACCTACACTGTACGAAGTGCTGACAGGTCCCATAATTGTGTGGACATTGCATTCACTTCCCTATAGATCACACGCAGCCACAAAAATGCCTTAAATTGTGCCAGGCCATATTTTCCAAAATGAGTGCCAGCCAGAAGGCACTAAAACAGCAAGTCTGCATGAACCCCAAGCTGAAGTATGTCCCTACAAAGCAGCAGCCAGAGACAGACCCTTATAACGGCATCATAAGCAGTATGATCCGCAAACTAACTCATTAACAGTGCCCTATAAATAGGGAAAGGCTGCCTATATAAACAATGCTGCAACAGCTCTCCATAACCAGTGCCAGCCAGAGAGAGACCCTATAGGTTCTACCATGGAGTGACATGGTAAACAGACCAGCCACATATTGCCACCATAAACACCAAAAGAAGTAACTAGCCCTCCCAAACAGTGCCAGACACGGAGAGTCCACATGAACAGCTCTGTAAGTGGTTCATAAGATCCCCTAGAAACAGTACCAAAAATATGTTGCATCAAGTGTGCACACACAAAGGTTTGAAAGAGTTTAATAGGGTACTGCAATGGGGTCAAACCACATGCCAAACATAGCAATGGTATATACCTCATCCTCACAATGATCACAAATTAGTCTAAAAATGCAGAAAATGGATAAGAAAAAAAACCTGATTGAGAAGATGCTAATGTTTTGATATGAAACAGAACATGGGTTTCCAAGCTGTGGATCTATAGTTATTGCAAAATCACAATTCCCAGCAAGCAGTTCTTGCAAAACTACAACTTCTAGCATGCCCTGATAGCTTAGGGCCATGCTGCCGAAGCAAAACTACAGCTAAGCCTTGGGTTGGAAATCAATAGAGTAGGATTGTACACTTCCCCTGCTGTACTGGGGTCAATCTGCTGTGTGTTCGCTCATGCCAATGTGGGATCTGATCCTGCCTATAGATCTGGATGCCCAGGATCTCATCCCAGTCGGTGGAGGGAATCACAATAAGATCGCTATTGGGACAACGTACTATACGGCACCTCCACCAATGTGGTACAACATTTAGAGGTCCCCGATGGCCACCATTACCATACGTGGCATCAGTATATACTCTCCATGGTGTGATACAGTACATAAGGGAATGAGTGGGCACAGGATGCCAACAGCTACACAATACCAGGAGGGTATTGTGTAGTGACCTCCGCCGGCACACAGAGGAAGCAAATACCTAGCGACCATATATACTGTATATGGCGCAAACCTATCCTGCAGTCACGTACATTAGACAATGTCGGCCGTGAATGTACGGGGCTGCGGAATATGGTGGCGCTATACAAATGAACATTTCCATAAGAAACACACACACCAGGGCAATGTGGATGCTGCCACCCGGGAGCGGGCACATCAGTAGAGGTCAGCACAGCAATGTGAGGGCACAGCGCCACCACCTGGCCGGGGCATCACAAGGATGGACCGTACAGCCGTGCCCCCTCCCTGGTAAACACAAGCAGCATGGCAGCCCTCCAGCTGGCATCTTACCATATCCACGGGCACCGGGGATGACATCCTGACAATGACACAGGAGCGCGGAGCCGCTGAGCGGAGGAGGAGGAGGGCGATAGTTCCCGGTGAGCGTTATATCCAGAGCAGCAGAGGGCGCGGGGTCTCCGGGTGCAGGGGCAGCCTTGGCATGGGGGTGTGTGCCCCTCCGTACGATGTGGGCGCTCGGACGCTGCCCTCCCCCTGCACGGGGTAAAGTTTCACTCCAGGGGGTGAGGGGTTAATCAGCCGGAGGAAGAAGACAAATAACTCCTTGTCCCGAGCTAAAAATACCTGCGGGGAGGAGGACACCGCGTCACTGCCTCATCCCCGGGAGCTGCGTCACCCCCTCCGGAGCAGCGGCCACCGGACACAGCACCGACACGCCGCCCTCACTCGGCTCCCGCTCTCCCGCAGCCTCTTCGCTCCGTGCGGGATTTCACGCAGAGATCAGACGCTTCTCCTTCCTGTCATCGTCTCTCTGGCATAAACATGGCGGCCGCGGAGAAGAGGAGGGGCTTAGTTGCGAAAATCTTTTTGATCACGCCCACAGTATTAAAGAGCGTCGAAGTCAAGTCCCTTTTTCTTCAGTGCGCATGCGCCTCCTGCCTTTGGCTGTCGGGAGTTGTAGTCTCGTGATGTGATTGGGGAGAGTCGCGTTCAGTGGGAGCAGGAGGAGACCCTGTAGGTCAGTCGTGACACCAAGTGACGGGGGGAAATGATGGGGGGACAAGTGCCGCTGCGGCAAGCCGAGCGGTATCTGCAGAGTGTAGCTGAGGTCAGGAGTTACATGAGCAGCATTTCCCTCAGCTAGTGTTATTGGTCCATCATAGGGGACTGTAGAGAGAAAGTCATATATCCTACATGCACCGTCCTCAACTACCCATCAGCGTGGGCTGTGGCTATCTCCGATGAAGAGCCCCCGTAACCACAGAGAGACCCCTGTAATCAGAAAGCTCCCGTAACCACAGAGAGACCCCCTGCAACCACAGAGAGACCCCTGTAACCACAGAGAGACCCCTGTAACCACAGAGAGACCCCCGTAACCACAGAGAGACCCCTGTAATCAGAAAGCTCCCGTAACCACAGAGAGACCCCTGTAACCACAGAGGACCCCAGTAACCACAGACACCCCCGTAACCACAGAGAGACCCCTGTAATCAGAAAGCTCCCGTAACCACAGAGAGACCCCTGTAACCACAGAGAGACCCCCCGCAACCACAGAGAGACCCCCATAATCAGAGAGCTCCCGTAACCACAGAGAGCCCCCCGTAACCACAGAGAGCCCCCTGTAATCAGAGAGCTCCCGTAACCACAGAGAGCCCCCCCGTAACCACAGACAGCCCCCCGTAACCACAGACAGCCCCCCGTAACCACAGAGAGTCCCTACCGTAATCACATAGAGGCCCGTGTAACCACAGAGAGCCCCCTGTAACAACATAGAGTCCCCCCTTAATCACAGAGAGTCCCCCCGTAATCATATAGGGACCCCCGTACCCACAGAGAGCTCCCGTAACCACAGAGAGCCCCCAGTAATCACAGAGAGCCCCCCGTAACCACAGAGAGCCCCCCGTAACCACAGAGAGCCCCCCGTAACCACAGAGAGACCCCCTGTAACCACAGAGAGCTCCCTGTAATCACAGAGAGCGCCCCATAATCACAGAGAGCCCATCGTAACAACAGAAGAGCCCCCAGTAATTACAGAGAGCACTACGTAATCACAGAGAGCCCCCCCCCCCGTAATCACAGAAAGTGCCACATAATCACAGAGCCCCACTGTAACCACAGAGATCCCCAGTAACCAGAGAGAGCCCTCGTAACCACAGAGAGCACCCCATAATCAAAGAGAGCCCCTGTAACCACAGAGAGCGCCGCCGTAATCGCAGAGACCGCCTGTAGAGCGCCCCATGATCAGAGGGCCCTGTCATCACTGAGAGTCCCCCGTAATCACAGAGAGCTCCCCGTAAACACAGAGTCCTCCATAATCACAGAGTGCCCCGTTATCACAGAGAGCGCCCTGAAATCAAAGAGAGCGTCCCGTAACCACAGAGACCACCCCGTAATCGCAGAGAGTGCCCCGTATTCACAGAGAACGTTGCAAAACTACTGATGGCGCCCCGTAATCACAGAGAGTCACCTATAATCCTGAAGAGCGCCCCGTAATCACAGAGAGCTCCATAATTACAGAGAGCACCCTATAACCACAGAGCGCACCTCGCAATCACAGAAAGTGCCCATGTAATCACAGAGAGTACGCCGTAATCATAGAGCGCCACATAATCGCAGCCCCTCATAATCACAGAGTGCCCCGTAATCACAGAGCGCTTCGTAATCACAGAGAATGCACCGTCATCGGAGAGAGTGCACGGTAATCAGAGTGTTCAGTTATCAAAGAGAGTACACGATAATGACAGAGAGCGCTCCATAATCACAGAGAGCTCCTCCACAAGCACAAAAAGTGTGTCGTAAACTAATCACAGAGTGTGTGCATAAGCACAGAGAGCGTACTGTAATCAGAGCGTGCCCAGTAATCGCAGAGAGCACTCGTAATCACAGACCATGTGCCACAATCACAGAGAGCACACCGTAATCAGAGCGTGCCCAGTAATCGCAGAGAGCGCTCGTAATCACAGACTGTGTGCCACAATCACAGAGAGCGCACCGTAATCAGAGCGTGCCCAGTAATCGCAGAGAGCGCTCGTAATCACAGACTGTGTGCCACAATCACAAAGAGCGCTCTGTAATCAGAGAGTGCCCAGTAATTGAAGAGAGCGCTCGTAATGCCAGACCGTGTGCCACAATCACAGAGAGCACACCGTAATCAGAGCGTGCCCAGTAATCGCAGAGAGCGCACTGTAATCAGAATGTGCCCAATAATCGCAGAGAGCGCTCGTAATCACAGACCGTGTCCCACAATCACAGAGCGTGCACCGTAATCAGAGCGTGCCCAGTAATCGCAGAGAGCACTCATAATCACAGACCGTGTGCCACAATCACAGAGAGCGCACCGTAATCAGAGCGTGCCCAGTAATCACAGAGAGCGCTCATAACCACAGACCGTGTGCCACAATCACAGAGCACACCGTAATCAGAGCGTGCCCAATAATCGCAGAGAGCGCTCGTGATCAAAGACCCTGTGCAACAATCACAGAGAGCGCACCGTAATCAGAGCATGCCCAGTAATCGCAGAGAGCGTTCGTAATCACAGACCGTGTGCCACAATCACAGAGAGCGCACCGTAATCAGAGCGTGCCCAGTAATCGCAGAGAGCGCTCGTAATCACAGACCGTGTGCCACAATCACAGAGAGCGCACCGTCATCAGAGCCTGCCCAGTAATCGCAGAGAGCACTCGTAATCACAGACCGTGTGCCACAATCACAGAGAGCGCACCGTAATCAGAGCATGCCCAGTAATCGCAGAGAGCGTTCGTAATCACAGACCGTGTGCCACAATCACAGAGAGCGCACCGTAATCAGAGCGTGCCCAGTAATCGCAGAGAGCGCTCGTAATCACAGACCGTGTGCCACAATCACAGAGAGCGCACCGTCATCAGAGCCTGCCCAGTAATCGCAGAGAGCACTCGTAATCACAGACCGTGTGCCACAATCACAGAGAGCGCACCGTAATCAGAGCGTGCCCAGTAATCGCAGAGAGCGCTCGTAATCACAGACCGTGTGCCACAATCACAGAGAGCGCACCGTAATCAGTGCGTGCCCAGTAATCGCAGAGAGCGCTCGTACTCACAGACCGCGTGCCACAATCACAGAGAGCACACCGTAATCAGAGCGTGCCCAGTAAACGCAGAGAGCGCTCGTAATCACAGACTGTGTGCCACAATCACAGAGCACACCGTAATCAGAGCGTGCCCAGTAATCGCAAAGAGCACTCGTAATCACAGACCGTGTGCCACTATCACAGAGCACACCGTCATCAGAGCGTGCCCAGTAATCACAGAGAGCGCTCATAATCACAGACCATGTGCCACAATCACAGAGAGCACACCGTAATCAGAGCGTGCCCAGTAATCGCAGAGAGCACTCGTAATCACAGACCGTGTGCCACAATCTCAGAGAGCGCACCGTAATCAGAGCGTGCCCAGTAATCGCAGAGAGCGCTCGTAATCACAGACCGTGTGCCACAATCACAGAGAGCGCACCGTCATCAGAGCCTGCCCAGTAATCGCAGAGAGCACTCGTAATCACAGACCGTGTGCCACAATCACAGAGAGCGCACCGTAATCAGAGCGTGCCCAGTAATCGCAGAGAGCGCTCGTAATCACAGACCGTGTGCCACAATCACAGAGAGCGCACCGTAATCAGTGCGTGCCCAGTAATCGCAGAGAGCGCTCGTACTCACAGACCGCATGCCACAATCACAGAGAGCACACCGTAATCAGAGCGTGCCCAGTAAACGCAGAGAGCGCTCGTAATCACAGACTGTGTGCCACAATCACAGAGCACACCGTAATCAGAGCGTGCCCAGTAATCGCAGAGAGCACTCGTAATCACAGACCGTGTGCCACAATCACAGAGCACACCGTCATCAGAGCGTGCCCAGTAATCACAGAGAGCGCTCATAATCACAGACCATGTGCCACAATCACAGAGAGCACACCGTAATCAGAGCGTGCCCAGTAATCGCAGAGAGCACTCGTAATCACAGACCGTGTGCCACAATCTCAGAGAGCGCACCGTAATCAGAGCGTGCCCAGTAATCGCAGAGAGCGCTCGTAATCACAGACTGTGTGCCACAATCACAGAGCACACCGTAATCAGAGCGTGCCCAGTAATCGCAGAGAGCACTCGTAATCACAGACCGTGTGCCACAATCACAGAGAGCGCACCGTAATCAGAGCGTGCCCAGTAATCGCAGAGAGCGCTCGTAATCACAGACCGTGTGCCACAATCACAGAGAGCGCACCATAATCAGAGCGTGCCCAGTAATCGCAGAGAGCGCTCGTACTCACAGACCGTGTGCCACAATCACAGAGAGCACACCGTAATCAGAGCGTGCCCAGTAATCGCAGAGAGCGCACTGTAATCAGAATGCGCCCAATAATCGCAGAGAGCGCTTGTAATCACAGACGTTCTTCCGTAATCACAGGGATTGCATCATAAACAAAGATAAAGCGTGCCTGATACGCAGTTTCAGCCACAGAGCGCCCTGTAATCACAGAGCGCCGTACTCACAGAGTGTGCCATAATCACAGAGCGGTCCCATGCCAACTCGATGATGTATATTATAGATGATCGTTAGTGAGTCTCTATAATGTGGATCTATAGTAAATCCAACAACCGAAGGACGTAGTGTTATATAATTGAGGGGTTTTTAAAAATGAATTGTGACAGCTGGTTGATATAAATCCTGATTATATTGATAATTAATATTTTTTGATATGCAATATATGATGACTTATTTTATATTTTTATCCCTTATAAAACATGTGGAGAACATTGATTTAATACTTTTTCTCACCTTTTTATCCAATCATTTTGGGGAACCCATGGTCAGTTCAGGGTTTAGATACCTGCATGTTATTGTTAAAATCATTTTTTATTTATTTATTTAACTCACTTATATGGCGCCATTAATTCCCCAGCTCTTTACAGACATTATCATCTCTGTCCCCGATGGGGCTCACAATCTACATTCCCTATCAGAATGTCTTTGGAATGTGGGAGGAAACCGGAGAACCCAGAGGAAACCCACGCAAACACGGGGAGAACAGAAATCTCATGTACACATATTTTTTTTTTTTGTCATCAGTATTTTGTGCTTGCATGTTTTTTTTACACAATGGGGCATGTCACTTCTTTCTCACGCATTGAAATAAATGAGTGGGAAAAAAAACCCCTGAAAAAACGCACCAAAAACGCTGGTATCAGGTATTGCTGCATTTTTTGTGCCAAAACTTGATCCTATACAATTGGACTTTTTTTTTCAAAAGCACAAGACAAACCAAGCAAAACATGCTTTATTTCTGCAGCTTCTTTCTTACCAAGAGATCAGGGTTTGCTGTAGAAAAAAAAACGCTGAAAAAACACCTAGTGTGCACCGTATTTTCCGGCATATAAGACGACCCCCAACTTTTCCATTTAAAATATAGAGTTTGGGATATACTCGCCGTATAAGTCAGGGGTCATCTAATGCCGGGTGTTGTCTTATACGGCGTGTGCTGAGCTCTGCGGTCGCCGCATATGGTGCGGGGAGTGGTCCCGATGATGAGGTGCCTCACCGGGAAGGTGTAAGTGAATCAAGCCCACCCTTGTATCCTATTACTTCCTTCTTTCACCCGTCTGGCCCGCCCTTCTCTGCCTCTCAAATCTCGCAGGGATGGAATTGAAGCGGCGCATGTAAGTGAGATACATTACAATTGGTCTGCAAAGGGAAGTTTTCTATTGATTATATATTATAGGTCTTTTGATTGGGACCTTCTGATG
Organism: Ranitomeya variabilis; assembly: GCF_051348905.1. Classification (NCBI taxonomy): domain Eukaryota; kingdom Metazoa; phylum Chordata; class Amphibia; order Anura; family Dendrobatidae; genus Ranitomeya; species Ranitomeya variabilis. The sequence goes on along the minus strand of NC_135234.1, from coordinate 710,985,979 downwards.
TCCTATCGGGCTGAATCAAAAGCTTTATGAATTCTCTAAAGTACTCCATTTTGAGAATTCATTATAGCCCCAGCCCCCTGAGGAAGCCTGTATATGCGAAACTTGTTGAGGTGGCTATATTTGTTTCTCTTAATGGCGTTAGTGTAACCTATTTGCAAGAAAGATATATCATTGATTAATGTCAGCGTCAGCTAGAGTCATGGACTGCAGCAGTGACTTCAGGTAGGACTGAATAGTTAGTTCAGTGTTACTGACTGAACACAGGAGGTTCCCAATATTAGGAACCATTGCTGAGATGGGATTTACATAGGTTCACATCAGTCATTTTATTTTAATTATAGTCCACTTCTTAAATTAAGAAGAATAAAAGTCAAGTTTTAGTGTATGCCTTAAACAGGGTTTATTTACCCCTCTGGGGTAATTTGGTATTTGTAATCTCAGAGTGTACCCCATAATCATAGAGAGCAAGCAAAATCAAAGAGAGCGACTGAAATTACAGAGCGCACCTCGAAATGCCAGAGAGCGACCAGCAATCTCAGAGAGCGACCCGCAATCTCAGAGAGTGCCATGTAATCAGGGCCGGAATGGCAATTGGGCAGTTCTGGCATTTGCTAGAGGGGCCGCCCCCTGCCGTGGGCCGCCCCCTCTGCAGGAGCCCCTTTCATGTGACAGTACAGGAGCCGCTCAGGAGAAGGAGGCACGGCCTCAACTGCTCTTTTCATGCAAACATCAGCAGGGACAGGAGTCAGCAGTCAGGAGGAAGAGTGGAGGTAAGCTGGGCTGGGGGCAGGGAGGCATTTATTCCCGGGCTATCTCTCCCAGCTCCTGCTCATGGCCGGGGATAATTTGCATACCTCTCCTAGAGGCCGCACCTGACACACCTGCTGTCTGTAGCACCCAGCCAATGAAATCAAGCAGGGGAGCTACAGAAACCAATGGGAGGAGGTGGGCGGGGCCAGTGCTGTGAGGAGAACAAGATGATGGAAGATTCCAGCGCTGAGCTCCTCCAATAGCAGCTGCAGCGTTCCCTCTTCTGCTGTATCAGTGCTGGAGGATGCAGGGCTGAGGGTGAGAGGATCAGTGCTGGAGGATGCAGGGCTGAGGGTGAGAGGATCAGTGCTGGAGGATGCAGGGCTGAGGGTGAGTGGATCAGTGCTGGAGGAGGCAGGGCTGAGAGTGAGTGGATCAGTGCTGGAGGAGGCAGGGCTGAGGTGAGAGGATCAGTGTTGGAGGAGGCAGGGCTGAGGGTGAGAGAGGATCAGTGCTGGAGGATGCAGGGCTGAGGGTGAGAGGATCAGTACTGGAGGAGGCAGGGCTGAGGTGAGAGGATCAGTGCTGGAGGAGGCAGGGCTGAGGGTGAGAGGATCAGTGCTGGAGGAGGCAGGCCTGAGAGTGAGAGGATCAGTGCTGGAGGAGGCAGGGCTGAGGGTGAGAGGATCAGTGCTGGAGGAGGCAGGGCTGAGGGTGAGAGGATCAGTGCTGGAGGAGGCAGGGCTGAGGGTGAGGATCAGTGCTGGAGGAGGCAGGGCTGAGGGTGAGAGGATCAGTGCTGGAGAAAGGCAGGGCTGAGGGTGAGAGGATCAGTGCTGGAGGATGAAGGGCTGAGGGTGAGAGGATCAGTGCTCTAGGATGCAGGGCTGAGGGTGAGAGGATCAGTGCTGGGGGATGCAGGGCTGAGGGTGAGAGGATCAGTGCTGGGGGATGCAGGGCTGAGGGTGAGAGGATCAGTGCTGGAGGATGCAGGGCTGAGGGTGAGAAGATCAGTGTTGGAGAATGCAGGGCTGAGTGTTATGATCCTTAGTGGTTGAGGATCACGAATTACTCCAGCTAAGTAACAAACATAGGACAAGCTCTAGGGAGGTGGCAAACTGGACTGACCGCAAATCTGAACCTATCCAAACACACTAGAAGTAGCCGGTGAACGTGCCTAAAAAATTCCTAGACGTCTCGAGCCAGCCTGAGGAACTAACTACCCCTGGAGAGAAAGAAAGACCTCTCTTGCCTCCAGAGAAATAATCCCCAAAGATATAGAAGCCCCCAACAAATAATAACGGTGAGGTAAGAGGAAGGCACATACACAGGGGTGAAAACAGATTCAGCAAATGAGGCCCACTAATACTAGATAGCAGAAAATAGTAAAGGGTCTGTGCTGTCAGTAAAAAACCCTTACAAAATATCCACACTGAGATTCACACCAACTAACGGTGTGGGGGGAGAAACTCAGTCCCCTAGAGCAACCAGCAAGCGAGGAGATCACATCCTAGCAAGCTGGACAAGAAACATGAATGCTGATAATCAAAAAATGAACGGACAAAAACTTAGCTTGTCTTGGAGAGGCTGGGAGCAAGGTAATCACAAGGAATCTGAAGAGCACTGAATACATTGATAGCAGGCAAGGAACTGAGTATCCAGGTGGGCTAAATAGGAAACCAACCAAGGATAACGAACCAGCTGATGAAGCAACCTGCAGAGGACAACACTACCCAGTACCGCTTGTGACCACTAGAGGGAGCCCAAAAATAGAGTTCACAACAGTACCCCCCCCCCTTGAGGAGGGGTCACCGAACCCTCATCACGACCCCCAGGGCGATCAGGACGAGCTGCGTGGAAGGCGCGAACCAAATCGGCCGCATGAACATCAGAGGCGACAACCCAGGAATTATCCTCCTGACCATAGCCCTTCCACTTAACCAGATACTGAAGTCTCCGTCTAGAGATACGAGAATCCAAAATCTTCACCACGTACTCCAATTCGCCCTCGACCAGCACCGGAGCAGGAGGCTCAACAGAAGGAACCACAGGTACCACATACCTCCGCAACAAAGACCTATGGAACACATTATGGATGGCAAACGATGCCGGGAGATCCAAACAAAAAGACACCAGGTTAAGGATTTCCAAGATCTTATAAGGACCGATGAAGCGAGGCTTAAACTTATGAGATGAGACCTTCATAGGAACATACCGAGAAGAGAGCCACACCAAATCCCCAACACGAAGTCGGGGACCCACACCGCGGCGGCGGTTGGCAAAGCGCTGAGCCCTCTCCTGTGACAATTTCAGATTGTCCACCACATGGCTCCAAATCTGCTGCAACCTATCCACCACAGAATCCACCCCAGGACAGTCAGAAGACTCAACCTGACCCGAGGAAAAACGAGGATGGAAACCAGAATTGCAGAAAAAAGGCGAAACCAAGGTAGCAGAACTAGCCCGATTATTGAGGGCAAACTCGGCCAATGGCAAAAAAGTCACCCAATCATCCTGATCAGCAGAAACAAAACATCTCAAATAAGTCGCCAACGTCTGATTAGTTCGCTCGGTTTGGCCATTAGTCTGAGGATGGAAGGCCGACGAAAAAGACAAATCAATGCCCATCTTAGCACAAAAAGTTCGCCAAAACCTGGACACAAACTGGGATCCTCTATCAGACACAATATTTTCAGGAATGCCATGCAAGCGAACCACATTCTGAAAAAATAGAGGAACCAAATCGGAGGAGGAAGGCAGCTTAGGCAAGGGCACTAAATGGACCATCTTGGAAAAACGATCACACACCACCCAGATGACAGACATTTTCTGAGATACTGGCAGATCCGAAATAAAATCCATGGAAATGTTCGTCCAAGGCCTTTTCGGGACAGGCAAAGGCAAAAGCAAACCGCTGGCACGAGAACAGCAAGGCTTAGCCCGAGCACAAATCCCACAAGACTGCACAAAGGAATGCACATCCCGCGACAAGGAAGGCCACCAGAAGGACCTAGCCACCAAATCTCTGGTACCAAAAATCCCAGGATGACCCGCCAACACCGAAGAATGAACCTCGGAAATAACTCTGCTGGTCCATCTATCCGGGACAAACAGTCTCTCTGGTGGACAACGGTCAGGTCTATCCGCCTGAAATTTCTGCAGCACTCGTCGCAAATCTGGAGAAATGGCAGACAAAATCACTCCCTCTCTGAGAATACCAGCCGGCTCAGAAACTCCCGGAGAGTCAGGCACAAAACTCCTAGAAAGTGCATCAGCTTTCACGTTCTTCGAACCAGGCAGGTATGAGACCACGAAGTTGAAACGGGAGAAAAACAACGACCAACGAGCCTGTCTAGGATTCAGGCGCTTGGCAGACTCGAGGTAAATCAGATTTTTGTGATCAGTCAGGACCACCACACGATGTTTAGCTCCTTCGAGCCAATGTCGCCACTCCTCAAATGCCCACTTCATAGCCAACAACTCCCGATTACCAACATCATAATTTCGCTCGGCAGGCGAAAACTTTCTTGAAAAGAAAGCACACGGCTTCATCACAGAGCCCTCAGAGCTTCTCTGCGACAAAACAGCCCCTGCTCCAATCTCGGAAGCATCAACCTCGACCTGGAAGGGGAGAGAGACATCTGGCTGACATAAGACTGGAGCTGAAGAAAACCGGTGCTTATGCTCCCGAAAGGCCTCCACGGCCGCAGGAGACCAATTAGTCACATCAGAGCCCTTCTTGGTCAAATCCGTCAAAGGTTTAACCACACTAGAAAAATTAGCGATGAAACGATGGTAAAAATTAGCAAAACCCAAGAACTTCTGAAGACTCTTAACAGACGTAGGCTGAGTCCAGTCATGAATAGCCTGGACCTTGACTGGGTCCATCTCCACAGTAGAAGGAGAAAAAATAAAACCCAAAAAGGAGACCTTCTGTACTCCGAAGAGGCATTTTGAGCCCTTCACAAATAAAGCATTAGCACGCAGGACCTGAAACACCATCCTGACCTGCTTCACATGGGACTCCCAATCGTCAGAAAAGACCAAAGCACTGAAAGGATCAGTGCTGGATGATGCAGGGCTGAGGGTGAGAGGATCAGTGCTGGAGGATGCAGGGCTGAGGGTGAGAGGATCAGTGCTAGAGGATCAGTGCTGGAAGATGCAGGGCTGAGGGTGAGAGGATCAGTGCTGGAGGATGCAGGGCTGAGGGTGAGAGGATCAGTGCTGGAGGATGCAGGGCTGAGGGTGAGAGGATCAGTGCTGGAGGATGCAGGGCTGAGTGTGAGAGGATCAGTGCTGGAGGATGCAGGGCTGAGGGTGAGAGGATCAGTGCTGGAGAATGCAGGGCTGAGAGTGAGAGGATCAGTGCTGGAGGATGCAGGGCTGACAGTGAGAGGATCAGTGCTGGAGGATGCAGGGCTGACAGTGAGAGGATCAGTGCTGGAGGATGCAGGGCTGAGGGTGAGAGGTTAGTGCTGGAGGATGCAGGGCTGAGGTTGAGAGGATTAGTGCAGGAGGATGCAGGGCTGAGAGAGGATGCAGGGCTGAGAGTGAGAGGATCAGTGCTGGAAGATGCAGGGCTGAGAGTGAGAGGATCAGTGCTGGAGGATGCAGGGCTGAGAGTGGGAGGATCAGTGCTGGAGGATGCAGGGCTGAGGTTGAGAGGATTAGTGCAGGAGGATGCAGGGCTGAGAGAGGATGCAGGGCTGAGAGTGAGAGGATCAGTGCTGGAGGATGCAGGGCTGAGAGTGGGAGGATCAGTGCTGGAGGATGCAGGGCTGAGGGTGAGAGGATCAGTGCTGGAGGATGCAGGGCTGAGGGTGAGAGGATCAGTGCTGGAGGATGCAGGGCTGAGGGTGAGAGGTTAGTGCTGGAGGATGCAGGGCTGAGGTTGAGAGGATTAGTGCAGGAGGATGCAGGGCTGAGAGAGGATGCAGGGCTGAGAGTGAGAGGATCAGTGCTGGAAGATGCAGGGCTGAGAGTGAGAGGATCAGTGCTGGAGGATGCAGGGCTGAGAGTGGGAGGATCAGTGCTGGAGGATGCAGGGCTGAGGTTGAGAGGATTAGTGCAGGAGGATGCAGGGCTGAGAGAGGATGCAGGGCTGAGAGTGAGAGGATCAGTGCTGGAGGATGCAGGGCTGAGAGTGGGAGGATCAGTGCTGGAGGATGCAGGGCTGAGGGTGAGAGGATCAGTGCTGGAGGATGCAGGGCTGAGGGTGAGAGGATCAGTGCTGGAGGATGCAGGGCTGAGGGTGAGAGGTTAGTGCTGGAGGATGCAGGGCTGAGGTTGAGAGGATTAGTGCAGGAGGATGCAGGGCTGAGAGAGGATGCAGGGCTGAGAGTGAGAGGATCAGTGCCGGAAGATGCAGGGCTGAGAGTGAGAGGATCAGTGCTGGAGGATGCAGGGCTGAGAGTGGGAGGATCAGTGCTGGAGGATGCAGGGCTGAGGTTGAGAGGATTAGTGCAGGAGGATGCAGGGCTGAGAGAGGATGCAGGGCAGAGAGTGAGAGGATCAGTGCTGGAAGATGCAGGGCTGAGAGTGAGAGGATCAGTGCTGGAGGATGCAGGGCTGAGAGTGGGAGGATCAGTGCTGGAGGATGCAGGGCTGAGGGTGAGAGGATCAGTGCTGGAGGATGCAGGGCTTAGCGTGAGAGGATCATTGCTGGAGGATGCAGGGCTGAGGGTGAGAGGATCAGTGCTGGAGGAGGCAGGGCTGAGGGTGAGAGGATCATGGCTGGAGGAGGCAGGACTGAGGGTGAGAGGATCAGTGCTGGAGGAGGCAGGGCTGAGGGTGAGAGGATCAATGCTGGAGGATGCAGGGCTGAGAGTGAGAGGATCAGTGCTGGAGGATGCAGGGCTGAGGGTGAGAGGATCAGTGCTGGAGGATGCAGGGCTGAGGGTGAGAGGATCAGTGCTGGAGGATGCAGGGCTGAGGGTGAGGATCAGTGCTGGAGGAGTCAGGGCTGAGGGTGAGAGGATCATTGCTGGAGGATGCAGGGCTGAGGGTGAGAGGATTAGTGCTGGAGGATGCAGGGCTGAGGGTGAGAGGATCAGTGCTGGAGGATGCAGGGCTGAGGGTGAGAGGATTAGTGCTGGAGGATGCAGGGCTGAGGGTGAGAGGATCAGTGCTGGAGGATGCAGGGCTGAGGGTGAGAGGATCAGTGCTGGAGGATGCAGGGCTGAGGGTGAGAGGATCGTGCTGGAGGATGCAGGGCTGAGGGGAGAGGATCAGTGCTGGAGGATGCAGGGCTGAGGGTGAGAAAGGGGCTCAGGCCTGTGTGTGCAACCACTAACAATGGAGCTGAAATCCCTTGCTCCTAGAATGTAATGTCACATGAAGAAATCCAGCTGCCTGCAGAAAGGGGTGAGTATATAGGTGTGTGCTCAATATGTAAAGTGTGTATTTGTGCAAGTTATGTGTCTGTAGTTTGTGTAGGTGTATATATATATATATATATATATATATACTGTATATATATGTACTGTGTGTGTATATATATATACAGTATATATGTATATATATGCACCCTATATGTCTGTATATGTACTGTGTATGTATATATATATATATATATATATATATACATATATATATATACACACATGCACTGTATATGTGTGTGTATGCCCACCCTTAATTTCTGTAACTTGCATTTTACTGCCCTGTGTTGCAGTTTTGTGGAAACAAGTCTATTTTTAACTCCTTCGCGCCATGCGCCGTACTAGTACTGCGCTGCCGGCACTGCATTTGTGCCAGCAGCAGTACTAGTACGGCGCACCGATCACCACGGGCTAACGCTGAGCGCCGCGGTGATCGGGTGCGGGTGTCAGCTGTATATGACAGCTGACACCCCGCAGCAATGCCCACGATCGGCGCTAGCGCCGATCGCGGGCATTTAACCCCTCTGATGCCGCTGTCATTAGTGACAGCGGCATAGAGGGGGATCGCGCAGGGACGGGGGCTCCCTGCGCTCTCCCACCGGAGCAACGCGATGAGATCGCGTTGCTCCGGTGATCCGGAAGGAGTCCCAGGATCCAAGATGGCCGCGGGACTCCTTCCGGGTCATAAAATGACCTGGCTTGCCGGCGCCTGCAAGAGCTGCTGAGAGCAGGCGCCGGAAAGCCACCTAAGGTTGCCTGTCAGATCGTTGATCTGACAGAGTGCTATGCACACTGTCAGATCAACGATCTGATGTAATACAGTGATGTCCCACCCTGGTCCAATAGTAGAAAGTAAAAAAAAAAAAAATCCCCAAATAAAGGAAAAAAAAAACATTTCCCAGTAAATCCATTTATTTATGTGAATTAAAAAAACAATAAAAGTACACATATTTGGTATCGGCCCGTCCGTAACGACCCGCTCTGTAAAACTATCCCACTAGTTAACCCCTTCAGTGAACACCGCAAAAAAAAAAAAAAAAAACAAGGCCAAAAAACAAGCTTTATTATACAGGCGAACAAAAAGTGGAATAACACGCGATCAAAAAGACGCATATAATTAACCATGGTACCGCTGAAAACGTCATCTTGTCCCGCAAAAAAAAAGCCGCCATACAGCATAATCAGAAAAATTAAAAAGTTATAGCTCTCAGAATAAAGCGATGCAAAAAGAATTATTTTTTTTATATAAAATAGTTTTTATTGTGTAAAAGCGCCAAAACATAAAAAAATTATATAAATGAGGTATCGCTGTAATCGTACTGACCTGAAGAATAAAGCCGCTTTATCAATTTTACCACACGTGGAACGCTATAAACGCCCCCCCCTAAAAGAATTTCAGGAATTGCTGGTTTTTGTTCATTCCGCCTTCCAAAAATCGGAATAAAAAGCGATCAAAAAATGTCATGTGCCCGAAAATGTTACCAATAAAAACGTCAACTCGTCCTGCAAAAAACAAGATCTCACATGACTCTGTGGGCAAAAATATGGATAAATTATAGCTCTCAAAATGTGGTGATGCAAAAACTATTTTTTCCAATAAAAAGCATCTTTTAGTGTGTGACGGCTGCCAATCATAAAAATCCGCCAAAAAAACGCTATAAAAGTAAATCAAACCCCCCTTCATCACCCCCTTAGTTAGGGAAAAATAATACAATTTAAAAAAAATGTATTTATTTCCATTTTCCCATTAGGGTTAGGGTTAGGGCTAGGGTTAGTGTTATGATCCGGTGGTAGGATCACCAAACTGACCTGATAGGTAAACCAGAATATTAGGACGAGCTCTGGGGATGTGGAAACTATACTGACCGCAACACTGAACCTATCCAATACACACTAAAGGCAGCCGTGGAGTGTTACCTAAAAATCTAGACGCCTCGTCACAGCCTGAGGAACTAACTACCCCTAGAGAGAAAGCCAAGCCTCACTTGCCTCAGAGAAATGACCCCAAAGTTTAGACAGCCCCCACAAATAATAACGGTGAGTTAAGGGGAAAACACAAACGTAGTAATGAAAAACAGGTTTAAGCAAATGAGGCCCGCTAAAGCTAAATAGACTGAAGATAGCAAGGGATCTGTGCGGTCAGTACAAAAACTATCAAAAACTATCCACGCAGAAAATACAAGAACCCCCACACCGACTCACGATGTGAGGGGCGCACTCTGCACCCCAGAACTTCCAGCAAGCAAAAAATCACATATAAGCAAGCTGGACTGAACTCATCATATAATGAAACATATTTTCAAGAGAAAAATGAGCAAACAAGAACTAGCAAGACTTAGCTTCTCCGGATGGAGACAGGTCACAAGGAAGTCCAGAGAGATCAGAACCAGTACTGAATACAACGACAGCAGGCAACAAACAAAGGTGCAGGTGGAGTTAAATAGGAACCAGCAAAGCAGGAAATGAGGCAGCTGAGCCCATCTCCAGACCCGCAGTATCGCTAAAGGCCACCAGAGGGAGCCCAGACGGAATTCACAACAGTACCCCCCCTTGAGGAGGGGTCACCGAACCCTCACCAGAGCCCCCAGGCCGATCAGGACGAGCCGAATGAAAGGCACGAACCAAATCGGCCGCATGGACATCAGAGGCGACAACCCAGGAATTATCCTCCTGACCATAGCCCTTCCATTTAAGTCTACGTTCACATTTGCGGTGTGTGCCGCAGCGTCGTCGCCGCAACGCACACAGCAACAAAAACGCAGTAGAAACGCATAGTATTTCGATGCATGCGTTCAACGCATGCGTCGAAAAACGGTGCGTTTTTTGGAAACGCAGTTGCGTTTTGATGCGTTTTGACCAAAAAACGCTGCGTTTTTCGACGCATGCGTTTTCCTACAGTGAGTCATTCTTCATCACCCAAAAAAAACAAAGTGTGTACACACTAGATAAGGACCACCAATGGCTAGAAGAGGGTTGGTGTAATGTAATTGTGTATAAATACCCTGGCAGAGATGAATTCCTCCCATTTTGCTGGTATTCATGATGGAGCGTCCCATGGACAGTATCTACATGGATATGGAGATGGAATTTGCCTTGGCTAATGCCTATGCTGTCGCCTGTTTTCATCAAAGGGAAAAACGGAGATGGAGTCGTCGCCGCTTTTGGATACACCCTATCGTGGAAGTCCGGGAGAGCCGTGGAGCATACCATTGCTTGTTTGGCGAACTGAATGACAACCTGGAGAAATATTTCGAATATACCAGGATGTCTCAGGACAGCTTCCGCTATCTTCTGCGTCGGGTGGAAGGATCCATTAGCAGGCAGGACACGCAGCTCCGGAGAGCTATTTCCGCAGAGGAACGGCTGCTGGTGACTCTACGGTACGTAGCTGTTTGAATGACAGTGATATGTTCTTCCCTTTTTTTTTTTTTTTTAATTTTTGGCGGGTTTGGTATGGTCAATGTACTTTTTTTAAATTGCAATGTACTTTAATGTAATTTCTTTATCTTCTTGGCAGTTTCCTGGCTACCGGAGAGACCTTGAGATCACTTCATTTTCAATTCCGGATTGGAGTCTCCACTCTCTCCGGAATTATTGCTGAGACATGTCACGCTTTGTGGGATAATCTCCGGGAGGAATTTTTACCCGTCCCTACAAGCGAAATCTGGGAGGCCAACGCACAGAAATTTGAGCAAGTGTGTTCTTTTCCAAACTGTATTGGCGCGGTGGATGGAAAGCACATTCGGATTACCAAGCCTGCGAAAAGTGGTTCCCTTTTCTACAATTACAAAAAATACTTTTCAACTGTGCTCATGGCAATTGCCGGTGCGGACTGCCGTTTTCTCGCAGTGGACATTGGTGCGTTTGGCCGTGACTCACGGACATTTAAGGAGTCGGATATGGGCCAAAAATTATATGGCAACAATTTTAATTTCCCCCAGCCACGACCTCTTCCCCACACCGAAAGCCCTGCGATGCCATTTGTTGTGGTTGGGGATGAGGCATTCCAAATGTCTGCCAACCTATTGAAACCCTACTCCAGTCGGGGCTTGGACCATACAAAAAGGGTTTTCAATTACAGACTGTCCAGGGCCAGAAGGACTGTGGAGTGCGCCTTTGGCATCCTTGTCTCCAAATGGCGGATATTAGGATCCGCCATTAATCTTAAAATTGAAACAGTGGATGAGGTGGTGAAGGCTTGTGTGGTTCTCCACAATTATATTGTGGCCAAAGAGAGACTGAACGTGGAACTGGATGAACCCATAGCCAACACATTGCCCGATTACCAAGATCATCCTCTGAGGACAAGTGTGGAAATTGCGCAGATGAGGGATCGTTTTGCGGCCTATTTTGTGTCAGATGTTGGCCGTGTGTCATGGCAAGATCAAATGGTGTAGATGTTACTGTTGGACTGTATTCTGGTTTTAACTACACCAATAAATACCTCTACTGTCACTGTGCTAAAAATGTAATATAATAATAAACTAATTCTCCAGTAAATGTGCAATAAATGTAATCCGTTTTGGTTGGTTTGGTTATGTCAAATTTGGCATCTACCTATACTTCACAAATGTAATGTGCCTTATCTAAAAAATTGGAACCCTTTGTTTTTAAAATGTTGTTGTTTAATAAAAAATTTTTCAAAGTTTTCTACCATGCTTCAAAGAACAAATTTATACCATACCATATAACATATTTATTTGTTTGTCAGATCGCCGTGTATCGTTGTTTTTGACAGCAAAAGCAACGATACCAGCGATGTTTTACAATGGTAAACAGGGTAAATATCGGGTTACTAAGCGTAGGGTGGCGCTTAGTAACCAGATATTTACCCTGGTTACCAGTGTTAAATGTAAAACAAAAAACAGTACATATACTCATGTTCGCGTCCCCCGGCGTCCACTTCCTGCACTGACTGAGCGCCGGCCGTAAAGTGAATGCACAGCACAGCGGTGATGTGACCGCTCTGCTGTTAGGGCCATCACTCAGTCAGTGCAGGGAAGCGGACGCCGGGGGACGCGATTGTGAGTATATGTACTGTAGTTTTTTTTACATTTAACACTGGTAACCAGGGTAAACATCGGAAGCGCGGCCCTGCGCTTAGCAACCCGATGTTTACCCTGGTTACCCGGGGACCTCGGCATCGTTGGTCGCTGGAGAGCTGTCACACAGACAGCTCTCCAGCGACCAAATAGCGATGCTGCAGTGATCTGCATCATTGTCTGTTTCGCTGCAGCATTGTTAAGTGTGAAGGTACCTTTACGGTATGTGTTCACGTTCAGGATTGCATCCGGATTTTGTCAGGATTTTCCATCAGTATTTGTAAGCCAAAACCAGGAGTGGAAAAATTAGAGGAAAAGTAGAATAGAAAATATGCTCCACTTCTGTATTTATCACCCACTCCTGGTTTTGGCTTACAAATACTGATGTAAAATCCTGACCAAATCCTGATGCAATCCTGAGCGTGGACACATACCCTTAGTGTTTGAAAACACCTCATACACTTTAGTGTTTGTAAACACCTCATACAGCAATGAGAGACACCCAAAAAAAGGCTAAATAAAAATTGTAAAAATAGTGTCTGACATTGCATATATGACGTGTTTGAAGCACAAAATATGTGTAGACGGCGCACGGCGTGAATTGCCGAGAAGTATACTGGAAAATAAGAACAAAGTTTTAAAACAAACAATTTTTATTGGGGGGAAACAGAAAAAAAAAGGGGAAAGAAACTTAGGGGGTATCAACATCCGCTACCAGCGGTGAACGGTAAGTCTCTGGTGGTTGGGAACGGGGAGAGGAAGAGGATGCGGAGTCAGAGTCCAGGAGACTAGAAGGAAGGTCCAAACCCTCCGCAGGGTATACTGGGGAAACCGGCACATCTGTAGGGGAGGGAGGAGGCAACACAAGCCTTTGCCAGCTTCTTGGTTGGCCCTGGCTGCTCCTGCTGCAACTAGAGCCCCGACGCGTCCTCGGTGTCGGTATTGGAGCAGCCAGAGCCTCCGTGTGTGTCCTCTTTTTTCTTTTCCTCTCTCCCGCGGCAGCTCCCCCAGAATGACGGCTACGGGAGGATGAGGGCCTGGCAGGAGCAGGAGTCGGCGGCACAATCCTATGGTGCCTGTGTTGGCGTCGCTCGGCACGTGGACCTGGGTGGGTTGGCTGGAGTGGCTCTGCAGCAGGAGTCAGAGTCATGCCAGCCAGCGACGGCACTACGGGCATTGTCGCTGACTGCATGACCCGAGCCTGCTGCAGAGCCCTCACGTAGGCAGTGTTGCAGGCCTGCATCACCGAAATCTGGAGTTCCGGCGTAAGGTGTTCCACCATGCCCTTAGCAATGGTACTAAAAAAATGTTTGGCCGGACTCGAGAGCTCGGATTCCATAGTTTTAAGGCGCCGGTCGATATTGGACAGACGAGTGTCCATTTTATCGTTCAACGCCTTGAAACAGTTCTGGAAAACCGTGCTCAAATGCAAAAATTCGGGCATGGCTGGCCTGTCCGAGGCCCGCTGGCGCTGTCGGGAATTCCCGAACGAAGGTGCGCCAGAGGCCTCGGGCAGGGGAACACCTGATGGACCGGCTGCCGGTTCTCCAGATGGTGGTGCAAGCCTGCTGTTGCTGTGGGAGGGCTGTGACGGGTCAGATGGCGATTCATGAAGGTCCGCTCCTGCGGGGCGAGCTCTCTCGAGGGTGCTGCTGTGTGTCCTGTGAAAAGATAAGGGAAAAATTAGTCTTCAATTAATAACCTATCACATACGCCAACTCCTGTAATAAAATTAACATTACATTACAAAACAATACATTACAATCCTCTGTCTCTCAGTCTGTGTGGCCTATAATAAATTGCTGATTGTTATCGCCAGCTGACCGTTATGGCTGACGATAACAATCATGGACATACCAACGGCAGAAAATTAATGTTCATTCCCGCTGCCAAAGCCTTTTGACCGCATACCACTGTTATGGGTAAAAATATTTTTTGTCTAAAACTCTTTCTTGACGCTGCCTATGCCGCAAAAATAGTATAAAATTTAACGTCAAGATAAAAATTAAAAAAAATAAATAAATAAATACACAGTGACTTTGCTGATCTGATCGCAGGAACGGCCATGACGTTAGGATCATGTGATCGAGGCGTCATCATTATTCCTGCGATCAGAAATACCCTGACTCCGAACATAACCTGTCATGGACTACAAGGACTCACGCTTAACACAATAAATTACTAATGGGCTATATACCATTCCACTAGGGAAAAAGTTACGTGGATGGCCAATATGCTACGCTGACTACATGGATGGCCAATACACTATGTGCATGGGAAAAATACTATGTGGATACGTGGCTAGAACGTGTACTATGTGGCTGCGATATAGCGGCCCGGCAATATACTATGTGGACGCACAATGTACGTGGCTGGGCAATGTACTATGTGGCTGTGCAATATGCTATGTGTCTGGGCAATGTACAATGTGGCTGTGCAATATGGTATGTGTGCAAAATACTTACTGTCGGCGGCCAAGGACCGGTCTTAAGAACTGTAGTGCCCTGCTGTACTTATAGGGCACCGACTTGGCCGCAGCAGCACCGCTACGAGATTGCTCCTCCTCAGCACGGATCCCCTTATTGAAACGGTCCTTCATGGATCGCCATCTGGTCCTCAACTTTTTAACTGTGAATGCAAAGAAAAAAAAAAGGTTACATATTTAGCATTTTAAAAGGATAAAACAACCGTGTGTGATGCAAAGTTTAGTCGTTGATCGCATCACACACGGTTGTGTTTATCCTGGCAAGATTGGTCATAGCAGCGTATCAGCAATACTCACGAAAGTTGCCTTTGTCCTTCGCTGAGGCACTGTCAAAGCCATCCCACAGCGACTTTGCCACCTCTACCCACAAACGCCTCAACACCACCTGGTCCATGTGCCGGGGGTCACGGCTGTCCCACAACGGGCCACGCTCCTGGATGCTGGA
This sequence comes from Ranitomeya variabilis, assembly GCF_051348905.1. Classification (NCBI taxonomy): domain Eukaryota; kingdom Metazoa; phylum Chordata; class Amphibia; order Anura; family Dendrobatidae; genus Ranitomeya; species Ranitomeya variabilis. Next base: position 710,970,877 of record NC_135234.1, on the reverse strand, counting down.
GATCAGGAGCTCCACATCTATTCCACTGTCTCCTTGGTCCCGTTGTGAAACCTAGAAAAATTAGAAAACAAAAAGGTTAAAAATATGCAAATATTAACAACCACCAGCACCTGTCTTGATATGTACCTTTGCCCTATCCTTTGCCATCTGATGTATGTATATTGATGGTTTCTACACCTGTATTTTGGAATGGTTTTGTGCAGGGAGTTCAACTTTATGTTACCTTCCCCCAATACTTGCTGCCCTGAAAAGCTATAATGTAATTAAGCTAACATCCCTAGTGAAAGCAGGATGCTACTCAAATGTAATGTTCCTCACAGCAGGATGCTACTCCAAAAAAAAAAAAATACTCACTGGCCGGCCTGACGCCACATCTTGGCCCCGACCTCTCTGCTCCCGCTGTGTGCCTTCTCCCTCACTTGAAGAAGCCTGTAAAAATTGTATACAAAAATTATTGTCAATGCTACAAATGGCAGCGAATAGTAAGCAACTGGACATAATTACTCACCGCACTCCCCCGTGCCGATTGGCCAGATTCAGATGAACTAGGCATTCTTGCAAGTTTGTTCTGCAATGAAAAAATGAGCAAAAAATCACATCCACCGCTAACAATGACACATACAATAAAATAGGCCAAAAAAATTAAAACAACCACAATTGACTGTTGACTGATAGGACAATGCAAACTCAAAAAGCGACACCACAACGCCATACATTGCAAGAGAATACAATAGAAGAAACAATACAAGAATAGACTCAAACAAAATTAAGCAAAAATAGACACCTATGTCCAAATTTTTAAATATAAAAACTTACAAAAAAAACATTACAGGAAAAAAAAAGGCCCAATGAAATAGCAAACTAATGAACGCCATACTTTACAATTACATCAAGACATGATCCAAAACAACACCATCTGGTGACATATAACCACAATACATCAGAAAAAGGCGATAAATACCATTCTAGATAATAAGCAATAAACATTACAAAATACAGCAACCCAAAAGATAAACCATAGTCAAATAGAAAAGAAAACACATGAAATAAAAAAAAAAGGGCCCCACCAAAAAAAAAAATTCATTATACTACACACTTGGCAATGCAAACAGTCAAGGAAGGAAGATATATGCCATACGGAAAACAACGTAAAACCATCAGAGAAAAAAATAAATAAATAAATTTAAAAAAAGGGAAAATACAATTGAAAATAGAATGGCATATAGCCGCACGGAACACTACAATACAAATGAAACATCATAAATGTAGCCCCCCCACCAGCAAGAAAAGACACTCAAGGAAAGAAAAAAAAATGCCAACAGCATAAAAAACACAGCAAGACATGAGCCAAGAAAACGCCATACGGTTACCCCCAACAATAGAAACCAGAAAAAGACATGCACCAGAAATTTAACAAGAAAAAATCAGCCAAAAAAAAGACATTGAACAACCGCATGACACCAGAACAACCCAAAACCAATCCAAAACCAAGCAAGGCCGAAGACAATAAACGCCATCATAATGCCAGAAGTACATCAGAACCAGATTAAAAAAAAAAATGTTTAAATAACAACCCACAGTGCCATAACCGTAACATAGCACAGACCAAACATTGCACAAATTTAAATAAAAATCAAGAAATAAAACACAGAATAAAAAATATGCAAAGAGAAATATATACTTACAGGTTTGGAAAGCAGATTGCTCCTCTCAGTGTCTTCTCTGTGTGTTGTGTGGATAGCCTTGTGAAAGACAATGGCAACCCCCCTTTTTTTTTTATATATATATAGTGTTTTTTTAGTGTCTAGACAAAGTCTAAACAATGTTTTGCATTTTTTATTGGGAAACGCATGCGTCGTACAACGCACCACGACGCAAGTACTTGCGTCGTCTGCGTTGTCAATATAAGTCAATGGGGAAAAAGGCGCATCGACGACGCAAACACGACGCATGCGTTTTTTAAAAGGTCGGCGCCACCCGAAAAATGCAACATATTGCATTTGCCGCGCCCTGACAGGTGCGCCCTAACGCCGCATGCGGCGTACAACGCAACACAATGCATGACAACGCATGTACATGCGGCCCCATGCGGCGCCAATGTTAAAGATAGGGCCGCACGACGCATGCGTTTTGTTGCGGCGACGACGCTGCAGCGCACACCGCAAATGTGAACGTAGCCTAACTAAGTACGGAAGCCTTCATCTCGAAACACGAGAATCTAAGATCTTCTCCACCACATACTCCAATTCTCCCTCGACCAAGACCGGAGCAGGAGGATCAACAGAAGGAACCACAGGCACCACATATCTCCGCAACAATGACCTATGGAACACATTGTGAATGGCAAATGATGCTGGGAGGTCCAAACGAAATGACACAGGGTTGAGGATTTCCAAAATCTTATAAGGACCGATGAAACGAGGCTTGAACTTAGGAGAGGAAACCTTCATCGGAACATAACGAGAAGACAACCACACCAAATCCCCCACACGAAGTCAGGGACCCACACAGCGACGGCGGTTAGCAAAGCGCTGAGCCTTCTCTTGTGACAACGTCAAATTGTCCACCACGTGGTTCCAAATCTGCTGCAACCTATCCACCACAGAATCCACCCCAGGACAGTCAGAAGGCTCAACCTGACCTGAGGAAAAACGAGGATGAAAACCAGAATTGCAAAAAAAAGGCGAAACCAAAGTAGCAGAACTAGCCCGATTATTGAGGGCGAACTCAGCCAATGGCAAAAAAGTCACCCAGTCATCCTGATCAGCAGAAACAAAACATCTCAGATAAGTCTCCAAGGTCTGATTAGTACGTTCAGTTTGGCTATTTGTCTGAGGATGGAAGGCCGATGAAAAAGATAATTCAATGCCCATCTTAGCACAAAAGGACCGCCAAAATCTGGACACAAACTGGGATCCTCTATCAGACACAATATTCTCAGGAATACCATGCAAACGAACCACATTCTGAAAAAACAGTGGAACCAAATCAGAGGAGGAAGGCAGCTTAGGCAAGGGCACCAAATGGACCTTTTTAGAAAAACGATCACAAACCACCCAGATAACAGACATCTTCTGAGAGACTGGAAGATCCGAAATAAAATCCATGGAAATATGCGTCCAGGGCCTCTTCGGGACAGGCAAAAGCAAACCACTGGCACGAGAACAGCAAGGCTTGGCCCGAGCACAAATCCCACAGGACTGCACAAAGGAACGCACATCCCGCGACAAGGAAGGCCACCAAAAGGACCTAGCCACCAAATCCCTGGTACCAAAAATCCCAGGGTGACCTGCCAACACCGAAGAATGAACCTCGGAAATGACTCTACTGGTCCATCTATCCGGGACAAACAGTCTCTCCGGTGGACAACGATCAGGTCTATTGGCCTGAAATTCCTGCAGTACCCGTCGTAAATCAGGGGAGATGGCAGACAAAATCACCCCTTCTCTGAGGACACCAGCCGGTTCAGAAACTCCCGGAGAGTCAGGCACAAAGCTTCTAGAAAGAGCATCAGCCTTCACGTTCTTCGAACCCGGAAGGTATGAAACCACGAAATTGAAACGGGAGAAAAACAGCGACCATCGAGCCTGTCTAGGATTTAGCCGTTTAGCAGACTCGAGATAAGTCAAATTCTTGTGATCAGTCAAGACCACCACACGATGTTTGGCTCCCTCAAGCCAATGTCGCCACTCGTCAAATGCCCACTTCATTGCCAACAACTCCCGATTACCAACATCATAATTCCGCTCGGCAGGCGAAAGCTTTCTTGAAAAGAAAGCACATGGCCTCATCACAGAGCCATCAGAGTTTCTCTGTGACAAGACAGCCCCTGCTCCAATCTCAGAAGCATCAACCTCGACCTGGAATGGTAGAGAGACATCCGGCTGACGCAAGACAGGAGCTGAAGAGAACCGACGTTTGAGCTCCTGAAAGGCCTCCACGGCCGCAGGAGACCAATTCGTCACATCAGAACCCTTCTTAGTCAAATCCGTCAAAGGCTTAACCACACTGGAAAAATTAGTGATGAAGCGACGGTAAAAATTAGCAAAACCCAAGAACTTCTGAAGACTTTTTACCGATGTAGGTTGAGTCCAGTCATGAATAGCCTGGACCTTGACTGGATCCATCTCAATGGTAGAAGGAGAAAAAATAAAGCCCAAAAAGGAAACCTTCTGGACTCCGAAGAGACATTTAGAGCCCTTCACAAACAAGGCATTGGCTCGCAGGACCCAAAATACCATCCGGACCTGCTTCACATGAGATTCCCAATCATCAGAAAAGACCAAAATATCATCCAGGTACACAATCATAAACCTATCCAGATACTCTCGGAAGATGTCGTGCATGAAGGACTGGAACACAGAAGGGGCATTAGAAAGTCCAAAAGGCATCACCAAGTACTCAAAATGGCCTTCGGGCGTATTAAATGCTGTTTTCCATTCATCGCCCTGCTTTATACGCACAAGATTATACGCTCCACGAAGATCTATCTTGGTGAACCAACTGGCCCCCCTAATCCGAGCAAACAGATCGGACAACAGTGGCAAAGGATACTGAAATTTGACCGTGATGTTATTTAGAAGGCGATAATCTATACAGGGTCTTAGAGAACCATCCTTCTTGGCCACAAAAAAGAACCCCGCACCCAAAGGGGACGAGGACGGGCGAATATGCCCCTTCTCCAAAGACTCCTTGATATAACTCCGCATAGCGGCATGTTCTGGTACAGACAAATTAAAAAGTCGTCCCTTAGGGAACTTACTACCAGGAATCAAATTTATGGCGCAATCACAATCCCTATGAGGAGGTAGGGCACTGGACTTGGGCTCATCAAATACATCCTGGTAGTCCGACAAAAATTCAGGGACTTCAGAAGGAGTAGAAGAAGCAATTGACACCAAAGGAGCATCACCATGAATCCCCTGGCAACCCCAACTTGACACAGACATTGCTTTCCAATCCAGGACTGGATTATGAGCCTGCAGCCATGGCAGACCCAACACGACAACATCATGCAAATTATGTAACACAAGAAAGCGAATCACCTCTTGATGTGCAGGAGTCATGCACATAGTCATTTGAGCCCAGTACTGAGGTTTATTCTTGGCCAATGGCGTGGCATCAATTCCCTTTAGTGGAATAGGGAATTGCAAAGGCTCCAAGACAAAACCACAGCGCCTGGCAAAAGACAAATCCATCAAATTCAGGGCGGCACCTGAATCCACAAAAGCCATAACTGAGTAGGATGACAGAGAGCAAATTAAAGTAACAGACAAAATGAATTTAGGTTGTACAGTACCAATGGTGACAGACCTAGCGAAGTTTTTTGTGCGCTTAGAACAATCTGAGATAACATGAGCAGAATCACCACAGTAAAAGCACAACCCATTCTGACGTCTGTGATTTTGCCGTTCAATTCTGGTCAGAATCCTGTCACATTGCATAGACTCAGGCTTCTGCTCAGAAAATACCGCCAGATGGTGCACTGGTTTGCGCTCCCGCAAACGCCGTTCAATCTGAATGGCCAAAGACATTGACTCACTCAGACCCGCAGGCGTGGGAAACCCCACCATAACATCCTTAATGGCTTCAGAAAGACCCTTTCTGAAAATCGCTGCCAGGGCACACTCATTCCATTGAGTGAGCACAGACCATTTCCTAAACTTCTGACAGTAAACCTCTGCTTCATCCTGACCCTGACACAAAGCCAGCAAGATTTTCTCTGCCTGATCCACAGAATTAGGTTCATCATAAAGCAAACCCAGTGCCAGAAAAAACGCATCTACATTACACAATGCAGGATCTCCTGGCGCCAGGGCGAATGCCCAGTCTTGAGGGTCGCCACGCAACAAAGAAATAATAATTTTAACTTGCTGAAACGGATCACCAGAGGAACGAGGTCTCAGAGAAAGAAATAATTTGCAATTATTTTTAAAGTTCAAAAACCTAGATCTGTCTCCGGAGAACAACTCAGGAATAGGTATCTTAGGCTCTGACATAGGACTGCGAACTACATAATCCTGAATGTCTCGTACTCTAGCAGTGAGATGATCCACACTAGAAGACAGACTCTGAAGGTCCATAGCTGCAGCTGAATTCTGAACCACCCAGAGATTAAGGGGAGGAGAGAGGCAAGACACACTGCAGGAAAAAAAAAAAATGAACTCAGGATTTCTCTTATCCCTCTTTTGCGATGCATTAACTCTTTACTGGCCTGCTGTACTGTTATGATCCGGTGGTAGGATCACCAAACTGACCTGATAGGTAAACCAGAATATTAGGACGAGCTCTGGGGATGTGGAAACTATACTGACCGCAACACTGAACCTATCCAATACACACTAAAGGCAGCCGTGGAGCGTTAACTAAAAACCTAGACGCCTCGTCACAGCCTGAGGAACTAACTACCCCTAGAGAGAAAGCCAAGCCTCACTTGCCTCAGAGAAATGACCCCAAAGTTTAGACAGCCCCCACAAATAATAACGGTGAGTTAAGGGGAAAACACAAACGTAGTAATGAAAAACAGGTTTAAGCAAATGAGGCCCGCTAAAGCTAAATAGACTGAAGATAGCAAGGGATCTGTGCGGTCAGTACAAAAACTATCAAAAACTATCCACGCAGAAAATACAAGAACCCCCACACCGACTCACGATGTGAGGGGCGCACTCTGCACCCCAGAACTTCCAGCAAGCAAAAAATCACATATAAGCAAGCTGGACTGAACTCATCATATAATGAAACATATTTTCAAGAGAAAAATGAGCAAACAAGAACTAGCAAGACTTAGCTTCTCCGGATGGAGACAGGTCACAAGGAAGTCCAGAGAGATCAGAACCAGTACTGAATACAACGACAGCAGGCAACAAACAAAGGTGCAGGTGGAGTTAAATAGGAACCAGCAAAGCAGGAAATGAGGCAGCTGAGCCCATCTCCAGACCCGCAGTATCGCTAAAGGCCACCAGAGGGAGCCCAGACGGAATTCACAACAGTTTAGGGTTGGGGTAAGGGCTAGGGCTGGGGTTAGGGCTAGGGTTAGGGTTGGGGTTAGGGTTTCAGTTAGAATTGGGGGGTTTCCACTGTTTAGGCACATCAGGGGCTCTCCAAACGCGACATGGCGTCCGATCTCAATTCCAGCCAACTCTGCTTTGAACAAGTAAAACAGTGATCCTTCCCTTCTGAGCTCTGCCGTGCGCCAAACAGTGGTTTCCCCCCATATACGGGGTATCAGCGTACTCAGCACAAATTGGACAACAACTTTTGTGGCCCAATTTCTCCTGTTACCCTTGGGGAAAAAAAATGTGGGGGCTAAAATATCATTTTCGTGGAAAAAAAAATATTTGTTATTTTCATGGCTCTGCGTTATAAACTGTAGTGAAACACTTGTTGGTTCAAAGTTCTCACAACACATCTAGGCAAGTTCCTTGGGGGGTCTAGTTTCCAATATGGGGTCACTTGTGGGGGGTGTCTACTGTTTAGGTACATCAGGGACTCTGCAAATGCAACATGACGCCTGCAGACCAATCCATCTAAGTCTGCATTTCAAACGGCGCTCCTTCCCTTCCGAGCTCTTCCGTGCGCCCAAACAGTGGTTTCCCCCCATGTATGGGGTATCAGTGTATTCAGGACAAATTGGACAATAACTTTTGTGGTCAAATTTCTCCTGTTACCCTTGGGAAAAAAAAATTGCGGGCTAAAACATCATTTTGTGGAAAGAAAAAATTATTTTTTAATTTTCACGGCGCTACATTTTAAACTTTAGTGAAACAATTGGGGGTTAAAAGTGCTCACCACACATCTAGATAAGTTTCTTAGGGGGTCTTCTTTCCAAAATGGGGTCACTTGTGGGGGTTTTCTACTGTTTAGGCACGTCAGGGGCTCTCCAAACGCGACATGGGTTCCAATCTCAATTCCACCCAATTTTGCATTGAAAAGTCAAACGGTGCTCCTTCCCTTCCGAGCTCTGCCATGCGCTCAAACAGTGGTTTATCCCCATATATGAAGTATCAGCGTACTCAGGACAAATTGCACAACAACTTTTGGGGTCCAATTTATCCTGTTACCCTTGGGAAAATAAAAAATTTGGGGCGAAAAGATCATTTTTTGTGAAAATTAATATGACATTTTTTTTTACGGCTCTACATTGTAAACTTCTGTGAAGCACTTGGAGGTTCAAAGTGCTCACCACACATCTCGATAAGTTCCTTAGGGGGTCTACTTTCCAAAATGGTGTCACTTGTGGGGGTTTTCACTGTTTAGGCACGTCAGGGGCTCACCAATCGGGACATGGGTTCCGATCTCAATTCCAGCAAATCTTGTATTGAAAAGTCAAATGGCGCTCCTTCCCTTCCGAGCTCTGCCATGTGCCCAAACATTGGTTTACCCCAACATGTGGGGTATCGGCGTACTCAGGACAAATTGTACAATTACTTTTGTGGTCCAATTTCTCCTGTTACCCTTGGTAAGATAAAACAAATTGGATCTGAAGTAAAAATGCGGCTGCATTAGCATTTAACCCCTTCTGATGGATTTACATCGTGGGACATGACTGTACGGCGGAAGGTATGGGATATTGTTGATTTTTTTTTTTTACCTTTTTACAGAAGACAAGGGTCGTCATTTGGATTGAGCGTATAATAAAGCTATTACAACACCCTGTGTCTTTATTTCACTAAAATAATTTATTCCTAATGTGTGTGTGTGTGTTTTTTACCCTTTATTACTATTGGATTAATAATGGAGAGGTGTCTTATTGACACCTCTCCATTATTAACCAGGCTTAATGTCACCTTACATTAGCAAGGTGACATTAACCGTTTATTACCCCATATCCCAACGCTACAGGGGAATGGAAAGAGAGTGGCTAAGTGCCGGAATAGGCGCATCTTACAGATGTGCCTGTTCTGGGGTGGCTGGGGTCAGATGTTTTTAGCCGGGGGGGGGGAAATAACCATGGTCCCTCACTAGGCTATTAATATCTGCCCTCAGTCACTGGCTTTCCCACTCTGGCGGAGAAAATTGCGCGGGAGCTCACGCCAGTTTTTCTGTGATTTAACCCTTTGTTTTAACACCTAGAGCCCCCAAATTTTGCACACACACTGCTAACATTATTAGTGAGGAATATGTAAAAATATAACAGATATGAAATGGTTTACAGTATGTAAACCATGTCTCATATCCTGTCGGGTTTGATAAAGAGATAGCAAAAGCCGGCAATTGAATTACCGGATTTTATGCTATGTAGCTCTGTATTAACCCCTTCGTGACATGCGCCGTACTAGTACTGCGCTGCCGGCACTGCATTTGTGCCAGCCGCAGTACTAGTACGGTGCATCGATCACTGCGGTCTCGCGCTGAGCACCGCGGTGATCGGGTGCGGGTGTCAGCTGTATATGACAGCTGACACCCCACAGCAATGCCCACGATCAGCGCTAGTGCCGATCGCGGGCATTTAACCCCTCTGATGCCGCTGTCATTAGTGGCAGCGGCATAGAGGGGGATCACACAGGGACGGGGGCTCCCTGCGCTCTCCCACCGGAGCAACGCGATGAGATCGCGCTGCTCCGGTGACCCGGAAGGAGTCCCCGGATCCAAGATGGCAGCGGGACTCCTTCCGGGTCATGAAATGACCTGGCTTGCCGGCGCCTGCTGAGAGTTCCTAATAGCAGGCGCCGGCAAGCCTCTGGAACGTGCCTGTCAGATCGTTGATCTGACAGAGTGCTATGCACACTGTCAGATCAACGATCTGATCTAAAACAGTGATGTCCCACCCTGGGACAATAGTAGAAAGTAAAAAAAAAAATATAGGATGTATAAAAATAAAATAAAAAAATCCCAAAATAAAGAAAAAAAAACATTTCCCAATAAATCCATTTATTTATGTAAATAACAAAAAAACAATAAAAGTACACATATTTGGTATCGCCGCGTCCGTAACGATCCGCTCTATAAAACTATCCCACTAGTTAACCACTTCAGTGAACACCGCAAAAAAAAACAACAAAAAAAACAAGGCAAAAAACAACGCTTTATTATCATACAGGCGAACAAAAAGTAGAATAACACGCGATCAAAAAGACGGATATAAATAACCATGGTACCGCTGAAAACGTCATCTTGTCCCGCAAAAAAAAAGCCACCACACAGCATCATCAGCAGAAAAATAAAAAAGTTATAGCTCTCAGAATAAAGCGATGCAAAAACAATTATTTTTTTTATATAAAATAGTTTTTATTGTGTAAAAGCGCCAAAACATAAAAAAATTACATAAATGAGGTATCGCTGTAATCGTACTGACCTGAAGAATAAAGCTGCTTTATCAATTTTACCACATGTGGAATGGTATAAACGCCCCCCCTAAAAGAATTTCAGGAATTGCTGGTTTTTGTTCATTCCGCCTCCCAAAAATCGGAATAAAAAGCGATCAAAAAATGTCATGTGCACGAATATGGTAGGAGAAAAAACGTCAACTCGTCCCGCAAAAAACAAGATCTAACATGGCTCTGTGGGCCAAAATTTGGCTAAATTATAGCTCTCAAAATGTGGTGATGCAAAAACTATTTTTTGCAATAAAAAGCGTCTTTTAGTGTGTGATGGCTGCCAACCATAAAAATCCGCCAAAAAACGCTATAAAAGTAAATCAAACCCCCTTCATCACCCCCTTAGTTAGGGAAAAATAATAAAATTTTAAAAAAATTATGTATTTCCATTTTCCCATTAGGGTTAGGGCTAGGGTTAGTGTTAGGGTTGGGGCTAGGGTTAGGGTTGGGGTTAGGGCTAGGGTTAAGGTTGGGGTTAGGATTTCAGTTAGAATTGGTGGTTTCCACTGTTCAGGCATATCAGGGGCTCTCCAAACGCGACATGGCGTCCGATCTCAATTCCAGCCAATTCTGCTTTGAAAAACTAAAACAGTGCTCCTTCCCTTCCAAGTTCTCCTGTGCGCCCAAACAGTGATTCCCCCCAACATATGGGGTATCAGCGTTCTCAGGACAAGTTGGACAACAACTTTTGATGTCCAATTTGTCCTGATACCCTTGGGAAAATAAAAACGTGGGGGCTAAAATATCATTTTCGTGGAAAAAAAAGTATTTTTTATTTTCACAGCTCTGCGTTATAAACTGTAGTGAAACACTTGTTGGTTCAAAGTTCTCACAACACATCTAGATAAGTTCCTTGGGGGGTCTAGTTTCCAATATGGGGTCACTTGTGGGGGATTTCTACTGTTTAGGTACATCAGGGGCTCTGCAAATGCAACATGATGCCTGCAGACCAATCCATCTAAGTCTGCATTTCAAACGGCGCTCCTTCCATTCCGAGCTCTGCCGTGCGCCCAAACAGTGGTTCCCCCCATGTGTGGGATATCAGCGTACTCAGGACAAATTGGACAATAACTTTTGTGGTCCAATTTCTCCTGTTACCCTTGGGAAAAAAAAATTGCGGGCTGAAACATCATTTTGTGGAAAGAAAAAATGATTTTTTTAATTTTCACAGCGCTACATTCTAAACTTTTGTGAAACGATTGGGGGTTAAAAGTGCTCACCACACATCTAGATAAGTTCCTTAGGGGGTCTTCTTTTCAAAATGGGGTCCATTGTGGGGGGTTTCCACTGTTTAGGCATGTCAGGGGCTCTCCAAACGCGACATGGGTTCCGATCTCTATTCCACCCAATTTTGCATTGAAAAGTCAAACGGTGCTCCTTCCCTTCCGAGCTCTGCCATGCGCTCAAACAGTGGTTTATCCCCATATATGAAGTATCAGCGTACTCAGGACAAATTGCACAACAACTTTTGGGGTCCAATTTATCCTGTTACCCTTGGGAAAATAAAAAATTTGGGGCGAAAAGATCATTTTTTGTGAAAATTAATATGACATTTTTTTTTACGGCTCTACATTGTAAACTTCTGTGAAGCACTTGGAGGTTCAAAGTGCTCACCACACATCTCGATAAGTTCCTTAGGGGGTCTACTTTCCAAAATGGTGTCACTTGTGGGGGTTTTCACTGTTTAGGCACGTCAGGGGCTCACCAATCGGGACATGGGTTCCGATCTCAATTCCAGCAAATCTTGTATTGAAAAGTCAAATGGCGCTCCTTCCCTTCCGAGCTCTGCCATGTGCCCAAACATTGGTTTACCCCAACATGTGGGGTATCGGCGTACTCAGGACAAATTGTACAATTACTTTTGTGGTCCAATTTCTCCTGTTACCCTTGGTAAGATAAAACAAATTGGATCTGAAGTAAAAATGCGGCTGCATTAGCATTTAACCCCTTCTGATGGATTTACATCGTGGGACATGACTGTACGGCGGAAGGTATGGGATATTGTTGATTTTTTTTTTTTACCTTTTTACAGAAGACAAGGGTCGTCATTTGGATTGAGCGTATAATAAAGCTATTACAACACCCTGTGTCTTTATTTCACTAAAATAATTTATTCCTAATGTGTGTGTGTGTGTTTTTTACCCTTTATTACTATTGGATTAATAATGGAGAGGTGTCTTATTGACACCTCTCCATTATTAACCAGGCTTAATGTCACCTTACATTAGCAAGGTGACATTAACCGTTTATTACCCCATATCCCAACGCTACAGGGGAATGGAAAGAGAGTGGCTAAGTGCCGGAATAGGCGCATCTTACAGATGTGCCTGTTCTGGGGTGGCTGGGGTCAGATGTTTTTAGCCGGGGGGGGGGAAATAACCATGGTCCCTCACTAGGCTATTAATATCTGCCCTCAGTCACTGGCTTTCCCACTCTGGCGGAGAAAATTGCGCGGGAGCTCACGCCAGTTTTTCTGTGATTTAACCCTTTGTTTTAACACCTAGAGCCCCCAAATTTTGCACACACACTGCTAACATTATTAGTGAGGAATATGTAAAAATATAACAGATATGAAATGGTTTACAGTATGTAAACCATGTCTCATATCCTGTCGGGTTTGATAAAGAGATAGCAAAAGCCGGCAATTGAATTACCGGATTTTATGCTATGTAGCTCTGTATTAACCCCTTCGTGACATGCGCCGTACTAGTACTGCGCTGCCGGCACTGCATTTGTGCCAGCCGCAGTACTAGTACGGTGCATCGATCACTGCGGTCTCGCGCTGAGCACCGCGGTGATCGGGTGCGGGTGTCAGCTGTATATGACAGCTGACACCCCACAGCAATGCCCACGATCAGCGCTAGTGCCGATCGCGGGCATTTAACCCCTCTGATGCCGCTGTCATTAGTGGCAGCGGCATAGAGGGGGATCACACAGGGACGGGGGCTCCCTGCGCTCTCCCACCGGAGCAACGCGATGAGATCGCGCTGCTCCGGTGACCCGGAAGGAGTCCCCGGATCCAAGATGGCAGCGGGACTCCTTCCGGGTCATGAAATGACCTGGCTTGCCGGCGCCTGCTGAGAGTTCCTAATAGCAGGCGCCGGCAAGCCTCTGGAACGTGCCTGTCAGATCGTTGATCTGACAGAGTGCTATGCACACTGTCAGATCAACGATCTGATCTAAAACAGTGATGTCCCACCCTGGGACAATAGTAGAAAGTAAAAAAAAAAATATAGGATGTATAAAAATAAAATAAAAAAATCCCAAAATAAAGAAAAAAAAACATTTCCCAATAAATCCATTTATTTATGTAAATAACAAAAAAACAATAAAAGTACACATATTTGGTATCGCCGCGTCCGTAACGATCCGCTCTATAAAACTATCCCACTAGTTAACCACTTCAGTGAACACCGCAAAAAAAAACAACAAAAAAAACAAGGCAAAAAACAACGCTTTATTATCATACAGGCGAACAAAAAGTAGAATAACACGCGATCAAAAAGACGGATATAAATAACCATGGTACCGCTGAAAACGTCATCTTGTCCCGCAAAAAAAAAGCCACCACACAGCATCATCAGCAGAAAAATAAAAAAGTTATAGCTCTCAGAATAAAGCGATGCAAAAACAATTATTTTTTTTATATAAAATAGTTTTTATTGTGTAAAAGCGCCAAAACATAAAAAAATTACATAAATGAGGTATCGCTGTAATCGTACTGACCTGAAGAATAAAGCTGCTTTATCAATTTTACCACATGTGGAATGGTATAAACGCCCCCCCTAAAAGAATTTCAGGAATTGCTGGTTTTTGTTCATTCCGCCTCCCAAAAATCGGAATAAAAAGCGATCAAAAAATGTCATGTGCACGAATATGGTAGGAGAAAAAACGTCAACTCGTCCCGCAAAAAACAAGATCTAACATGGCTCTGTGGGCCAAAATTTGGCTAAATTATAGCTCTCAAAATGTGGTGATGCAAAAACTATTTTTTGCAATAAAAAGCGTCTTTTAGTGTGTGATGGCTGCCAACCATAAAAATCCGCCAAAAAACGCTATAAAAGTAAATCAAACCCCCTTCATCACCCCCTTAGTTAGGGAAAAATAATAAAATTTTAAAAAAATTATGTATTTCCATTTTCCCATTAGGGTTAGGGCTAGGGTTAGTGTTAGGGTTGGGGCTAGGGTTAGGGTTGGGGTTAGGGCTAGGGTTAAGGTTGGGGTTAGGATTTCAGTTAGAATTGGTGGTTTCCACTGTTCAGGCATATCAGGGGCTCTCCAAACGCGACATGGCGTCCGATCTCAATTCCAGCCAATTCTGCTTTGAAAAACTAAAACAGTGCTCCTTCCCTTCCAAGTTCTCCTGTGCGCCCAAACAGTGATTCCCCCCAACATATGGGGTATCAGCGTTCTCAGGACAAGTTGGACAACAACTTTTGATGTCCAATTTGTCCTGATACCCTTGGGAAAATAAAAACGTGGGGGCTAAAATATCATTTTCGTGGAAAAAAAAGTATTTTTTATTTTCACAGCTCTGCGTTATAAACTGTAGTGAAACACTTGTTGGTTCAAAGTTCTCACAACACATCTAGATAAGTTCCTTGGGGGGTCTAGTTTCCAATATGGGGTCACTTGTGGGGGATTTCTACTGTTTAGGTACATCAGGGGCTCTGCAAATGCAACATGATGCCTGCAGACCAATCCATCTAAGTCTGCATTTCAAACGGCGCTCCTTCCATTCCGAGCTCTGCCGTGCGCCCAAACAGTGGTTCCCCCCATGTGTGGGATATCAGCGTACTCAGGACAAATTGGACAATAACTTTTGTGGTCCAATTTCTCCTGTTACCCTTGGGAAAAAAAAATTGCGGGCTGAAACATCATTTTGTGGAAAGAAAAAATGATTTTTTTAATTTTCACAGCGCTACATTCTAAACTTTTGTGAAACGATTGGGGGTTAAAAGTGCTCACCACACATCTAGATAAGTTCCTTAGGGGGTCTTCTTTTCAAAATGGGGTCCATTGTGGGGGGTTTCCACTGTTTAGGCATGTCAGGGGCTCTCCAAACGCGACATGGGTTCCGATCTCAATTCCAGCCAATTTTGCATTGAAAAGTCAAACGGCGCTCCTTCCCTTCCGAGCTCTGCCATGTGCTCAAACAGTGGTTTATCCCCATATATGAAGTATACGTTTACTCAGGACAAATTGCACAACAACTTTTGGGGTCCAATTTATCCTGTTACCCTTGGGAAAATAAAACATTTGGGGCAAAAAGATCATTTTTTGTGAAAATTAATATGAAATTTTTTTTACGGCTCTACATTATAAACTTATGTGAAGCACTTGGAGGTTCAAAGTGCTCACCACACATCTAGATTAGTTCCTTAGAGGGTCTACTTTCCAAAATGGTGTCACTTGTGGGAGTTTCCACTGTTTAGGAACGTCAGGGGCTCTCCAATCGAGCCATGGGTTCCGATCTCAATTCCAGCAAATCTTGCATTGAAAAGTCAAATGGCGCTCCTTCCCTTCCGAGCTCTGCCATGTGCCCAATCAATGGTATACCCCAACATATGGCGTATCGGCGTACTCAGGACAAATTTTACAACGACTTTTGTGGTCCAATTTCTCCTGTTACCCTTGGTAAAATAAAACAAATTGGATCTGAAGTAAAAATTTTGTGAAAAAAAAGTTAAATGTTCAATTTTTTTTAAACATTCCAAAAATTCCTGTGAAGCACCTGAGGGGTTAATAAACTTTTTGGATGTGGTTTTGAGTACCTTGAGGGGTACAGTTTTTAGAATGGTGTCACTTTTGGGCATTTTCTGTCATATAGACCCCTCAAAGTCACTTCAAGTGTGAGGTGGTCCGTAAAAAAAATGGTTTTGCAAATTTTGTTGCAAAAATGAGAAATCGCTGGTCAACTTTTAACCCTTATAACTCCCTAACAAAAAAAAATTATGTTTCCAAAATTGTGCTGATGTAAAGCAGACATGTGGGAAATGTTGGTTATTAACTATATTATGTGATATAACTCTCTAATTTAAGGGCATAAAAACTAAAAGTTTGAAAATTGCTAAATTTTCATAATTTTCGACAAATTTTTGTTTTTTTCACAAATAAATGCAAGTCATATCGAAGAAGTTTTACCACTATCATGAAGGGCAATATGTCATGAGAAAACAATGTCAGAATGACCAGGATCCGTTGAAGCGTTTCGGAGTTATGACCTCATAAAGTGACAGTGGTCAGAATTGTAAAAATTGGCCCTGTCACTTAGGTGAAAACAGGCTTCGGGGTGAAGGGGTTAAATATAAATATATATATATATATATATATATATATGTGTCTCACTGACATATATATATATATGTATGTTTGTATATATATATACTGTATATATATATATATATATATATATATATATATATATATATATATATAGACTGTACATATGTTTTCATGAATATTTGAGCCCATGGATCCATTCTATGTCCATTTTGCAAGCCAGAGAGAAAATCTCACCATACGGATGACACACAGATAATTTTTTGAGAAAAAATTGCATCCTCGCGTTGAATACGAATCCCTGTTCAGGAACTTTTCTGCGTATTACTCCTGTAAAAAACGGACCGTATTTCCCTACGCTAAGTGTGACGCAGGCCTAATAGTGTCTGGCATACAGTGTCTCATTTATAAAATGATCCCATTTCTATCATCTCCTAGTTGGCTTTATAGCTCCACTGTAGTAGGTAATACTATGAGCCTAGATGGAGAAGGACTCTGCAGATTTTGTGGAAGCTCCTGCTCCAGTTTTGCCCCAGCTGTGTTTGCAGGAGCGCTGCATCCCCTGCTCCCTGCACAGGATTCCTCCCTGATACATCTCGGTAACATCTGGCTGCCGCAGTGAATCCAGATTACAGCCTCATTAGAAGCAGAGTTGTTAGCTGTATCAAGCTACAATATATAAATCTCCACCGTTTATCGCAATACATTGTAAAATCAGCATTGTCATGTATTATGACTACATGTTACTTGGCATTCAGAGTCTCTGGAAAGCTGGATAGCAGCTGACATACAACTGTACTATCACGCTGCATATGTTATCCTGACTGAGGCCCAGGTAAATCAGAGAGATTTTGCTAAAAAGTTGATTTGTCACCAGATTTCATAATACAAACAGCATCAATTAGAAATAGATTCCCTTGGACCTGACGAGCCTGGTGTACTTAGTGTGTGTTCATGCAGTGTTTTTTTTTTCATGTTGTTTTGAGCAGGACCACTCCCAGCAAAACGTGAAAAAAATCTACTTTTATATTTTTATCTGAAAACCACTTGCTGTTTACATGTTCAGTCTTTTAACTGATTCATGTTTCCAAAAACTTCAAGTAGTTAAAATAAGTGACCTGACATTCCTCAGACATTTTCCATTTTGAAGATGCTCCATACTTAGAAGAAAGTGCCCCACAAACAGTTTCAGACAGAAATGCCAATAGAGGAGAGAACTGTTGTGAATTCTGCTCTTGGGCTCCCTCCGGTGGCTATACGTGGTAGCGTTGCTGTCTTTGGATCGCAGCATTCATCAGGTGTGTCCACTTATTGCAATTCTGACTGGGCTATTTAGTCTTGCTTGACCCTTTAGTTAGTGCCAGTTGTCCATTGTTTCCTGGAGGATTCACTTCCCTGCCTGGTCTCTCTTGCTTGCTGTTCATTTCAACAAAGATAAGTTCTGGCTTTGTTTTTTGCAGTCCACATGCTGTGGGCCTGATCGTTCAAGTTATTTTCCATGTTTTGTTTTGTCCAGCTTGGTCAGTATAAGTATTTGTTCAGCCAAGCTGGTATCTCTGGAGATGCAGATATACCCTCCATATCTTTAGTTAGATGTGGAGATTTTTGTATTTTCTGTGGTGGATATTTTTTAGTGTTTTAATACTGACCGCATAGTACTCTGTCCTATCCTTTCTATTTAGCTAGAAGTGGCCTCCTTTGATAAATTCTGATTTCAGTCTGCGTATGTTATTTCCCTCTCCTCTCACAGTCAATATTTGTGGGGGGCTGTCTATCCTTTGGGGATTTTCTCAGAGGCAAGATAGTTTTCCCTTTTCCATCTCTAGGGGTAATTAGTCCTCCGGCTGTGTCGAGATGTCCAGGGAGTGTTAGGTACATTCCACGGCTACTTCTAGTTGCGGTGTTAAGTTCAGGGTCTGCGGTCAGTACAGGTACCACCTTCTCCAGAGTACGTCCCATGCTGCTCCTAGGCCACCAGATCATAACAGTACAACTGGCCAACAATGAGTTAATTGCATCTCAGAAGAAGGAAAGGAAAGTGCTGAGCCATTTTTTTTCTGTAGTCTGTTGTGCCTTTTCTTTCCTCTTTACCTCTGGGTGGTTCAGGAGTTTGGCGCTGGTATGGATGTTCAGGGATTGGCTTCTCGTGTGGACCAGCTTGCTGCTAGAGTACAGGGTATTTACGATTATATCGTTCAGACTCCGGTTTTAGAGCCTAGAATTCCAACTCCTGATTTGTTTTTTGGGGACAGGTCCAAATTTTTGAGCTTTAAAAATAACTGTAAACTGTTTTTAGCTCTGAAACCCCGTTCCTCTGGTGATCCCATCCAGCAGGGTAAAATAGTCATCTCTCTGCTGCGCGGTGACCCTCAGGATTGGGCGTTCTCCCTGGAAGCTGGAAATCCTGCTTTGCTTAATGTAGACACCTTTTTTCAAGCGCTAGGGTTATTGTATGATGAACCTAATTCAGTGGATCATGCTGAGAAGACCTTGTTGGCCCTGTCTCAGGGTCAAGAAGCGGCAGAATTATATTGCCAGAAATTTAGAAAATGGTCTGTGCTGTCTAGATGGAATGAGGATGCCTTAGCTGCAATTTTCAGAAAGGGTCTTTCTGAATCTGTTAAAGATGTTATGGTGGGGTTTCCCACGCCTGCTGGTCTGAGTGATTCTATGTCTCTGGCCATTCAGATTGATCGGCGCTTGCGCGACTGCAGAGTTGTGCGCGCTGTGGCATTGTCTTCCGAGCGGAGTCCTGAGCCTATGCAGTGTGATAGGATTGTGTCTAGAGCTGAACGACAAGGATTCAGACGTCAGAATAGGTTGTGTTTTTACTGCGGCGATTCTGCTCATGTTATTTCTGATTGCCCTAAGCGTACTAAGAGAATCGCTAGTTCTGTTACCATCAGTACTGTACAACCTAAATTTCTGTTATCTGTGACCCTGATCTGCTCATTATCGTCATTTTCTGTCATGGCATTTGTGGATTCAGGTGCCGCTTTAAACTTAATGGACTTAGAATTTGCCAGACGTTGTGGGTTCCTTTTGTAGCCTTTGCAGAGTCCTATTCCTTTGAGGGGCATTGATGCTACACCGCTGGCTAAAAATAAACCTCAGTTTTGGACACAGCTGACCATGTGTATGGCGCCAGCTCATCAGGAAGATTGTCGTTTTCTGGTGTTGCGTAATTTGCATGATGCTATTGTGCTGGGTTTCCCATGGTTACAGGTGCATAATCCGGTATTAGATTGGAAATCTATGTCTGTGACTAGTTGGGGTTGTCATGGGGTTCATGGTGACGTTCCTTTGATGTCAATTACCTCCTCCCCCTCTTCTGAAATTCCTGAGTTTTTGTCAGATTTCCAGGATGTATTTGATGAGCCCAAGTCCAGTTCCCTTCCACCGCATAGGGACTGTGATTGTGCTATCGACTTGATTCCAGGTTGTAAGTTCCCTAAGGGCTCGACTTTTTAACCTGTCTGTGCCAGAACATGCCGCCATGCGGAGTTATGTTAAGGAATCTTTGGAGAAGGGGCATATTCGGCCATCTTCTTCACCATTGGGAGCAGGTTTTTTTTTTGTTGCCAAGAAGGATGGCTCCTTGAGACCCTGTATTGATTATCACCTCTTGAATAAAATCACGGTCAAATTCCAATACCCTTTGCCTTTGCTTTCTGATTTGTTTGCTAGGATTAAGGGGGCTAGTTGGTTTACTAAGATTGACCTTCGAGGGGCATATAATCTTTTTCGTATTAAGCAGGGTGACGAATGGAAAACTGCGTTTAATAGGCCCGAGGGCCATTTTGAATACTTGTGATGCCATTCGGGCTCTCTAATGCCCCATCTGTGTTTCAGTCCTTCATGCATGATGTATTTGGGAATTATCCTGATAAATTCATGATTGTATATTTGGATGATATTTTGATTTTTTCAGATGATTGGGAGTCTCATGTGAAACAAGTCAGGATGGTATTTCAGATCCTTCGTGATAATGCCTTGTTTGTGAAGGGGTCTAAGTGCCTCTTTGGAGTACAGAAGGTTTCTTTTTTGGGCTTCATTTTTTCTCCCTCATCTATAGAAATGGATCCGGTTAAGGTTCAGGCCATTCATGATTGGATCCAGCCCACTTCTGTGAAGAGCCTTCAGAAATTTTTGGGCTTTGCTAATTTTTATCGCCGCTTCATTGCTAATTTTTCCAGTGTGGTTAAGCCTCTGACCAATTTGATGAAGAAAGGCGCTGATGTGATGAATTGGTCCTCTGCGGCTGTTGAGGCCTTTCAGGAGCTTAAACGTCGTTTTACTTCTGCCCCTGTGTTGCGTCAGCCAGATGTTTCTCTCCCTTTTCAGGTTGAGGTTGACGCTTCTGAGATTGGGGCAGGGGCCGTTTTGTCTCAGAGGAATTCTGATGGTTCCTTGTTGAAACCGTGTGCCTTCTTTTCTCGAAAGTTTTCGCCTGCGGAACGCAATTATGATGTCGGCAATCGTGAGTTGTTGGCTATGAAGTGGGCATTTGAGGAGTGGCGTCATTGGCTTGAGGGGGCCAAGCACCGTATTGTGGTCTTGACTGATCATAAGAATCTGATTTACCTCGAGTCTGCCAAACGGCTGAATCCTAGACAGGCCCGATGGTCCCTGTTTTTCTCCCGTTTTGATTTTGTGGTCTCGTACCTTCCGGGTTCTAAGAATGTTAAGGCGGATGCCCTCTCTAGGAGCTTTTTGCCTGATTCTCCTGGGGTCCTTGAGCCGGGCGGCATTCTGAAGGAAGGGGTGATTCTTTCTGCCATCTCCCCTGATTTACGACGGGCTCTTCAGGAATTTCAGGCTGATAAACCTGATCGCTCTCCAGTGGGGAAACTGTTTGTTCCTGACAGATGGACTAGTAAAGTGATTTCTGAGGTTCATTGTTCTGTGTTGGCTGGCCATCCTGGTATTTTTGGTACCAGAGATTTGGTTGGTAGGTCCTTTTGGTGGCCTTCTTTGTCACGGGATGTGCGTTCTTTTGTGCAGTCCTGTGGGACTTGTGCGCGGGCCAAGCCTTGCTGTTCCCGCGCTAGTGGGTTGCTTTTGCCGCTAGTGGGTTGCTTTTGCCTTTGCCGGTCCCTGGGAGGCCTTGGACGCATATTTCTATGGATTTTATTTCAGATCTTCCGGTTTCCCAGAGGATGTCGGTTATCTGGGTGGTTTGTGACCGGTTTTCTAAGATGGTTCATTTGGTACCTTTGCCTAAATTGCCTTCCTCTTCTGATTTGGTTCCGTTGTTTTTTCAGCATGTGGTTCGTTTGCATGGCATTCCGGAGAATATTGTGTCCGACAGAGGTTCTCAGTTTGTTTCTAGGTTTTGGCGAGCCTTTTGTGCTAGGCTGGGCATTGATTTGTCTTTTTCTTCAGCGTTTCATCCTCAGACAAATGGCCAAACCGAGCGAACTAATCAGACTTTGGAAACTTATTTGAGATGCTTTGTGTCTGCTGATCAGGACGATTGGGTGGCTTTCTTGCCATTGGCCAAGTTTGCCCTTAATAATCGGGCTAATTCTGCTACCTTGGTTTCACCCTTCTTTTGTAATTCTGGTTTTCATCCTCGTTTTTCTTCAGGGCAGGTTGAGCCTTCTGATTGTCCTGGGGTGGACTCTGTGGTTGACAGGTTGCAGCAGATTTGGGCTCATGTTGTGGACAATTTGGTGTTGTCTCAGGAGGAGGCTCAGCGTTTTGCTAACCGTCGTCGGTGTGTTGGTTCCCGGCTTCGGGTTGGGGATT
Organism: Ranitomeya variabilis; assembly: GCF_051348905.1. Taxonomy (NCBI): domain Eukaryota; kingdom Metazoa; phylum Chordata; class Amphibia; order Anura; family Dendrobatidae; genus Ranitomeya; species Ranitomeya variabilis. The sequence continues at coordinate 710,948,528 of NC_135234.1, read as the reverse complement.
TGGTCTGGTTGTCTTCCCGTCATGTTCCTATGAAGGTTTCTTCCCCTAAGTTCAAGCCTCGGTTTATTGGTCCTTATAGGATTTCTGAGATTGTCAATCCGGTGTCTTTTTGTTTGGCCCTTCCGGCCTCTTTTTCCATCCATAATGTTTTTCATAGATCTTTGTTGCGGAAATATGTGGTGCCTGTTGTTCCCTCTGTTGATCCTCCTGCCCCGGTGTTGGTTGATGGGGAGTTGGAGTATGTGGTTGAGAAGATTTTGGATTCTCGTTTTTCGAGGCGGAGGCTTCAGTATCTTGTCAAATGGAAGGGTTATGGCCAGGAGGATAATTCTTGGGTTGTTGCGTCCGATGTTCATGCTGACGATTTGGTTCGTGCCTTTCATTTCGCTCGTCCTGATCGGCCTGGGGGCTCTGGTGAGGGTTCGGTGACCCCTCCTCAAGGGGGTGTACTGTTGTGAATTCTGCTCTTGGGCTCCCTCCGGTGGTTATAAGTGGTAGCGCTGCTGTCTTTGGATCGCCTCATTCATCAGGTGTGTCCACTTATTGCAATTCTGACTGGGCTATTTAGTCTTGCTTGACCCTTTAGTTAGTGCCAGTTGTCCATTGTTTCCTGGAGGATTCACTTCCCTGCCTGGTCTCTCTTGCTTGCTGTTCATTTCAACAAAGATAAGTTCTGGCTTTGTTTTTTTGCAGTCCACATGCTGTGGGCCTGATCGTTCAAGTTATTTTCCATGTTTTGTTTTGTCCAGCTTGGTCTGTATAAGTATTTGTTCAGCCAAGCTGGTATCTCTGGAGATGCAGATATACCCTCCATATCTTTAGTTAGATGTGGAGATTTTTGTATTTTCTGTGGTGGATATTTTTTAGTGTTTTAATACTGACCGCATAGTACTCTGTCCTATCCTTTTTATTTAGCTAGAAGTGGCCTCCTTTGCTAAATTCTGATTTCAGTCTGCGTATGTTATTTCCCTCTCCTCTCACAGTCAATATTTGTGGGGGGCTGTCTATCCTTTGGGGATTTTCTCTGAGGCAAGATAGTTTTCCCTTTTCTATCTCTAGGGGTAATTAGTCCTCCGGCTGTGTCGAGTTGTCCAGGGAGTGTTAGGTGTCATGAATCCCCAATGGCTAGGGATAGCACAGGATAAGCAAAGTATAATAAATATCGGACGAGCTCTAGGGTGATGGAACCTGGGCTGACCGCTGCCCTACGCCTGACAAACGCAACTAGAGATAGCCAGGGAGCGTGCCTACGTTGGTTCTAGACGCCACGCACCATCCTAAGAGCTAACTAGTACTGCAGAGAAAACAAAGACCTCACTTGCCTCCAGAGGAATTAACCCCAAAGGTATAGTTGCCCCCCACATGTATTGACGGTGAAATGAGAGGAAGGCACACACATAGAGATGATGTATATAGCTTTAGCAAATAGAGGCCCGCTGAAAATTAGAAAGCAGAATGACACAAAAGGGGACTGAGCGGTCAGCAAAAAACCCTAATCAAAAAAACCATCCTGAGATTACAAGAACCCATGTGCCAACTCATGGCACATGGGGAGAACCTCAGTCCACTAGAGCAACCAGCTAACAAAGAGACATTCTAAGCAAGCTGGACAAAAAACCAAACAACTGAAAATCAGCACTTAGCTTATCCTGAAAGATCTGGGAGCAGGTAGGCAGGAACCAAACAGAGCACATCTGAACACATTGATAGCCGGCAAGGGAAATGACAGAGAGGCCAGGTAAAATAGGAAACACCCAACCTCTGATGGACAGATGGAAACCAAAGGCCGCAACCCACCAAAGTCACCCAGTACCAGCAGTAACCACCAGAGGGAGCCCGCAAACAGAATCCACAACAGTACCCCCCCCTTGAGGAGGGGTCACCGAACCCTCACGAGAACCCCCAGGGCGATCAGGGTGAGCTCCATGGAAGGCGCGAACCAAATCAGTCGCATGAACATCGGAGGCGACCACCCAGGAATTGTCCTCCTGACCATAACCCTTCCACTTAACCAAATACTGGAGTTTGCGTCTGGAAACACGAGAATCCAAGATCTTTTCAACAACATACTCCAATTCTCCCTCCACCAGCACCGGAGCAGGAGGCTCGACCGAAGGAACAACAGGCACCTCATACCTCCGCAACAACGACCGATGGAACACATTATGAATAGCGAACGATGCTGGGAGATCCAAACGGAAAGATACAGGGTTAAGAATCTCCGAGATCCTATAAGGACCGATGAACCGAGGCTTGAACTTAGGAGAAGAGACCTTCATAGGGACAAAACGAGAAGACAACCACACCAAGTCCCCAACAAGAAGTCGGGGACCCACGCGGCGACGGCGATTAGCAAACTGCTGAGTCTTCTCCTGAGACAACTTCAAATTGTCCACCACCTGATTCCAAATGTGATGCAGCCTGTCCACCACCACGTCCACTCCAGGACAATCCGAAGACTCCACCTGACCAGAGGAAAAACGAGGATGAAACCCCGAATTACAAAAAAAAAGGAGAGACCAACGTGGCCGAACTAGCCCGATTATTAAGAGCAAATTCGGCCAGTGGCAAAAAAGCAACCCAGTCATCCTGATCAGCAGAAACAAAACACCTCAAATAAGTTTCCAAGGTCTGATTAGTTCGCTCCGTCTGGCCATTCGTCTGAGGATGGAATGCAGACGAGAAAGACAAATCAATGCCCATCTTGGCACAAAACGTCCGCCAAAATCTAGACACAAACTGGGATCCCCTGTCAGAAACGATATTCTCCGGAATCCCATGCAAACGAACCACGTTCTGAAAAAACAAAGGAACCAACTCAGAGGAGGAGGGCAACTTAGGCAAGGGCACCAAATGAACCATCTTAGAAAAGCGGTCACACACAACCCAGATAACGGACATTTTCTGTGAAACCGGGAGATCAGAAATAAAATCCATGGAAATGTGCGTCCAAGGCCTCTTCGGGATGGGCAAGGATAACAACAACCCACTAGCCCGTGAACAGCAAGGCTTAGCTCGAGCACACACTTCACAAGACTACACAAAGGTACGCACATCCCTAGACAAGGAAGGCCACCAAAAAGACCTGGCCACCAAGTCTCTTGTACCAAATATTCCAGGATGACCAGCCAACACAGAAGAATGGACCTCGGAGATGACTCTACTGGTCCAATCATCCGGAACAAACAGTCTTTCTGGTGGACATCGATCCGGTTTATCCACCTGAAACTCCTGCAATGCGCGTCGCAAGTCTGGGGATACGGCGGACAATATTACCCCATCCCTAAGGATACCAGCAGGCCCAGTGTCTCCAGGAGAGTCAGGCACAAAACTCCTGGAAAGAGCATCTGCCTTCACATTCTTTGAACCCGGCAGGTATGAAACCACGAAATTGAAACGAGAAAAAAATAACGACCAACGAGCCTGTCTAGGATTCAAACGCCTGGCAGACTCAAGGTAAATGAGATTCTTGTGATCAGTCAAGACCACCACGCGATGTTTAGCACCCTCAAGCCAATGACGCCACTCCTGAAAATGCCCACTTCATGGCCAAAAGCTCCCGATTACCCACATCATAATTGCGCTCGGCGGGCGAGAATTTTCTAGAGAAGAAAGCACATGGCTTCATCACCGAGCCATTAGAACTTCTCTGTGACAAAACCGCCCCCGCTCCAATCTCGGAAGCATCAACCTCCACCTGAAAAGGAAGTGAAACATCTGGTTGACACAACACAGGAGCAGAAGAAAACCGGCGCTTAAGTTCCTGAAAGGCCTCCACGGCCGCAGGAGACCAATCAGCAACATCAGCACCCTTTTTAGTCAAATCAGTCAAAGGTTTAACAATACTGGAAAAATTGGCAATGAACCGACGATAAAAATTAGCAAACCCCAAGAACTTCTGAAGGCTCTTAACAGATGTAGGTTGTGTCCAGTCACAAATAGCCTGAACCTTAACGGGATCCATCTCAATAGTAGAAGGAGAAAAAATGTACCCCAAAAAAGAAATCTTCTGGACTCCGAAGAGACACTTTGAGCCCTTCACAAACAGAGAATTGGCCCGCAAAACCTGAAACACCTTCCTGACCTGTAGAACATGAGACTCCCAGTCATCAGAAAACACCAAAATATCATCCAAATACACAATCATAAACTTATCCAGATATTCACGGAAAATATTGTGCATAAAGGACTGAAAGACTGACGGAGCATTGGAGAGTCCAAAAGGCATTACCAAATACTCAAAATGGCCCTCAGGCGTATTAAATGCGGTTTTCCACTCATCACCCTGTTTTATCCGCACCAGATTATACGCACCACGAAGATCTATTTTAGTGAACCACCTAGCCCCCTTAATGCGAGCAAACAAATCAGTAAATAATGGCAATGGATACTGGTATTTGACTGTAATCTTATTCAGAAGGCGATAATCTATACAAGGCCTCAGGGAACCATCTTTCTTTGCCACGAAAAAAAAACCTGCTCCCAGAGGGGACGAAGATGGACGAATATGTCCCTTTTCCAAGGACTCCTTAATATAATTCCGCATAGCAGTATGCTCTGGCAGTGACAGATTAAATAAACGACCCTTAGGGAACTTACTGCCAGGGATCAATTCTATAGCACAGTCACACTCTCTATGAGGAGGGAGCGAATTGAGCTTAGGCTCCTCAAAAACATCCCTATAATCCGACAAAAACGCAGGGATCTCCGAAGGAGTAGATGAAGCAATAGAAATCGGAGGTGCATCATCATGAACCCCCTGACATCCCCAGCTTAGCACAGACATTGTTTTCCAGTCCAGGACAGGATTATGAGTTTGTAACCATGGCAGACCAAGCACTAGTACATCATGTAAATTATACAGTACAAGGAAGCGAATCACCTCCTGATGAACGGGAGTCATGTGCATGGTCACTTGTGTCCAATACTGCGGTTTATTCATAGCCAATGGTGTAGAATCAATTCCCTTCAGAGGAATAGGAACTTCCAGAGGCTCTAGACTAAAACCGCAGCGTTTAGCAAATGACCAATCCATAAGACTCAGGGCAGCGCCTGAATCCACATAGGCATCGACGGAAATGGAAGACAGTGAAAAAATCAGAGTCACAGACAAAATGAACTTAGACTGCAGAGTATCAATGGCAAAGGATTTATCAACCCTTTTTGTGCGTTTAGAGCATGCTGATATAACATGAGCTGAATCACCACAATAAAAACACAAACCATTTTTCCGCCTATAATTTTGCCGTTCACTTCTGGACTGAATTCTATCACATTGCATAGTCTCAGGTGCCTGTTCAGAAGACACCGCCAACTGGTGCACGGGTTTGCGCTCCCGTAAACGCCGATCAATCTGAATGGCCATAGCCATAGACTCATTCAGACCTGTAGGCGCAGGGAACCCCACCATAATATCCTTAATGGCCTCAGAAAGACCATTTCTGAAGTTTGCAGCCAGGGCGCACTCATTCCACTGAGTAAGCACCGACCATTTCCGAAATTTCTGACAATATATTTCCGCTTCATCATGCCCCTGAGAGAGGGCTAATAAAGCCTTTTCAGCCTGAATCTCTAGGTTAGGTTCCTCATAGAGCAATCCCAATGCCAGAAAAAACGCATCCACACTGAGCAATGCAGGATCCCCTGGTGCCAATGCAAATGCCCAATTCTGAGGGTCGCCCCGTAGGAACGATATAACAATCTTGACCTGTTGAGCAGGGTCTCCAGAGGAGCGAGATTTCAAAGAGAGAAACAATTTACAATTGTTCCTGAAATTCAGGAAGGTAGATCTATCTCCAGAAAAAAACTCTGGAATAGGAATTCTAGGTTCAGACATGGGAGTGTGAACAACGAAATCCTGTATATTTTGAACCTTTGCCGCGAGATTACTCAGGCTGGAAGCCAAACTCTGGACATCCATGATAAACAGCTAAGATCAGAGCCATTCAAGGGTTAAGAGGAGGTAAGAAGCAGCTAGACAGCAATTAAGGGCTAGGCAGCAAAACTCTGAAGGAAAAAAAAAAAAAAATTTCCCTTGACACTTCTTTTTCTCCTGCTTCAGCCCAAACAATTAACACTTTGTGGGCCGGCTATACTGTCATGAATCCCCAATGGCTAGGGATAGCACAGGATAAGCAAAGTATAATAAATATCGGACGAGCTCTAGGGTGATGGAACCTGGGCTGACCGCTGCCCTACGCCTGACAAACGCAACTAGAGATAGCCAGGGAGCGTGCCTACGTTGGTTCTAGACGCCACGCACCAGCCTAAGAGCTAACTAGTACTGCAGAGAAAACAAAGACCTCACTTGCCTCCAGAGGAATTAACCCCAAAGGTATAGTTGCCCCCCACATGTATTGACGGTGAAATGAGAGGAAGGCACACACATAGAGATGATGTATATAGCTTTAGCAAATAGAGGCCCGCTGAAAATTAGAAAGCAGAATGACACAAAAGGGGACTGAGCGGTCAGCAAAAAACCCTAATCAAAAAAACCATCCTGAGATTACAAGAACCCATGTGCCAACTCATGGCACATGGGGAGAACCTCAGTCCACTAGAGCAACCAGCTAACAAAGAGACATTCTAAGCAAGCTGGACAAAAAACCAAACAACTGAAAATCAGCACTTAGCTTATCCTGAAAGATCTGGGAGCAGGTAGGCAGGAACCAAACAGAGCACATCTGAACACATTGATAGCCGGCAAGGGAAATGACAGAGAGGCCAGGTAAAATAGGAAACACCCAGCCTCTGATGGACAGATGGAAACCAAAGGCCGCAACCCACCAAAGTCACCCAGTACCAGCAGTAACCACCAGAGGGAGCCCGCAAACAGAATCCACAACAGTTAAATACATTCCACGGCTACTTCTAGTTGCAGTGTTAAGTTCAGGGTCTGCGGTCAGTACAGGTACCACCTTCTCCAGAGTACGTCCCATGCTGCTCCTAGGCCACCAGATCATAACAGAGAACCCCATAAACAGTGCCAGAAAAGGAGCGGCCCATAATCAGTGTTAGAAGAGAGGACCCCATAAACAGTGTCAGACAAGAATTGGCCCATAATCAGTGGTAGAAGAGAGGACCCCATGAACAGTGCCAGAAAAGGAGCGGCCCATAATCAGTGGTAGAAGAGAGGACCCCATAAACTGTGTCAGACAAGAATTGGCCCATAATCAGTGGTCGAGGAGAGAACCCCATAAACAGCGTCAGACAAGGAGCGGCCCATAATCAGTGGTAGAAGAGAGGGCCCCATAAACAGTGTCAGACAAGGAGCTTCAGACACTTCAGGATATAAAAACAGTGTCAGACAAGAATTGGCCCATAATCAGTGGTAGAAGAGAGGACCCCATAAACATTGTCAGACAAGAATTGGCCCATAATCAGTGGTAGAAGAGAGGGCCCCATAAACAGTGTCAGACAAGAATTGGCCCATAATCAGTGGTAGAAGAGAGGACCCCATAAACAGTGTCAGACAAGAATTGGCCCATAATCAGTGGTAGAAGAGAGGACCCCATAAACAGTGTCAGACAAGAATTGGCCCATAATCAGTGGTAGAAGAGAGGACCCCCATAAACAGTGTCAGACAAGAATTGGCCCATAATCAGTGGTAGAAGAGAGGACCCCATAAACAGTGTCAGAGAAGAATTGGCCCATAATCAGTGGTAGAAGAGAGGGTCCCATAAACAGTGTCAGACAAGGAGCGGCCCATAATCAGTGTTAGAAGAGAGGGTCCCATAAACAGTGTCAGACAAGGAGCTGCCCATAATCAGTGGTAGAAGAGAGGACCCCATAAACAGTGTCAGACAAGAATTGGCCCATAATCAGTGGTAGAGGAGAGAACCCCATAAACAGTGTCAGACAAGGAGCGGCCCATAATCAGTGGTAGAAGAGAGGGCCCCATAAACAGTGTCAGACAAGGAGCTTCAGACACTTCAGGATATAAAAACGCTGGCATTTCCTGAAGCGTTATCTGCTCGAAAACCTCGTCATTTTTTTGCATGCCTGAAAAATAACACTGTGTGCTGATATTCTTGGTTTGTAAGAATGACTATATAATCCAAGCCTGATTGATAGCTCCTCAGTGTTCCTCCTCCCTGCTGAGATCTCGCACTGCTCAGTAAAAAGCTGCGGTTGTCAGGCCGGGTAGGTGGAGTCTGAATACACTTGGGCTCATTAGCTATTTTACTCCATATCTGAACTCATACCTTGCTAGTTTTAATAGCAGGATTATGCAGCCACTCAGACATGAATTTTGATGACAAATCTTCTTTAATGCACTTGGGTACTTAATGGGAACAAGTCAACCAAAGCGCAGGCAACATGAATCACATCCTGGCTGCACAATTGCAACTATGTATATTTTTCAGGGAAATCACACAGATCCCCCACTGCCGTCAATTTGTCAAGGAAACACCATCAGATGCCTCCAATCGTCAGGACAATTATGCAATTGACTGATGAGTGATAGACAAGCCCATGGCTGTTATAGAGAAAGAGAAATTAAACTATTAACTTTTATATATTTAATCCAAAAAGTTGTCATCTACAAAGATGTTACAAAATGGGAAGCCTGCTGTCAATCTCCATGATGTCAGCAGTCACATCCTATCTACGGAGCAGCCTGGAAAGAAAAAGAGCTGCACTGTTAATGTGGAGCTGCTGAATTGCTAGCAGGAGTGGTAAGTGACCGCTCTGAGCCGGCGACGGATAGAACAGGTAGGTAGTTAACAACTACCTGCCTGTTAGTTTTTTGGCTCATAGCAAAAAAATAATATAGTCCTGGATAACACCTTTAATGATCCGGCTAGAGACGAAACTAGTCCAGTGCCTCTGTTGGAAGGCTCTTTCCAACACAGCTACAGACAATTGACAGGTGTGTCCCTCTATGTACAATGGGGAAAATTGTACATTTTTTTTTTACATCAAAAAAGGATTTGATGCATGCACTGACAATTTTACAAGTTTTCCCACCTACAAAGAATGGAGAGGTCTGTAATTTTTATCGTAGGTACATTTGAACTGTGATGGACAGAATCTAAAAATACATACATAATTAAATTGTATTTTATTGCATGAAATAAGTATTTGATCACCTACCAACCAGCACGAATTCTGGCTCTCACATACCTGTTTGTTTTTCTTGAAGAAGTCTTCCTATTCTGCACTCATTATCTGTATTAATTGCACCTGTTTGAGCTCGTTATTTGTATAAAAGACACCTGTCCACACACTCAATCACACTCCAACGTTTCAACCATAGTCAAGACCAAAGAGCTGTCTAAGGATGCCAGGAACAAAATTGTAGACCTTCACAAGGCTACGATGGGCCACATGACAAGAAGCAAACAGCTTGTTGATAAGGAAACAACTATTGGCACAATTATTAAAAAATGAAAAAAACAAGATGACTCAATCTTCCTCTGTCTGGGGCTCCATGCAATATCTCACCTCGTTGGGCAATGGTGATTCTGAGAAAGATCAGGAATCAGCCCAGAGCTATATGGGAGGACCTGGTCAATGACCTGAGGAGAGCTGGCACCACAGTCTCAAACATTACCGTTAGTAACACACTACACCGTCATGGGCTAAAATCCTGCAGGGCAAACAAGGTCCCCCTGCTCACGTCAGCACATGCCCGGACCTGTTTAAAGTTCACCAATGACCATCTGGATGATCCATAGGAAGCATTGGAGAAGGTCATGTGGTCAGATGAGAAAATAGAACTTTTCGGTATTTACTTCACTCGCCATGTTTGAAGGAAGAAGAAGGATGAGTACAACCCACAAGAACACCATCCCAACCATGAAGCATGGTAGAGACACATCATACTTTGGATGCACTTTTCTTCAAAGGGGACAGGACGACTGCACTGTATTGAAGGGAGTATGAAAGGGGTCATATATCGTGAGATTTTGGCCAACAATCTTCTTCCCTCAGTAAGAGAATTGAAGATGGGCCATGGCAGCATGCCAATGACCCGAAACACATAGCCAGGGCAACTAAGGAGTGGCTCCGTAAGAAGCATTTCAAGGTCCTTCAGGGGCCTAGCCAGTTTCCAGACCTGAACCCAATAGAAAATCTTTGGAGAGAGCTGAAACTCAATGTTGCCCAGTGACTTCCCTAAAACCTGAAAGATCTGGTGAAAATATGTATGGAGGAGTGGAGATGCGAACTCTGCTTCAGGAAAATGGCCGCCGCAATCTCCATCTGCGCACGCGCGGCATCCCGCGGCCATTTTCCTGAAGCCCTGGGCAGCAGAGCGCTCAATCTGCGCACGTGCGGCCACAGGAAGATGGCCGCCCCCACGATCACCAGGGGAATAGCGCAGATCGCGCTCTTTTCCCTCCCCTGTGCAGTGGATTCTGGACTTGGGCATGCGCAAACCACTACGCCACCAACGGAAAACTAAGCAAGATCTGGGGGAAGACACCACGCCCATTTGACCAGACCAGCCTGATTGACAGGCGAAAACGGCTACTTTGGTAACGTATTTCGGCAGCATAGGTGGGGAATCGGGGTCCACAAAATACACTATTGTAATGCACAGCTCAGGCCCTATTTAACAGTATTTTTATCTCGTACGGAAAAAACGGGGTGACAGGTTCCCTTTAAGTTCTGTTTTTCTATTGTATCAAATACTTATTTCATACAATAAAATGCAAATTAATTATGTAAAAATCATACAACGTGATTTTCTGGATTTTTTTTAGATTCTGTCTCTCACAGTTGAAGTGTACCTACGATAAAAATTACAGACCTCTCCAAAATCGGCAGTGTATTAAATACTTATGTTCCCCACTCTACCTGTTACAATAGTGTAGCAACTCACTCGGGAAAATAGGTAATACACTAAAAACTGCAACTGACTCTGCTGGTTCCTGTACAGACTAAACATACTGACCCCACAGTCTCTAGGGCATCCTGCGCGAGGTGAGAAAGCCCTAACCACAGACTAGATGATGGCAACTCTGGCTCATGCTGCCTGAAAGGCCGTCAAGCTCTCCACGTTCCTTCTAAAGATCTATAGAGGAGAGCAGAGTGTGCTGAAGGGAAAGTGTGATGATATACATAGAGATCCCAGAGTGTGTAAAACAAACCGCAAAATACAAAATAAAGGATTAAATACATAATGTTAGAGAATATGCCGCCTACTTCCTAAAAAGAAACACAAGATAGGTGCAGGGTAGAGAACATAAGCAGCAGAAAGATAAACCCTAGCTGGTCTTTCATGGACTGGTTTAAAGTACAGCAGTATGGCTGGACTTCCAGATAAGACTATCACCAGCAGGAAATATCAGCAGGGGGAAAGCACCCAAAAGATGATATGGCAGACAACAGAATAAATAAAATCACCTTTTACCCTAAAAAGACTGAAGCAAGGATAAGAGAAACTAAACATTTAGCGAAAAGATGTATCTGCTGTGGCTTGGCAAACAAGCCAAGAAAAAGCACAGATTCAAGGGTTCGAACCCAGATGCACAACAGTGCATGCGAGAGAGAGACCTGCCAATCACATAAAGCACTGCTGAGACATGCCAGAGCATTTCATAAAAAAATATACTTGGCTGCAGTCAGGATCTCAGTCATGCTGCCTGTGGTTTGGACAGCATAAGGCCGGCATCACACTAGCGAGTTTTATGGATGTAAGAGCGCAGAAAATACGTCCGTAAAACTCGCCAAACAAACGGCACAATTATTCTCAATGGGGCTGCTCCTATCAGCCGTATATTACGGTTCAGTATTATACGGCTTTCTACGGCCGTACAAAATCGCAGCATGCTGCGTTTGTCAGCGTATTGCACAAAAAAACGCCAATGAAAGTCTATGGGGGCGAGAAAAATACGGATTCCACACGGACCAGCAGTGTGACTTGCGAGAAATACGCAGCGGTATTAGTGAAAAGCCGGTAATTCAATTGCCGGCTTTTCATTTCTCCTTCACAAACCCGACAGGATATGAGTCATGGTTTACATACAGTAAACCATCTCATATCCCCTTTTTTTTGGCATATTCCACACTACTAATGTTAGTAGTGTGTATGTGCAAAATTTGGGCGCTGTAGCTGCTAAAATAAAGGGTTAAATGGCGGAAAAAATTGGCTTGGGCTCCCGCGCAATTTTCTCCGCCAGAGTGGTAAAGCCAGTGACTGAGGGCAGATATTAATAGCCAGGAGAGGGTCCATGGTTATTGGCCCCCCCTGGCAACAAACATCTGCCCCCCAGCCACCCCAGAAAAGGCACATCTGGAAGATGCGCCTATTCTGGCACTTGGCCACTCTCTTCCCACTCCCCTGTAGCGGTGGGATATGGGGTAATGAAGGGTTAATGCCACCTTGCTATTGTAAGGTGACATTAAGGCAGATTAATAATGGAGAGGTGTCAATTATGACACCTATCCATTATTAATCCAATTGTCTGAAAGGGTTAAAAAACCACACACACACATTATTAAAAAGTATTTTAATGAAATAAACACACAGGTTGTTTTAGTATTTTATTGCTCTCTCAATCCATCTCAAGACCCTCGCTTGGCAAAATAATAAACCCACAATATACATACCCTCTGATGAACCGTCACGTCCCACGAGGTAATCCATCTGAAGGGGTTAAAAAAATTTACAAGCAGGAGCCCTGCTAATGCAGCTGTGCTCGTGCTTGTAAGCCCCGGCAAATGAAGGAAATGTAGGTCAATGACCTGTAGTTATCTTCAGTCACGGTGATGCGCCCCCTGGTGGATGTCCTCATATGAGCTCGAGCGTGGGAAAAAGTTCCCAGGCTGCAGTTCATGAGGACATCCAGCAGAGGGCGCCTCACCGCGACTGAAGGTAACTATAGGTCATTGACCTACATTTCCTTCATTCGCCGGGGCTTACAAGCACGAGCACAGCTGCATTAGTAGGGCTCCTGCTTGTAAAATATTTTAACCCCTTCAGATGGATTACCTCGTGGGACGTGACGGTTCATCAGAGGGTATGTATATTGTGGGTTTATTATTTTGCCAAGCGAGGGTCTTGAGATGGATTGAGAGAGCAATAAAATACTAAAACCACCTGTGTGTTTATTTCATTAAAATACTTTTTAATAATGTGTGTGTGTTTTTTTAACCCTTTCAGACAATTGGATTAATAATGGATAGGTGTCATAATTGACGCCTCTCCATTATTAATCTGGCTTGATGTCACCTTACAATAGCAAGGTGGCATTAACCCTTCATTACCTCATATCCCACCGCTACACGGGAGTGGGAAGAGAGTGGCCAAGTGCCAGAATAGGCGCATCTTCCAGATGTGCCTTTTCTGGGGTGGCTGGGGGCAGATGTTTGTAGCCGGGGGGGGGGGGGGCAATAACCATGGACCCTCTCTAGGCTATTAATATCTGCCCTCTGTCACTGGCTTTACCACTCTGGCGGAGAAAATTGCACGGGAGCCCACGCCAATTTTTTCCGCCATTTAACCCTTTATTTTACAAGCTACAGCGCCCAAATTTTGCACATACACACTACTAACATTAGTAGTGTGGAATATGCAAAAAAAAGGGGATATGAGATGGTTTACTGTATGTAAACCATGTCTCATATCCTGTCGGGTTGGGGAAGGAGAAATGAAAAGCCGGCAATTGAATTACCGGCTTTTCACAGATATCGCGCTGAATTAAATATAAATACAGAATATACTGTATATATATATGTGTCTCAATGACATATATATATATACTGTATATATGTTTTCCCGAACATTTGAGCACATAAATCCATTAGATGTCGGTTTTGCAAGCCTGCGAGAAAATATCGCCGTACGGATGCCATACGGATTACATATGGAGGATGCCATGCGCAAAATACGCTGACACACCCTGCCTACGCATCACTATTTTGGGAACATTGCTCCGTATTACGGCCGTATTACGGCCGTAAAAAACAGACCGTATTGTCTTACGCTGAGTGTGACGCCGGCCTAAGACAGATGACAGCTTCCCTTTAAGGGTAAGTTCACACAGGGTGTTTTTGCTGCTTTTTTCTGCAGCAAAACCTGATCTTCTTGGCAGGAAAGAAGCTGCGTCAAAAACGCAGGTTTAGGTGCGTTTTTTTCTCTTTGTCCATGCTAATGTCCTTGAATTTTCAGCAGCAAAAACGCAACAAATAATGATACCTGCATTTTTGCTGCGTTTTTTTCACACCCATTCAAGTCAATGGATGAAAAACGCAACAAAAACGCTGAAAGAAGTGACATGCTCTATGTCCAAAAAACGCAGCAAAGCACAAAATACTGATCACTCAAAAAACGTGTGGCCATGAGATTTCTGAAATCTCATAGGCTTTGCTGGTACTGTAAAAAGCAGCTGAAAATTAGCATTAAAAAACACCCTGTATGAACTTACCCTAAAGGGGTTTTCCTCATCCTTAATTACTCATCCTCCTATGTAGCAGCAAACATCCGCCTCTGCTGTTTTTTGTTGATTGGCTGCAGCGGAGACATCACAATACTGCACATGTGACCGCTGCTGCTAATGACTGGGCTCATCGGCTGTGCTCAGTAGCTCATTGGTAACTGCATCAGTCATATTGAGGTTCCTGTTATAAATGGATACCGCAATTCACATGTGAACAGCCTGTAACTTAGATTAATTAAATGTGTGATAAATGACAGGATCAATCAGGAGAGTCAGAAACTGGTAGAAAAGCCAGAGAAGGTCTACTGCCTCCGCCTAGAACAGTGCGAGTAGTGTTACTGATGACACATGCCTACAGGCCAGTGAAGGCTGATCCACCTTATCACATTCTGCATTTCTTTGCATGTGTCAGTGTAATAATATCCTGCCTTTTGTGTCTTGTGTAATATTCATATGTGCCTGTAGCATTGAGGCTGGAAACACGGCCGACATTAACTTACCCAGCAGCTTAAGGTTAAATTAATTGTTTTATTCTGTATGTCACATTGCAAAAAAAGACTTGTAAGTGAATAATATCTGAATGAGGATTACATATCACTCAGGATCTCATCTAATCTATGAAACTAGATAAAATGGGTTACAATGGAATAAGCCACAATCATGTGATAGGAATACTTGTCATTTTGTGAGAAAAGGCATCTGGGAGATCCTGGAAAGAGGTGTACAGATTTTTAAGACTTAAGGCCCCGTCTCACATAGCGAGATCGCTAGCGAGATCGCTGCTGAGTCACAAGTTTTGTGACGCAACAGCGACCTCCATAGCGATCTCGCTATGTGTGACACGTACCAGCGATCAGGCCCCTGCTGTGAGATCGCTGGTCGTGTCGGAATGGCCTGGACCTTTTTTTGGTCGTTGAGGTCCCGCTGACATCGCTGAATCGGTGTGTGTGACACCGATCCAGCGATGTCTTCACTGGTAACCAGGGTAAACATCGGGTTACTAAGCGCAGGGCCGCGCTTAGTAACCTGATGTTTACCCTAGTTACCAAAAAAAACAAACAGTACATACTCACCATCTGATGTCCGTCAGGTCCCATGCCGTCTGCTTCCCACACTGACTGAGCGCCGCAAAGTGAAAGTGAAAGTACAGCACAGCGGTGACGTCACCGCTGCGCTCTGCTCTCACTGTACGGCAGCACTCAGTCAGAGCAGGAAGCAGACGGCAAGGGACCTGACGGACATTAGATGGTGAGTATGTACTGTTTGTTTTTTTTGGTAACCAGGGTAAACATCGGGTTACTAAGCGCGGCCCTGCGCTTAGTAACCCGATGTTTACCCTCGTTACCCGGGTGCTGCAGGGGGACTTCGGCATCGTTGAAGACAGTTTCAACGATGCCGAAGTCGTTCCCCTGATCGTTGGTCGCTGGAGAGAGCTGTCTGTGTGACAGCTCCCCAGCGACCACACAGCGACTTACCAACGATCACAGCCAGGTCGTATCGCTGGTCGTGATCGTTGGTAAATCGCTATGTGTGCCGGGGCCTTTACACTCTAGCGCCAGCACATTGGATAGGACATCTCACCCAGCCTACAGGATTTTTTTCTCATATAAAAAAAACCTTTTTTTTGTAATAAATAAATTTCCTTGCAGCAGCACATTACACGAGTGGTTCCCTCCTGCTACAAGTTAGCGAAAATACCAAGATTTTAGTTAATCCCCGGTCCCGTTCCGTCGTGTTTTTCTCTTCCCGTTGAAGTTAAATTTATTCTTTTATTTTCAAATTCAGAGGACATTGAACTCTGGTACGCATACAGTGGGTATGGAAGGTATTCAGACCCCTTTACATTTTTCACTCTTTGTTTCATTGCAGCCATTTGGTAAATTCAAAAAAGTTAATTTTTTTCTCATTACTGTACACTCAGCACCCCATCTTGATGGAAAAAAAAAAACAGAAGTGTAGAAATTCTTGCAAATTTATTAAAAAATAAATACTTTCCGTACCCACTGTAGGTTATGGACAACTTTGACAAGGAAAATATGATTACTGCACTCTAGTGTTTACCTTAAAAACCACTCTGCAATTATTATTTAATTAATTTTTTTACTCTTTGATATGCAGTTTGCAGAGTTTCACACCATTTTAACAGATACACCCAAAAATATACAAAAACAAAACCAAAATGGATTTTGCTGGGCAATATGTTAAGGTACATCCTTTCCAGGCTAATGACTTGTATATAAGGCAAAATAATTTTCCCCAGACCAAAATGTTCCTCCACCACTTGGGCTATGTTCACATGCAGCGTTTTTGATGCGTTTTTCAACTTTAACATTGTTTTAAACCAATACAAATGCATTCACTTGGAAAAATGTTGCATTGAATGCAAGGCTTGCCCTGCTATCAAGTCATATGCACCCCCAATAAGCCTTTGAACCCAGATTTCGGATGGCCACAGGATAACCCACTTCACAGTCTTCAGTTGGTCCTGCCATACAGGTTCCTTATGCGTTCATTGCAAGAGCCGCCTTTACCTAAATTTGCACACACCCCAATCCCCCCTTGGAAGAAACATGGAGGAGGGCCTCCTAAACAAAACTGTCCCATTACCAAAGAGCGTGTCTCCTAGACTCGCACTGCCCATACACTAAGTGTATGGGCTGACCAACATTTCCTCATGGGGAGTACATTTAAAAAAAAAAATTCATGACAAAGTAGTGTTTACTCTTTTGAGCTAGGGTAACACAAAGCAATAAAAGGATAATGGAAGCCTCAAAAGCAAACTTTGTAGCCCACAGATAAATGAAGCGTGTCACAGAACTACCACACTGTAATTTTTTTTTGTTTTAGCCAAGATAGTGTATAGACCTAGGGTATTAGAGAGATCAAAAATTGGAATGTATGCATGAAAAAAACTATTTTTAGACCACACATAAAATGGCCGTCGGACAGAGATAACAGACTGTTTCAATATGTGGCCTGTATTTTTAAAAAATTTTCAAAATACTGTCTACAGCAAGGGTATCAGACCAAAAACTGGAATGTATGGCTGAAAATTTGATATGTCAATATTTGAATATGGCCAAGATTTGAAGACCACACATAGACCAGACGTGTGACTGAGATAACAGACTGTTTCCATATGTGGGATGTATTTTTAAAAATTTTTAAAACAACAAAATACTGTATACACCAAGAGTAGCAGTCTAGCAGACCCAAAAATGCAATGTGTGCCTGCAAAGGAAGGATTGGGACTCCACATATACACCATGAGTCTGACGGAGATAACAGAGTGATCAAAATGTGTTCTTGTTTTTTTTGGCCCACCAAATATGTGTCCATAAGTAGGCTATGACACTAAAATAAAACATTTGGTGTGCTAAAATTGTCCAAACATTTCCCCATGGGGGGAACATTTAAAAAAAATCTTTTATAGGCATCATAGACACTCTTGGCAAAAATTGGAATGGCTGTAGCAGCACAAAGCCAGTTAACCCTGGTGATCTAGTGTTGGAGAATGAGGACACACAACTGAAATAAAATAAATAAATTAAAAAAAATGACTCCACCTATGAAAAAAAATAACCAAAGGGAGGGGCTAACACAGATTCATAAATATGAAGCTAGAATGTGTCCAATGAGATATGTTTGTACCTAGCAACAGCTTAGAGACAGGGTAATAAATAAAAATTTAATATAAAAGTCTTTGAATAATTTTATCATGTAGAGGTATACACTACCTCATTAGAGGACTGCCCAGAGCTATGAAAAATGGAAAATATAATATTAAATGGGAGTTTTTACAAAATTTTCCCCTGGGGGAGAAAAATTTATTTTGGTTTCAAATTGGTAACGGCCATCATATTGACACTTTTGCAATTGAAACATTGATGAAGGCCTCATTAAAAACTAGGCCCAATTTAAAAGAGCGTGTCTCCTAGACTTGTAATGCCCATACATGAAGTGCTTGGGCTGACAAACATTTCCCCAAGGGGGATACATTTTTTAAAAATATACTATGGGCATCATAGATACCTTTGCCAAAAATTGGACTGCCTATAGCAACACAGAACACGTTAAGCGTGGTGATCTTGTGGTGGAGAATGAGGAGACATTGCTGAAGGCCACATTAAAAAGTAGGCCCAATGTAAAGGAGCGTGTCTCATAGACTTGTAATGCCCATATACGAAATGCATGGGCTGACAAACATTTCCCCATGGGGGTTACAGTTTTAAAAAATTATTTATGGGTATCATAGACACTCTTGCCCAAAAATTGAATGGCTGTAGCAGCATACAACATGTTCACCATGGTGATCTAGTGGTGGAGAATGAGGAGACATTGCTGAAGGCCTCATTAACCCCTTCACCCCCAAGGGTGGTTTGCACGTTAATGACCAGGCCAATTTTTACAATTCTGACCACTGTCCCTTTATGAGGTTATAACTCTGGAACACTTCAACGGATCTTGGCGATTCTGACATTGTTTTCTTGTGACATATTGTACTTCATGATAGTGGTAAAATTTCTTCGATATAACTTGCGTTTATTTGTGAAAAAAACGGATATTTGGCAAAAATTTTGAAAATTTCGCAATTTTCCAACTTTGAATTTTTATGCCCTTAAATCACAGACATATGTCACGCAAAATACTTAATAAGTAACATTTCCCACATGTCTACTTTACATCAGCACAATTTTGGAACCAAATTTTTTTTTGTTAGGGAGTTATAAGGGTTAAAAGTTGACCAGAAATTTCTCATTTTTACAACACCATTTTTTTTTAGGGACCACATCTCATTTGAAGTCATTTTGAGGGGTCTATATGACAGAAAATACCCAAGTGTGACACCATTCTAAAAACTGCACCCCTCAAGGTGCTCAAAACCACATTCAAGAAATTTATTAACCCTTCAGGTGTTTCACAGGAATTTTTGGAATGTTTAAATAAAAATGAACATTTAACTTTTTTTCACACAAAATTTATTTCAGCTCCAATTTGTTTAATTTTACCAAGGGTAACAGGAGAAAATGGACCCCAAAAGTTGTTGTACAATTTGTCCTGAGTACGCTGATACCCCATATGTGGGGGTAAACCACTGTTTGGGCGCATGGCAGAGCTCGGAAGGAAAGGAGCGCCATTTGACTTTTCAATGCAACATTGACTGGAATTGACATGGGACGCCATGTTGCGTTTGGAGAGCCCCTGATGTGCCTAAACATTGAAACCCCCCACAAGTGACACCATTTTGGAAAGTAGACCCCCTAAGGAACTTATCTAGATGTGTGGTGAGCACTTTGACCCAACAAGTGCTTCACAGAAGTTTATAATGCAGAGCCGTAAAAATAAAAAATCATATTTTTTCACAAAAATGATCTTTTCGCCCCCATTTTTTTATTTTTCCAAGGGTAAGAGAAGAAATTAGACCACAAAAGTTGTTGTGCAATTTGTCCTGAGTACGACGATACCCCATATGTGGGTGTAAACCATTGTTTGGGCGCAGGGCAGAGATCGGAAGGGAAGGAGCGCCATTTGACTTTTCAATGCAAAATTGACTGGAATTGACATGGGACGCCATGTTGCGTTTGGAGAGCCCCTGATGTGCCTAAACATTGAAACCCCCCACAAGTGACACCATTTTGGAAAGTAGACCCCCTAAGGAACTTATCTAGATGTGTGGTGAGCACTTTGACCCAACAAGTGCTTCACAGAAGTTTATAATGCAGAGCCGTAAAAATAAAAAATCATATTTTTTCACAAAAATGATCTTTTCACCCCCATTTATTTATTTTCCCAAGGGTAAGAAAAGAAATTAGACCACAAAAGTTGTTGTGCAATTTGTCCTGAGTACGCCGATACCCCATATGTGGGGGTAAACCACTGTTTGGGCGCATAGCAGAGCTCGGAAGGGAAGGAGTGCTATTTTACTTTTCAATGCAAAATTGACTGGAATTAAGATGGGACGCCATGTTGCGTTTGGAGAGCCCCTGATGTGCCTAAACATTAAAAACCCCCACAAGTGACACCATTTTGGAAAGTAGACCCCCTAAGGAACTTATCTAGATGTGTTTTGAGAGCTTTGAACCCCCAAGTGTTTCACTACAGTTTATAACGCAGAGCCGTGAAAATAAAAATTCCTCTTTTTTTTCACAGAAATGATATTTTAGCCCCCAGCTTTGTATTTTTACAAGGGTAACATAATAAACTGGACCCCAAAAGTTGTTTTCAAATTTGTCCTGAGTACGCTGATACCCCATATTTGTGCGGGGGAACCACTGTTTGGGCACATGACAGAGCTCGGAAGGGAAGGAGCGCCATTTGGAATGCAGACTTAAATGGATTGGTCTGCAGGCGTCACGTTGCATTTGCAGAGCCCCAGATGTACCCAAACAGTAGAAACTCCCCACAAGTGACCCCAAATTGGAAACTAGACCTCCCAAGGAACTTATCTAGATGTGTTGTGAGAACTTTGAACCCCCAAGTGTTTCACTACAGTTTATAACGCAGAACCGTGAAAATAAAAAAAAATTTTTTCACAAAAATGATTTTTTTAGCCCCCAGCTTTGTATTTTCACAAGGGTAACAGGATAAATTGGACCCCAAAAGTTGTTGTCCAATTTGTCCTGTGTACGCTGATACCCCATATGTGGGGGTAAACCACTGTTTGGGCGCATGGCAGAGCTCGGAAGGTAAGGAGCGCCGTTTGGAATGCAGACTTAGATGGATTGGTCTGCAGGCGTCACGTTGCATTTGCAGAGCCCCTGATGTACCTAAACAGTAGAAACCCCCCACAAGTGACCCCATATTGGAAATTAGACCCCCCAAGGAACTTATCTAGATGTGTTTTGAGAGCTTTGAACCACCAAGTGTTTCACTACAGTTTATAACGCAGAGCCGTGAAAATAAAAATTCCTCTTTTTTTTCACAGAAATGATATTTTAGCCCCCAGCTTTGTAATTTTACAAGGGTAACATAACAAACTGGACCCCAAAAGTTGTTGTGCAATTTGTCCAGATGTACCCAAACAGTAGAAACTCCCCACAAGTGACCCCAAATTGGAAACTAGACCTCCCAAGGAACTTATCTAGATGTGTTGTGAAAACTTTGAACCCCCAAGTGTTTCACTACAGTTTACAACGCAGAGCCGTGAAAATAAAAAAAAAATTTTTTCCCCACAAAACTTATTTTTTAGCCCCCAGTTTTGTATTTTCCCAAGGGTAACAGGAGAAATTGGACCCCAAAAGATGTTGTCCAATTTGTCCTGAGTACGCCGATACCCCAAACCCGTTTGGGCACACGGGAGAGCTCTAAAGGGAAGGAGCACTGTTTTACTTTTTCAACGCAGAATTGTCTGGAATTGAGATCGGATGCCATGTCCCGTTTGGAGAGCCCCTGATGTGCCTAAACAGTGGAAACCCCCCAATTATAACTGAAACCCTAATCCAAACACACCCCTTGCCCTAATCCCAACGGTAACCCTAACCACACCCCTAACCCTGACACACCCCTAACCCTATTCCCAACCGTAAATGTAATCCAAACCCTAACTTTAGCCCCAACCCTAACTGTAGCCTTAACCCTAGCCCCAACCCTAGCCTGTTATGACCCCAATGGCAGAGGGTCTCAAAAGAACATACCAAGTCTGCAAACATAAAAAACCAGCTCATAGGGCAGTGGTAACTGGGCTAACCGTATATCTAATCCTAGCACCACAAATAGCAGCAGCCGGGGAACGTGCCTACGTTGGTTCTAGACGTCTCGCGCCAGCCGGAGAACTAACTAACCCTAGAAGGAAAAAGATAGACCTTTCTTGCCTCCAGAGAAAAGACCCCAAAAGTTGGATACAAGCCCCCCACAAATAATAACGGTGAGGTAAGGAGAAAAGACAAACGTAAGAATGAACTAGATATTTAGCAAAGAGAGGCCCACTGACTAATAGCAGAATATAGTAAGATGACTTATACGGTCAGCAAAAACCCTATCAAAATTTCCACGCTGGATATTCAAGAATCCCCGAACCGTCTAACGGCCCGGGGGGAGAATACCAGCCCCCTAGAGCTTCCAGCAAAATCAGGAATCACATTTAGTACAAGCTGGACAGAAAATAAGAGCCATACAGATAACCAAAAAACAAGGAAGCAGGACTTAGCTTAATTTTGCAAGAACCAAGACCAGCAGACAGGAGCAAACAGAAAGGATCTGATTACAACGATGCCAGGCACTGGACTGAGGATCCAGGGAGTTTATATAGCAACACCCCTGGACTAACGACCCAGGTGGGTGCCAAACTGAGGAAAGACAATCCCAGAGTCATATCACTAGTGACCACAAGAGGGAGCCAAAAAAGTCTAATTCACAACAGTACCCCCCCTTTAAGGAGGGGTCACCGAACCCTCACCAGGACCACCAGGGCGATCAGGATGAGCAGCGTGAAAGGCACGAACTAAATCGGCCGCATGCACATCAGAGGCAACCACCCAGGAATTATCCTCCTGGCCATAGCCCTTCCACTTGACCAGATACTGAAGCCTCCGTCTGGAGAGATGAGAATCCAAGATCTTCTCCACCACGTACTCCAACTCGCCCTCAACCAACACCGGAGCAGGAGGCTCAACAGAAGGAACCACAGGCACAAAGTACCGCCGCAACAAAGACCTATGGAACACGTTGTGAATGGCAAACGACACCGGAAGATCCAAGCGAAAGGACACAGGATTAAGGATTTCCAATATCTTGTAAGGACCGATGAAGCGAGGCTTAAATTTAGGAGAGGAGACCTTCATAGGAACAAATCGAGAAGACAGCCATACCAAATCCCCAACACGAAGTCGGGGACCCACACCGCGGCGGCGGTTGGCAAAACACTGAGCCTTCTCCTGTGACAACTTTAAGTTGTCCACCACATGATTCCAGATCTGCTGCAACCTATCCACCACGGAATCTACCCCAGGACAGTCAGAAGGCTCCACATGTCCCTAGGAAAAACGAGGATGGAAACCAGAGTTGCAAAAAAAAGGCGAAACCAAAGTAGCGGAACTAGCCCGATTATTAAGGGCAAACTCAGCCAACGGCAAGAAGGTCACCCAATCATCCTGATCTGCAGAAACAAAACACCTCAAATAAGCCTCCAGAGTCTGATTAGTTCGCTCCGTTTGTCCATTAGTCTGAGGATGAAAGGCAGACGAAAACGACAAATCAATGCCCATCTTAGCACAAAAGGATCGCCAGAACCTGGAAACAAACTGGGATCCTCTGTCAGACACAATATTCTCAGGAATGCCGTGTAAACGAACCACATTCTGAAAGAACAAAGGAACCAGATCGGAAGAGGAAGGCAGCTTAGGCAAAGATACCAAATGGACCATCTTGGAAAAACGATCACATACCACCCAGATGACAGACATGCCCTGAGACACCGGAAGATCTGAAATGAAATCCATGGAAATGTGTGTCCAAGGCCTCTTCGGGACAGGCAAGGGCAAGAGCAACCCGCTGGCACGAGAACAGCAAGGCTTAGCTCGAGCACAAGTCCCACAGGACTGCACAAATGACCGCACATCCCGTGACAAGGAAGGCCACCAAAAGGACCTAGCCACCAGATCTCTGGTGCCAAAAATTCCCGGATGCCCTGCCAACACCGAGGAATGAACCTCGGAAATGACTCTGCTGGTCCACTTATCAGGAACAAACAGTCTGTCAGGTGGACAAGAGTAAGGTCTACCAGCCTGAAATCTCTGCAACACACGTCGCAAATCCGGAGAAATGGCTGACAAGATAACTCCCTCTTTAAGAATACCAACTGGTTCTATGACTCCAGGAGAGTCAGGCACAAAGCTTCTTGAAAGAGCATCAGCCTTCACATTCTTTGAACCTGGTAAATACGAGACCACAAAGTCAAAACGGGAGAAAAACAATGACCAGCGGGCCTGTCTAGGATTCAGGCGTTTAGCAGACTCGAGATACATCAGATTTTTGTGATCAGTCAAGACCACCACACGATGCTTAGCACCCTCGAGCCAATGACGCCACTCCTCAAATGCCCACTTCATGGCCAACAACTCCCGATTGCCAACATCATAATTCCGCTCAGCAGGCAAAAACTTCCTAGAGAAAAAGGCACATGGTCTCATTACAGAGCAACCAGGGCCTCTCTGCGACAAAACGGCCCCTGCCCCAATCTCAGAAGCATCCAATTCAACCTGAAAGGGCAGTGAGACATCAGGCTGGCACAAAACAGGCGCCGAAGTAAACCGGCGCTTCAACTCTTGGAAAGCTTCCACGGCAGCAGGAGCCCAGTTAGCAACATCAGAACCTTTCTTGGTCATATCCGTCAAAGGTTTAACAACGCTAGAAAAATTAGCGATAAAACGACGGTAGAAGTTAGCAAAACCCAAGAACTTCTGAAGACTTTTAACTGACGTGGGCTGAGTCCAATCATGAATAGCTCGGACCTTGACTGGGTCCATCTCCACCACAGAAGGGGAAAAAATAAAACCCAAAAAGGGAACCTTCTGTACTCCAAAGAGACACTTTGAGCCCTTAACAAACAAAGCATGCTCACGCAAAACCTGAAACACCATCCTGACCTGCTCTACATGCGAGTCCCAATCATCAGAAAAAACCAGAATATCATCCAGATAAACAATCATAAATTTATCCAGATACTTCCGGAAAATATCATGCATAAAGGACTGAAACACTGAAGGAGCATTAGAGAGCCCAAAAGGCATCACCAAGTACTCAAAATGACCTTCGGGCGTATTAAATGCAGTTTTCCATTCATCTCCTTGCTTAATGCGCACAAGGTTGTACGCACCACGAAGATCTATCTTGGTGAACCACTTGGCACCTTTAATCCGGGCAAACAAGTCCGACAACAGAGGCAAAGCATACTGAAATTTAACAGTGATTTTATTCAGAAGCCGATAGTCAATACAAGGTCTCAAAGATCCGTCCTTCTTGGCCACAAAAAAGAATCCCGCACCAAGAGGGGAAGAGGAAGGACGGATATGCCCCTTCTCCAGAGACTCCTTGATATACGAACGCATTGCGGTATGCTCAGGTACAGACAGATTAAATAGTCTTCCCTTAGGAAATTTACTACCTGGAATCAAATCTATGGCGCAGTCACAGTCCCTATGAGGAGGCAGAGCACTGGACCTGGATTCGCTGAATACATCCTGATAATCAGACAAATACTCAGGAACTTCCGAAGGAGTAGAGGAAGCAATAGACATCGGCGGGGAATCACCATGAATTCCCTGACAGCCCCAACTTGACACAGACATTGCCTTCCAATCCAAGACTGGATTATGGGTCTGTAACCATGGCAGACCCAAAACGACCAAATCATGCATTTTATGCAGAACAAGAAAACGAATCACCTCCCGATGTTCAGGAGTCATGCACATGGTTACCTGTGTCCAAAACTGCAGTTTATTTTCCGCCAATGGCGTAGCATCAATATCTCTAAGAGGGATAGGATTTACCAAAGGCTCAAGAACAAAACCACAGCGCTTGGCAAATGACAGATCCATAAGACTCAGGGCAGCACCTGAATCCACAAACGCCATAACAGGGTAGGAAGACAATGAGCAAATTAAAGTCACAGACAAAATAAATTTAGGTTGCAAATTACCAATGGCGACAGGGCTAACAACCCTTGTTAGGCGTTTAGAGCATGCTGATATAACATGTGTAGAATCACCACTAGTGTTGAGCGATACCGTCCGATACTTGAAAGTATCGGTATCGGAAAGTATCGGCCGATACCGGCAAAGTATCGGATCCAATCCGATACCGATACCCGATACCAATACAAGTCAATGGGACTCAAGTATCGGACGGTATTCCTGATGGTTCCCAGGGTCTGAAGGAGAGGAAACTCTCCTTCAGGCCCTGGGATCCATATTAATGTGTAAAAGAAAGAATTAAAATAAAAAATATCGCTATACTCACCTCTCCGACGCAGCCTGGACCTCAGCGAGGGAACCGGCAGCGTTGTTTGTTTAAAATTCGCGCTTTTACTTGGTTACGTGAAGTCCCGGCTTGTGATTGGTCAGGGCGGCCATGTTGCCGGGACGCGGACCAATCACAGCAAGCCGTGACGAAATTACGTCACGGCTTGCTGTGATTGGTCCGCGTCCCGGCAACATGGCCGCCATTAACCAATCACAAGCCGTGACGTCACGGGAGGCTGGACACGCGCGCTTTTTAAAATGGGCGCGTGTCCAGCCTCCCGTGACGTCCCGGCTTGTGATTGGTTGACCGCGGCGCAACCAATCACAAGCCGGGACGTCACGGGAGGCTGGACACGCGCCCATTTTAAAATGCGCGCGTGTCCAGCCTCCCGTGACGTCACGGCTTGTGATTGGTTGCGTCTCCCATGTGACTGCGACGCAACCAATCACAAAGCCGGGACGTAATTTTAAAATCCTTAAGGACCTGAAATTACGTCACGGCTTGCTGTGATTGGTTGCGTCGCCCATGTGACTGCGACGCAACCAATCACAACGCCGGAACGTAATTTTAAAATCCTGAAGGACCTGAAATTACGTCACGGCTTGCTGTGATTGGTTGTGTCCCGGTCACATGGGCGGCACGCAACCAATCACAAGCCGGGACTCACGTAAAGGAAAGAAAAGCGCGAATTTTAAACAAAGAACGCTGCCGCTTCCCTCGGTAAGGTGCAGGCTGCGTCGGAGAGGTGAGTATAGCAATATTTTTTATTTTAATTCTCTCTTTTACACATTTTTACATTAATGTTGTTTCGATACCGATACCCGATATCACAAAAATATCGGATCTCGGTATCGGAATTCCGATACAGCAAGTATCGACCGATACCCGATACTTGCAGTATCGGAATGCTCAACACTAATCACCACAGTAAAAACACAACCCATTCTGACGTCTATGATTTTTCCGTTCATTTCTAGTCTGAATTCTATCACATTGCATTAAATCAGGTGTTTGTTCAGACAACACCACCAGAGGATTAGCAGTTTTGCGCTCCCGCAAACGCCGGTCAATTTGAATAGCCAGCGCCATGGAATCATTCAGACTTGTAGGAATGGAGAAACCCACCATCACATTCTTAATGGCTTCAGAAAGGCCATTTCTGAAATTTGCGGCCAGAGCACACTCATTCCACTGAGTAAGCACGGACCATTTCCGAAATTTTTGGCAATACACTTCAGCTTCATCCTGGCCCTGAGAAATAGCCAGCAAGGCTTTTTCTGCCTGAATTTCAAGATTGGGTTCCTCGTAAAGCAATCCGAGCGCCAGAAAAAACGCATCAATATTTGCCAATGCCGGATCTCCTGGCGCTAGCGAGAAGGCCCAATCCTGAGGGTCGCCCCGTAAGAAAGAGATAACAATTTTAACTTGCTGAGCTGAGTCTCCAGATGAACGGGGTCTCAGAGATAGAAACAATTTACAATTATTCCTGAAATTCCTAAACTTGAATCGGTCTCCAGAGAACAGTTCAGGAATAGGTATTTTAGGTTCAGACATAGGACTACTGGTAACAAAATCTTGTATGCCCTGCACACGAGCAGCAAGCTGATCCACACTTGTAATCAAGGTCTGGACATTCATGTCTGCAGCAAGCACAAGCCACTCAGAGGTAAAGGGGAGGAACAAAGAGAGGAAAGAAAAAAAAACAAAAAACTCAGAATTTCCTTTCTTATTATCCCACTTCTGCAATGCATAAACATTCAACTTTGGCCTGGCATACTGTTATGACCCCAATGGCAGAGGGTCTCAAAAGAACATACCAAGTCTGCAAACATAAAAAACCAGCTCATAGGGCAGTGGTAACTGGGCTAACCGTATATCTAATCCTAGCACCACAAATAGCAGCAGCCGGGGAACGTGCTTACGTTGGTTCTAGACGTCTCGCGCCAGCCGGAGAACTAACTAACCCTAGAAGGAAAAAGATAGACCTTTCTTGCCTCCAGAGAAAAGACCCCAAAAGTTGGATACAAGCCCCCCACAAATAATAACGGTGAGGTAAGGAGAAAAGACAAACGTAAGAATGAACTAGATATTTAGCAAAGAGAGGCCCACTGACTAATAGCAGAATATAGTAAGATGACTTATACGGTCAGCAAAAACCCTATCAAAATTTCCACGCTGGATATTCAAGAACCCCCGAACCGTCTAACGGCCCGGGGGGAGAATACCAGCCCCCTAGAGCTTCCAGCAAAATCAGGAATCACATTTAGTACAAGCTGGACAGAAAATAAGAGCCATACAGATAACCAAAAAACAAGGAAGCAGGACTTAGCTTAATTTTGCAAGAACCAAGACCAGCAGACAGGAGCAAACAGAAAGGATCTGATCACAACGATGCCAGGCACTGGACTGAGGATCCAGGGAGTTTATATAGCAACACCCCTGGACTAACGACCCAGGTGGGTGCCAAACTGAGGAAAGACAATCCCAGAGTCATATCACTAGTGACCACAAGAGGGAGCCAAAAAAGTCTAATTCACAACACTAACCCTAGCCCTAACCCTAACCTAGCAATAACCCTAGCCCTAACCCTAGCAATAACCCTAGCCCGAACCATAGCCCTAACCCTAGCCCTAACCCTAGCAATAACCCTAGCCCTAACCCTAGCCCAAACCCTAGCCCAAACCCTAATGGGAAAATGGAAATAAATACATTTTTTTTATTTTTTTATTTTGCCCTAACTAAGGGGGTGATAAAGGGGGGTTTGATTTACTTTTATAGCGGGTTATTTAGCGGATTTTTATGATTGGCAGCCGTCACACACTGAAAGACGCTTTTTATTGCAAAAAATATTTTTTGCGTTACCACATTTTGAGAGCTATAATTTTTCCATATTTGAGTCCATAGAGTCATGTGAGGTCTTGTTTTTTGCGGGATGAGTTGACGTTTTTATTGGTAACATTTTCGGGCACATGACATTTTTTGATCGCTTTTTATTCCGATTTTTGTGAGGCAGAATTATCAAAAACCAGCTATTCATGAATTTCTTTTGGGGGAGGCATTTATACCGTTCCGCGTTTGGTAAAATTGATAAAGCAGTTTTATTCGTCGGGTCAGTACGATTACAGCGATACCTCATTTATATCATTTTTTTATGTTTTGGCGCTTTTATACGATAAAAGCTATTTTATAGAAAAAATAATTATTTTGGTATCGCTTTATTCTCAGGACTATAACTTTTTTATTTATTTGCTTATGATGCTGTATGGCAGCTCGTTTTTTGCGGGACAAGATGACGCTTTCATCGGTACCATGGTTATTTATATCTGTATTTTTGATCGCGTGTTATTCCACTTTTTGTTTGGCGGTATGGTAATAAAGCGTTGTTTTTTGCCTCGTTTTTTTTTTTTTTTCTTATGGTGTATACTGAAGGGGTTAACTAGTGGAGCAGTTTTGTAGGTTGGGTCGTTACGGACGCGGCGATACTAAATATGTGTACTTTTATTGTTTTTTTTAAAATTTAGATAAAGAAATGTATTTATGGGAATAATATATATATTTTTTTCTTTATTTAGGAATTTATTTTTTATTTATTTTTTTACACATGTGGAAAAAATTTTTTTTTAACTTTTTTACTTTGTCCCAGGGGGGGACATTACAGATCGGTGATCTGACAGTGTTCCCAGCACTCTGTCAGATCACCGATCTCATTTAGAGTGCAGCAGGTTTACCAAGCGCCTGCTCTGAGCAGACACTCGGTAAGCCACCTCCCTCCCTGCAGGACCCAGATGCCGCAGCCATCTTGGATCCGGGACCTGCGGCGAGGAGGGAGGTAGGAGACCCTCGGAGCAACGCGATCACATCGCGTTGCTGCGGGGGTCTCAGGGAAGCCTGCAGGGAGCCCCCTCCCTGCGCGATGCTTCCCTATACCGCCGGTACACCGCGATCATGTTTGATCGCGGTGTGCCGGGGGTTAATGTGCCGGGGGCGGTCCGTGACCGCTCCTGGCACATAGTGCCGGATGTCAGCTGAGATATGCAGCTGACACCCGGCCGCGATCGGCCGCGCTACCCCCGTGAGCGCGGCCGATCGCGTATGACGTACTATCCCGTCGGTGGTCATACGGGCCCACCCCACCTCGACGGGATAGTACGTCAGATGTCAGAAAGGGGTTAAAAACTAGGCCCAATGTAAAGGAGTGTGTCTCCTAGACTTGTAATGCCCATGCATGCAGTGCATGGGCTGACAAACATTTCCCCAAGGGGGATACATTTTTAAAAAATATACTATGGGCATCATAGACACCCTTGCCAAAAACTGGACTGCGTGTAGCGGCACAGAAGACGTTAAGCCTGGCGATCTAGTGGTGGAGAATGAGGAGACATAAAGATAAATCATACTGAAATAAAAAAAAAATTAAAGGATGTGAATCCACCGATGAAAGTAAATAACAAAAGGGAGGGGTGAACACAGGTTCATATATATAATGCTAGATTGTGCCCAACGAGATATGTTTGTCCCTAGCAACAGCTCAGAGACAGGGATAGAAAAAAAATATATATATAATAGTATTTCAATATTTTCATATTGTAGTGGTATACACTATGTCATAAAAGGACGGTGCAGAGATATTAAAACTGGAATATATAAGAATAAATGGGAATAATATACTTACATCTCATTTTGATGACAGTTCCCCCTGGGGGAGTTTATTTTGGTTTCTAATTAGTAACGGGCATCAGAAAAACACCCTTGCACAAAAATTGAGTGACTTTTCCATCACGGAATATGTTCACCCTGGTGTTGTACTGGTTGTGGATGATGAGGATGAGGATAAGGAGGAGGATAACACCAAACAGACCAAATCAGGAAGCGGATACCCATGTGTGGTTGGGGAGAGGTGCATGACAACACACCTCTACAAAAAAGGCAATGTATTAGAGGTAATGTTTTGCTGTTTATACTTGGTGGTGTACAGAAGTGTTGCCCAATTCAGTCCTTGTTCATTTTTATAAGAGTCAGCCTGTCAGCATTTTCAGTTGACAGGCGGATGCGCTTATCTGTTATTCCACCAGCGGCACTAAAAACCCGCTCTGACAGAACATCAGCAGCAGGGCAGGCCAGGACCTCCAAGTTCATGCCACGTGTCCAGCTTGGATACCCAATAATTAAAAGGCAGAGAGGAATCACGGAGGACGTTTGTACGATCTGCAAGATACTCCCTCAGCATCTTCCCAAACATTGCACTTCTTGTGACAGCACCCCTTGCCTCTATGCTGCCACGATGGGAGGATCTGAGAAAACTGTCCCAGAACTTTGCCATTGTTCCCCTGCCTGAGCTGGATTGTACTTCTGTCTCTCTCTCGCTTGGACTCCTTGGTTGTACAGCAAACTCTGATGTCTGCTGCCAGCGTTCTCACATGGGAATTTTCTAAGTAATTCCGCTACAAGGGCCCTTTGGTACTACAACATTTTAGTACACCTCTCTGCCTCTGGAAGAAGAGATTGAAAGTTTTCCTTGTAGCATGGGACTAGAAGTGTCACCAACCAGTAATGAGTATCAAGAAGTAGAAAGAACAGCGCTCTTTCTACTTCTTGATATACGTTTTCCCAGGAGGGTTCCCTGGATCTGGAACGAGCGCCCCCAAATAGTGAGTGCTGTTGGTCAACCTGTATATTATTCAACCAGTAATGAGTGTCACCAAAAATTTTTATAATGCAAGAGTCACGTGAAACGCAGCGCAACATAATGTCAGCCATGCGTGCCAGACTGCTAACAGGCAAGACTTCCATGTCCTCACCAACAAGATGACTGACCATGCTGTCCTCCTCATCCTCATCCTCCTCCCTGTCTTCAGGCCATCCCCGCTGAACAGACGGTATGACAGCTGTGCTTGTAGTACCGTCTGTAGTGCATGAAAGTAGCTCCTGTTCTTCCTCCTCCTCCTCCTCATTGCCTACCAATCCACATTGGGAAGACATGAGGCTGGGCTGAGTGTAATCCTCTTGTATGGTTCCTTGCTTCATGTCTTTGTGCTCTGCGTGTAATGCATCCTCTTTAATTGTGAGCCGAGAGGTTTTCAGAATGCTGAGAAGCGGGATGGTGACGCTAATTATGGCGTCATCGCCGCTCACCATCTTGGTTGAGTCCTCAAAGTTTTGTTGGATGGTACATATGTCTGACATCCATGTCCACTTCTGAGGTCTTATGTGTGGAGTTTGAACTGAATATCGACGGCCTTGTTAATGTTGGTAGTCAACAACTGCCCTTTTCTGCTCACAAATCCTTTCCAACATATGCAGTGTAGCGTTCCAATGCGTGGGGACCTCACACACCAGTGACACCACTCAGTGAGCCGGAAGCTGCAAACACTGCTGAAGCATGGCAAGAGCGGCTGAAGCTGTAGCTGACTTTCTAAAATGGGCAGACAGATGGCGTACTTTCACTAGCAGATCCGGAAGCTCCGGGTAGCTTTTCAGAAAATGTTGAACCACGAGGTTAAGCACATGGGCCAGGCAAGGTACGTGTGTGAGCTCACCTTGCCTCAAAACCGCCTCCAGGTTGCGGCCATTGTCACACACGACCATTCCTCGCTGTAGGTTCAGCGGTGTCATCCAAATATCTGACTGCTCTTTCAGCGCTGTCCACAACTCTTCTGCATTGTGCGGTTTGTCACCTAAGCAGATTAGCTTCAACACCGCCTGTTGCCGCTTGTCTGAGGCAGTGCTGCAGTGCTTTCAGCTGCTGACTGATGTGTTGATTTCAGAGATGGAGGCTGAAGAGGAGGAGGAGGTGCAGGAGCTGTAGACTGTGGGGGCAACCCTGATTGACGTAGGGCCTGCAATTATCGGCGTGGGGAAGATGTGTTCCATCCCAAGGTCCGACTGGGTCCCGGCTTCCACTATGTTAACCCAGTGTGCCGTCAGTGAGATGTACCATCCCTTCCCACAAGCACTTATCCACATGTCCGTGGTTAGGTGGACTTTCCCAGTAACAGCATTGTTGAGGGCATGGGTAATGTTGTGGGACACATGCTGGTGTAATACCGGTACGGCACATAGGGAGAAATAGTAGTGACTGGGGACCGAGTACCTTTGGGACAGCTGCCGCAATCAGGTTGCGGAAAGCTTCAGTCTCAACGAGCCTAAAAGGCAACATTTCGAGCGCAAGCAGTAGAGAAATGTTAGAATTTAGTACTGTGGCCAGTGGGGCGTTGGTGTCATGGGGAGACTAGGTGGGCAAGAGCTAATAACCCAGGCCCCTGCAATTTCCCTCAGACTAGGGAAATCCTGACTGACCCTCTACCTAGAGTTTACACTGATGGTGTGCATGTCTAGGCCTCGACCCTCGCCCTGTCTCCTGTTTCAACCCTAGGCTGAAACCACCGCCCACCACCCAGTGAAAAGATCATACACCAATACCCACAGTTAGCACAGACAAGGATAACGGAAAGTATACACCACGCCGCAGTCACTCAGGAATACACTATAAATGCGCAGGGCAAAATAAATACAAATATAGGAAGGAGTAAATAAGACAAAGGGAAATACACCACCAGCAATGATACTCCAACTACTAGCTCATCACTCCAGACCGAGATAACAACGCACAAGACAGAAGCTATAATCGGCGACGCCCAATGTTCAGGAGAACTATTTAAAGGCAATGGGCATGGCCCAGCTTCCATTCCGAGCATCAGGTAAATTAACCCCGGACCAGCTAGATAAAATCTAGCCAACGCCAATGAGCACATAGTGGTCAAAAGCAGAATTACCGCTGTCTGTCGAACGACCTGGTCTGAACAGCGTCCGACATGACAGTACCCCGCCTTCTACGAGGGACCCCAGGGCCCTCACATCTTATAGGACCCGGCTTGTCCAGATGGCGGCGGTGAAAAAACCTGACCAGCCGATCTGCATGAATGTCCAAGGCTGGTACCCAGGACCTCTCCTCAGGCCCATAACCACGCCAGTGTACCAAGTACTGTAAAGTGCGGCGCACTACACGAGAGTCAACCACCTTGGAGACTTCAAATTCCAAATTACCATCCACCAAGACTGGAGGTGGCATAGGCGCCGCGTCCACAGAACCCACCACCTTCTTTAAAAGAGACCTGTGGAACACGTTGTGTATCTTATACACCGTAGGAAGCTCCAATCGGTACGCTACTGGGTTAATGACGGCGGTGACCCTGAATGGACCAATAAACCGTGGACCCTATTTAAGGGATGGTATTTTGAGTCTTACGTTTTTTGTGGATAACCACACCCAGTCATCCACACTCAGGTCCGGACCTGGCACACGCCTACTGTCAGGCACACGTTTGTACCTAGCACCCACACTCAACAGGCACTGTTTAACACTCCTCCAGACTGATGACAATTGTGCTCCTAACTGGTCTTCCTCCGGAACGCCGGAAGAGCCCCTTTGACTCAAAGTACAAAATTGAGGATGTAGCCCGTAAACACAAAAAAATGGAGACTCCCCAGACGACTCCTGGCGGTGATTATTGATGGCAAACTCAGCCAAAGGAAGAAAGGTAGACCACTCCTCCTGGTTATCAGAGACAAAGCAGCTTAAGTACTGTTCCAAATTTTGGTTCATACGCTCAGTCTGACCATTTGACTGAGGATGAAACGCCGAAGAATGAGACAACTTGATCCCCAGCCGTGAGCAAATTGCTTTCCAAAATTTTGCCACATACTGAGTACCCCTATCAGACACGATGTCAGATGGAACCCCATGAAGTCTGACCACCTCCTGCACAAATACCTGAGCCAGAGTCTTAGCGTTAGGCAACGAAGGCAAAGACACAAAGTGCAACATTTTTGAAAACCGATCAACAATCACCAAGATGACCGTGTTCCCAGCTGAGGAGGGCAAATCAGTGATGAAATCCATGGAGATTTCCGTCCATGGCTTACTAGGTACCTCAAGAGGAAGTAGTGTGCCAACAGGACGGGAGCGGGGCGTCTTAGCCCTAGCGCACGTGGTACAAGCTGATACGTATGAGACCACGTCCTGTCGGATCTTGGGCCACCAAAACCGACATGACACCAACTCCAAGGTACCTCTAACCCCTGGGTGGCCAGCCAGGACAGCATCATGATGCTCCGCCAAAACCTTTAAGCGGAGATGAAGCGGTACAAAAGATTTGTTGATGGGAAGCTCAGATGGTACCTCCTCCTGAGCCTCGGCAATCTCAGCCTCAACCTCGGTAGTGAGAGCCGAAACCACAACACCCTTTTGGAGGATGGGTACTGGATCCTCCCGAGGTTTTTCCCCCGGAAAACACCTGGACAGAGCATCCGCCTTAGTGTTTTTAGACCCCGGTCTGTAAGTGACAACAAAATTGAACCGCGTGAAAAACAATGCCCAGCGAGCCTGCCTGGGGGACAGACGCTTGGCTGACTCCAAATACAGCAGATTCTTATGATTGGTAATAACTAACCTGATGTACCGACCCCTCCAAGAAGTGTCGCCATTCCTGAAAGGCCAACTTGATTGCCAACAACTCCCTGTTGCCGATATCGTAGTTACGTTCGGAGGACGACAGTTTCTTGGAGAAATAGGCGTATGGACGCAAATCACTCAAAGATGAGCCTTGTGATAGTACCGCCCCCACACCAACCTCAGACGCATCGACTTCCACAACAAAAGGTTTTGATACGTCTGGCTGCACAAGAATGGGGGCTGAAACAAAACTGTTCTTAAGAAATTTAAATGCGCGCACAGCAGCCTCAGGCCAAACGGAGAAATTGGTACCCTTTTTAGTCATGTCAGTTAGCGGTTTAGCAATGATGGAAAAATCCTTGATAAATTTCCTATAGTAGTTAGAAAACCCAAGGAACCGCTGAAGTGCTTTTAGGTTATCAGGCTGTTCCCAATGCAGCACCGCTTGCACCTTAGCGGCGTCCATTTTAAAACCAGAAGCAGACACAATATAACCCAAGAAAGGCAACTCTTGAACAGAAAATATACATTTCTCAAGTTTAGCATACAGCTTATTCTCTCTGAGAAGCTGTAACACCTGCCTGACATGATCTAAATGAGTATCACGGTCGCAAGAATATATGAGAATGTCATCTAGGTACACGATAACGAATTTCCCCAAAACATGCGAAAACTCATCATTAATGAAATGTTGGAACACTGCAGGTGCTTTAGTCAACCCAAATGGCATCACCAAATTTTCAAAATGACCCTCAGGGGTATTAAAAGCCGTCTTCCACTCATCACCTTGACGGACTCTTATGAGGTTGTACGCCCCCCTGCCCTGAGGTCAAGCTTGGTAAACCACTTAGCACCTGCCACCTGGTTGAACAAATCTGGTATTAGTGGCATAGGGTATGGATCACGAACCGTAATCTGGTTCAATTCCCTGAAATCCAAACACGGGCGTAATCCGCCATCTTTCTTCTTCACGAAGAAGAACCCTGCTGCCACAGGCGAGGATGAAGGCCTGATGTGCCCTTTGCTCAAACTTTCAGCAATGTAATCCTTTAGTGCTTGTCTCTCCGGACCGAAGATGTTAAACATCCTTGCTTTAGGCAATTTGGCCCCTGGTTTAAACCTGATAGTACAGTCATAGGGGCGATGTGGCGGCAACTCTGAACAACCCTTCTCAGAGAACACATCCACAAAATCCAGAAGTGACTCCGGAACGCTTGAAGTCACAGCAGACACACATGTGGCCAGGCAATTCTCCTGGCAGAATTCGCTCCACTGAATTATGTCCTGAGTTTTCCAGTCAATTACCGGATTGTGCATAGACAACCATGGAAAACCCAAAACCACCTGAGCAGGAAGATTCCTGAGCACCTTACATGTAATCTGCTCGGAATGTAGAACCCCAATGTGGAGTTTCACCTCAGCCACAAATTTAGTAATCTCCCCCTGTGAGAGAGGAGCAGCATTGATGGTGACCACGCGGATAGGATGAGGCAGTTTTTCAATCCTAAAACCTGCTGTGCGCGCAAACTCCTCATCAATGAGATTTGTGGTGGAACCACTATCCACAAAAACAGTAATTGGCAGCTCACTGCCAGCGATTATAACCTTAGCAGGGAGCATGCATTGAGAAACCACCATGGAGGATATACATAAGCTCAGATTGGTCTCCTCCACACCCTCTGAGCTTAGAAGTTTTCCGCCGTTGCGTATTTCTTAGACAGTAGAGGACAGATGTTAATAAAACGACCAGTCTTACCGCAATAAAAACAGGCTCCCTGAGCTCAGGGGCTCGACGCTTCACATGTGACACCCCTGCGATTTGCATAGGCTCCGTGGGCTCACCTGCAGCAACCACACGTGAACCTAAACCCTCTCCCATAGGCGGTGTCTCATGCTCCCCCTGACGCAAACGGCGATCAATGCGGACAACCAGACTCATAGCGGGATCTAGAGAAGTAGGGGTCTCGTACATCAGAAGGGCTTTTTTAACCCTTCCAGAAACCCCATGAATAAGCCGACTCCGCAGTGCTGGATCATTCCACTGTGTATCGATCGCCCAGCGATGAAATTCAGAACAGTAATCCTCTGCAACTCGCTCCCCCTGGTGAATAGTGCGTATCTTAGATTCTGCTAGAACCATTCTGTCTGGCTCATCGTAAATGTTTCCAAGAAAGGAAGAAAAACTCTCCACAGAGTCAAATGCAGCAGAATCAGTTGGCAAAGAAAATGCCCCTGCTTGGGGATCCCCGCTTAACAATGACAACACCAGGCCCACACGCTGAGCCTCATTACCTGAGGAGATCGGGCGCATAAAGAAATATAGTTTGCAAGCTTCACGAAAAGAAATAAATTTACTCAGGCAAGGGAAACTTAGGCTCAGCAACTCTACCTGTCGCTCCAGCTTGCACATTAGATACTGCTAGTCCCTGTTGCTGCACTGCCCCCCTCAACTCAGTGACCTGTAGGGACAGCGCCTCCAACTGGCGGGTTATGAAAGTCATGGGATCCATGACAAAATAAAAAAAGGAACCCCTTTTTTTTTTTTTTTTTTTTTAAAGGCCGATTATAATGTCACGGGGAGACTAGGTGGGCAAGAGCTAATAACCCGGGCCCCTGCAATTTCCCTCAGACTAGGGAAATCCTGACTGACCCTCTACCTAGAGTTTACACTGATGGTGTGCATGTCTAGGCCTCGACCCTCGCCCTGTCTCTTGTTTCAACCCTAGGCTGAAACCACCGCCCACCACCCAGTGAAAAGATCATACACCAATACCCACAGTTAGGACAAGAATAACGGAAAATATACACCACGCCGCAGTCACTCAGGAATACACTATAAATGCGCAGGGCAAAATAAATACAAATATAGGAAGGAGTAAATAAGACAAAGGGAAATACACCACCAGCAACGATACTCCAACTACTAGCTCATCACTCCAGACCGAGATAACAACGCACAAGACAGAAGCTATAATCGGCGACGCCCAATGTTCAGGAGAACTATTTAAAGGCAATGGGCATGGCCCAGCTTCCAATCCGAGCATCAGGTAAATTAACCCCGGACCAGCTAGATAAAATCTAGCCAATGCCAATGAGCACATAGTGGTCAAAAGCGGAATTACCGCTGTCTGTCGAACGACCTTGTCTGAACAGCGTCCGACATGACAGTTGGTGGGGTATTTCCGCTAGAGTTCCATTGACTGGGGTATAGACAACTGAAGGCTGTGCTGAGACAAGGATCTGGACAGGCTTGATGATGGTGCTGCTTGACTGTGGGCAACAACAGGTGCAGGGCTAGAGGCATCTTCACATGCACGGTGGACTGGGGATTGGCTTCTACGCAAAACAGTGGAAGAAGCAGTTGTGTCACCTGCAGACAGTGTTCACGGAGCCTGGAGCTCCGCCCACAAAGTCAGGTGGTTTGCTACCATGTGCCTGATCATGCTGGTGGTGGTTAGACTGGTAGTTTTGCTACCCCTGCTGATGCGGGCATGGCAGGTGCTGCAAATGGCCTGTTTGGGGTTATTGGCAGAGTCTTTAAAAAATAACCAGACTCAGGAAGATCTAACAGTTGGAATGGCCACTTCCTTCATGTTGGTGTCAGGCTCGTATTGTAGAAAAAACGCATCCTGCAAAAGTGCTTGCAGGATGCGTTTTTTCTCCATAGACTAGCATTAGCGACGCATTGCCACATGTCGCAACCGTCGTGGCCAGAGGCCTGGTCGTTGCAGTAACGTCGCTCTGCCGCTAAGGGGAGTGATGGTACGTCTGATTGCACTAAAGGAGTTCACCTGACCAGGTATCAGTCACACATTACATTTCACACTCTGGCCACCAGGGGGAGCAAAGGGTTCTATGCATTTGGCCACTCCTCACACTCTGGTAAAACTGGGGGCTGGATAGGAAGTTAGAAGAGAAGCTGACTGGGTTTTGCCCAGGTAACATCTAGTGAGAGGAGAGCGTTGCTTGGGAAGATTCAGGGGGGTCCCTGTCAGGGGTGGGATCCTGACAGAGGCCTAGCGAAAGGACAGATCGTTACGGAGCCGCGCCTGCACTTCATTGCGGCGGCATCTTAAGAAAGGACACGAAGCGAAGTATATTGTGGAGAAGTGAGAAACAAGATCACAGCACAAAGGCGATAGAACCAGTAGGAGTCGTGCCCCGAGATCGGCAACATCCTACTGAGGCGCATAGCCGGTGGCTGGAATGCCGAGGAAGTATTGGGCTCTAAGCATTACTTCAAACCAACAGCAGGGCAGTTAACTATAGGTTGGCTGCCTCACCTTTTACACCTAATGAAGACAACGGAGGCAATTGTGGGAGAGGGGCGTCTCTAGGGTCCCTATAAAATAACTCCACTCCTACCCCGTCATACGGGTGCGTCCTATCCATATCATCTGGGGGACGGAGAGAGAAAGAACATCAGAAACAGACACAACAGTTGTGAGGACTATCCCGTGGTGCTCAGCAGGGAAGTACTACAACACCCAGGCGCTAGTAGGTAGGCACTGATTTCCACCTGCAAAGGGAACTCTGGATGTGCCTTCGGACCGGCCGGTCTCAGCCAGCCCTATTAGCAGTGCTCTGGATTGCGGATCCCGAAGCCTTCAGTAAAGAGGTAAAGAGACTGCAACCCTGTGTCCTCGTTATTTCATCGCACCTCGCACCACCACCTTTAATTGGATGCCCCTTAGCAGGGTCACGGACCGGGTCTAGCCACCGTGACATCCCCCAGGACCGAGACAGAGAGGCCCGGTACCGAGTACCCTGCGTCTGTGGGCGCTCCACATGCGCGGCTGGAACTCCGCCCCCTCCTCCCCGCACCTCACAATGGGGCAGCGGATGCATTGAAAAACAGCTTCCGCTGCCCCCGTTGTGCGGCGCATTCACTGCTAGCATCGGTACGTCGCAACAACGCAATTCGTCGTGCGTCGTACGACGCTAGTGTGAAAGCCTAACGGGGAACTGATGCGCGCCTTCTGCCTGTGGCCACCACACTGCTTCTTCCTGCCTGTTTGGGTCACATGCCTCTGTTACGGAACCCCTCAGTACCCAGAATATGTTGTGCAGTTATATGCATGTTTAATAGGTTCCATGTGAGATGTATGTCCCTAATGCATCAGCCCACAGGCTGCGCCCCTGGGCAGAGGGGACAAGATATCCCCCTTCTGACCTCCCCCACCTTTGTAATTCCCACAGTAAATATCGGCAGGCTCTGGCCACCTGCGGCTATTGTAATGTATGTCTGGCCTGCCGCTTTTCAATGGGCCTGCCCTCTGTAGCAGTCTGTCACTGTAAACTTGATTACTGTAAACGATATTTATAACCCTGTATGTAACCCCTTTCTCATGTACATCACCATGGAATTAATGGTGCTATATAAATAAATAATAATAATAATATATTCTGTGTCCTGTGAGTAAAGTGTTGACACACTGGAAATACGTGGAGAAGCAGTGATCTTTTATATATGCGCCCATGTACCAAGGAATTCCAGCCAGCGTCCTTCATTCAGACTCCAGCCAAAGCAGAGTGGACCTCCTGACCCATGGGGTGGTACTGAAAGAGGTACTCTAACACGGTAGACCCTGTTACAGCCTCCTTCCCCATGTGT
Source organism: Ranitomeya variabilis (assembly GCF_051348905.1). NCBI lineage: Eukaryota > Metazoa > Chordata > Amphibia > Anura > Dendrobatidae > Ranitomeya > Ranitomeya variabilis. The sequence continues at coordinate 710,907,118 of NC_135234.1, read as the reverse complement.
GCTGCTGTCCTCGCTCTGCATGTCCTCCTGCCAGGTTGGGTCAGTCACTATGTCATCCACCACCTCGTCTTCCACATCCGCACCCTGCTCCTTCTCCTGACTTTCTGGCAATTGTGTCTCATCATCGTCCATCTCTTGTGACACTATCCCACCATCACCTTCGTGTGACCGTGACTTGTCAAAGCTTTGGGCATCGCTACATGCGATCTCATCTGGCCCCACTTCAAGTTGATCGGCCGAGAGTCCGGAATCTTGAAAGTGAAAACTGAACAGCTCTTCGGAGTGTCCAAGTGTGGGATCAGTTGTCTCAGAACACTCGGCATGGTGGGAGGAAGGAGATTCAGGGTGAGGAATATCCGGTGCACACTCATGGATACTCAGACTTGACCATGTGGAAGACGTGGTGGTGTTGGTGGCTAAGTGACTGGAAGCATTATCCGCTAACCCACAAACAACCATTTCACACTGATCTGGCTTCAATAGTGGTGTGCTGCGATCCCCTAGAAACTGAGACAGGAAGGTCGAGCAAGAAAATGTGGGTCTTTGTTGTGGCCCACTTTCAGCTTGCTCACGGCCTCATCCTCTGCATGCACCATCAGCATCACGTGCACTTCCCCGTCCCTTGCCCCTTTCCTTGCCCATTTTAAATGGACTACTGAACTATTTCAAAAGCTCAACAAAATTGTATTTATTTGGAGAAAAATTATATCTGATCAGTATGCCTTAAAAGCTATGATTTTTCCACCACAGATACACCATGCCTCAGCCTGACATAACAGACTGTATAATTTTTTTTTTTTTTTGGGGGGGGGGGGGGTTGGTGAATTTTTTTAAAAAAAGAAGACTAGCACACAGAACTATGCTACGTATGCCTGCAAAACTACAATTTTTCCACCACAGGTACACCAGGCTTCAGCCTGACATAACAGGCTGTATAAAAAATGTTTTTGCTTTTTGGTGAATTTTTGAGAAAAAAAAAAGAGTAGAACAAGTCTAGCACACAGAACTATGCTACGTATGCCTGCGAAACTACGATTTTTCCACCACAGATACAGCAGGCTGCAGCCACAGATAACAGTCTGTATAATTTTTTTTCTGTTGTATGTGAAATTTGGAAACAAATTAAAAATGAGTACAACAAGGCTAGCAGACAGAACTATCCAACTTATGCCTGCGAAGTTACGATTTTTCCACCACAGATACACCAAGCCTCAGCCTGACATAGCAGACTGTATACATTTTTTTTGTTTTTTGCTTTTTGTTTTTTGGTGAATTTTTGAAAGAAAAATCAGTGGAACAAGGCGAGCAGACAGAACTATGATACGTATGCCTGCGAAACTACGATTTTTCCACCACAGATACACCAGGACGCAGCCACAGATAACAGACTGTATACTTTTTTTCTCTCTTGTATGTGAAATTTGGCAAAAAATTAAAAATGAGTACAACAAGGCTAGCAGACAGAACTATGAAGCTTATGCCTGCGAAGCTACAACAGATGCATCAGCCGTCAGCCTCAGATAACAGACTGAAATAAAAAGGTACATTTGAACATTCTTCGATTACAATAACCTGGCTGTAGTAGGCAGCATCACCAAGCAAATGTTGAAATAAGGAGGCTATGGATTGCTTTAGAATAAAAGGAGCAGGTATCAGGTGAAGAAAAAAATACTTACAGAAAACTGCAGCTAGACATATATTAAATGAGCAGCAGTAGCAGACAGTAATGGAGCTTTTGGAGGTATGCTGTGAGAGCTACTGTATGTACTCACATACTGTGCCTGCAGGCCTTGTACTGATGTGGATATGCGCAGATAGACTCCCCTGCCTACCTAGCGCTGCAATCTCGGGACCCCCGAATTAGCCCTAAAAAGGACTGTTGGTTCCTCAGGAGTTGCAGACTGAACAGTTGCAGACCCACACTAACTATTAAAAGGACGATTCTGACCCTATCTCAGCAGCAACTCTCCCTAAGTCTGGAGCAGAATGCTGCGAGCAGGGCAGCGTGTGGTCTCATATACCTGATGATGCTGTGCGGCCAGCCAATCACTGTAACACCACAACAAAGATGGCTGTGGCATTACAGTGCATGGCTGACAATCCCTGCATTGTCATTGGCACTCTACAGAGCACCAGATTTGCAGGGCTGAGACCTGAACTCCCCCCAAATAATCCAGGAAATATTTGGTGCTCGCCGAGTACACAGAGCATAGTGATACTCGGGCGAGTACCGAGTAGTGGCGAGCACGTTTGCTCATCACTACTCAGTAGCAACTCTGAGGGATTTGTAGCCTTAAGTGCCGGTTCAGATGAGCGTATTTTCGGTCTGAGTCTGATCCAACAAAATATTGGATCACACTCAGACACAGCGGTTCAAAAGAAAGAAAATCACTGCATGACTGAATTTGATCTGATATTCGGATCACACTCAGCCAGTGTGTGGAAAACTTCGGACAGCACTCTGATGACATCTGAGTCCGGTCCAATTGCCACCCACTGATAGAATGGAGAAGATGGAGAAAAGTTTTTCCCCGTCTTCTCCTCATCCGAGAGATTTGGATCGAGCTGTGCTGACACTCGGATCAACCTCTGATCAGAGTTTGATCCAAGTGTCATTTGCATAATCTCCCGATTCTCTCAGATGAGAGACTCTACAGTCGTTTGCACCTAACCTTATGGATAGCATACAACTAGATAAGGGATTTATAGACACTCTTCAGCATTAAAATGGTAAACAAAATGTTAATGAAAACTGTTTAGAAAGTTAATTAACTTTGCGTTAAGGAAGCAAATGAACAAAAATAAAACTTCTGTGTAAAGGTGTACATAGTCTTTAAGTCGTGGTGTCTGGAGGCCCCCTTGGGTCTCTCTAGTTGTGCTCTGCAGCCTTCTAATCTGAGATGAATGGGTCCTAAATATCGTTGAATTGGGCTACTAAAAAGATTTAGTTTCCCAACTGGAAGACAAGTGTGTTGCAACACCAGTTCTGTTACGGTTTTCCTGATGCAAGGGTTTTCTGGAAGCTGTAAAGGAATAACTTGAAAAGCAATTATTGGAGAAGTTCCCATTAAAAGAGCTGTGATATATTCACCTTTATTTGTGCCCAAATTAAATGGAAAATTACATTCTAAAAAACATCTCTGGCACTTGAACACTTTCATAGAGAAAGAAAAGCTCCAGATAATGATAATTCAGTAGTAATCCAACTGGACAATTTAATGGTGTAGCCAGACCTGAAAGATGTGTATCTGCATTTATCTTGGGCAGTGTCATTCCTAATGAAGGCAGTGGAACATCAGGGGGTCCAAAACACCTTCAAATGGTCACTCAGCCCTTCATAATCATCACAGTGCCCAAAAATTGTCATCAAAATTGTGTCCATGGTTCTAAAATTCAGAAGCATAATTACCACAGACAAAGACAGGTTTTGCACAAGCTATTCCATTTAGCAGGTACCAGGGGAACCCTGGTGTTCACATTTTAACCCCTAGGGCCCCTTTCCACTTGCGAGGAAAACGGACGAGTGCAATCCGATAAAAAATCGGATTGCACTCTGACCAATGTTATTCAATAGGTGTCTTTTCATTTGCGATTTTTTTCTCAGCCGAAATCGGACTGAGAAAAAAATCGCTCGGCTGAGAAAAAAATCGCAGCATGCTGCGTATTGCTGTGATTCTCAGACGAGACTCGCCAATGCAAGTCAATGGGTGCGAGAAAAAAATCGCACAGCACTCGCACCATGCGAGTTCTGTCCAATTTTTACGCACCGGTGTCCTTTGAAAAGCCGGTAATTCAGCGCGGTGTACAGTAAAATCACACTGACAGATTAGAATAGAGTAGATATATACACATAGAATAGGTATATATACATATATATATGTCAGTGAGACACCTATATATGTATATTTATATTTAATGCAGCGCTAGATAGCATAAAAGCCGGTAATTCAATTGCCGGCTTTTGCTCTCTCCTTCACAAACCCGACAGGATATGAGACATGGTTTACATACAGTAAACCATCTCATATCCCTTATTTTTTTACATATTCCTCTTCACTAATGTAAGAAGTGTCTGTGTGTCAAATTTGGGGGCTCTAGCTATTAAATTAAAGGGTTAAATCACGGAAAAAATTGGCATGGGCTCCCGCTCAATTTTCTCCGCCAGAGTGGTAAAGCCAGTGACTGAGGGCAGATATTAATAGCCTAGAGAGGGTCCATGGTTATTGGCCCCCCCTGGCTAAAAACATCTGCCCCCAGCCACCCCAGAAAAGGCACATCTGGAAGATGCGCCTATTCTGGCACTTGGCCTCTCTCTTCCCACTCCCGTGTAGCAGTGGGATATGGGGTAATGAAGGGTTAATGTCACCTTGCTATTGTAAGGTGACATTAAGCCAGATTAATAATGGAGAGGCGTCAATTATGACACCTATCCATTATTAATCAAATAGTAGGAAATGGTTAATAAAACACACACACACATTATTACAAAGTCCTTTAATGAAATAAAGACAGAGGGTGTTGTAATATTTTATTATACTGGTAATCCACCTGAAGACTCTCGGTCTGCAACAAAGTTAAAAAAACAAACAACAATATTCCATACCTTCCGTCGTTATGTCCCACGATGTAAATCCATCTGAAGGGGTTAAATCATTTTACAGCCAGGAGCTGTGCTAATGCACTCGCTCGTGCCTGTAAACTCCTGGGTACTGAATGGAAAGCAGGGGATTGTCCTGTACTTACCTTGAGTTGCGGTGAGGCGCCCTCTGCTGGATGTCCTCATATGAACTCGAGCGTGGGAACTTTTACCAGGCTCCAGTTCATGAGGACATCCAGCAGAGGGCACCTCACCGCAACTCAAGGTAACTCCAGGTCACCCTGCATTTCATTCATTCGCCGGGGTTTTACACACAGGAGCACAATTGCATTAGCACAGCTCCTGGGTGTAAAATGATTTAACCCCTTCAGATGGATTTACATCGTGGGACGTGACTGATCATCGGAAGGTATGGGATATTGTTTATTTTTTATTTTTACTTTGTTACAGAACGAGGGTCTTCAGCTGGATTAAGAGAATAATAAAATATTACAACACCCTGTGTCTTTATTTCATTAAAGGACTTAGTAATAATGTGTGTGTGTTTTATTTACCATTTCGTACTATTGGATTAATAATGGATAGGTGTCATAATTGATGCCCCTCCATTATTAATCTGGCTTAATGTCACCTTACAATAGCAAGGTGACATTAACCCTTCATTACCCCATATCCCACCGCTACAGGGAGTGGGAAGAGAGAGGCCAAGTGCCAGAATAGGCGCATCTTCCAGATGTGCCTTTTCTGGGGTGGCTGGGGGCAGATGTTTGTAGCCAGGGGGGGCCAATAACCATGGACCCTCCCTAGGTTATTAATATCTGCCCTCAGTCACTGGCTTTACCACTCTGGCGGAGAAAATTGCGTGGGAGCCCACGCCAATTTTTCCCGCGATTTAACCCTTTAATTTCATAGCTAGAGACCCCAGATTTGACACACAGACACTTCTTACATTAGTAAAGAGGAATATGTAATAAAAGAAGGGATATGAGATGGTTTACTGTATGTAAACCATGTCTCATATCCTGTCGGGTTTGTGAAGTAGAGAGCAAAAGCCGGCAATTGAATTAGCGGCTTTTATGCTTTCTAGCGCTGCATTAAATATAAATATACATATATACAGTAGGTGTCTCACTGACATACACTCACTGGCCACTTTATTAGGTACACCTGTCCAACTTCTTGTTAACACTTAATTTCTAATCAGCCAATCACATGGCGGCAACTCAGTGCATTTAGGCATGTAGACATGGTCAAGACAATCTCCTGCAGTTCAAACCGAGCATCAGTATGGGGAAGAAAGGTGATTTGAGTGCCTTTGAACGTGGCATGGTTGTTGGTGCCAGAAGGGCTGGTCTGAGTATTTCAGAAACTGCTGATCTACTGGGATTTTCACGCACAACCATCTCTAGGGTTTACAGAGAATGGTCCGAAAAAGAAAAAAAATCCAGTGAGCGGCAGTTCTGTGGGCGGAAATGCCTTGTTGATGCCAGAGGTCAGAGGAGAATGGGCAGACTGGTTCGAGCTGATAGAAAGGCAACAGTGACTCAAAACGCCACCCGTTACAACCAAGGTAGGCCTAAGAGCATCTCTGAACGCACAGTGCGTCGAACTTTGAGGCAGATGGGCTACAGCAGCAGAAGACCACACCGGGTACCACTCCTTTCAGCTAAGAACAGGAAACTGAGGCTACAATTTGTACAAGCTCATCGAAATTGGACAGTAGAAGATTGGAAAAACGTTGCTTGGTCTGATGAGTCTCGATTTCTGCTGCGACATTCGGATGGTAGGGTTAGAATTTGGCGTAAACAACATGAAAGCATGGATCCATCCTGCCTTGTATGGAGCATCTTTGGGATGTGCAGCCGACAAATCTGCGGCAACTGTGTGATGCCATCATGTCAATATGGACCAAAATCTCTGAGGAATGCTTCCAGCACCTTGTTGAATCTATGCCACGAAGAATTGAGGCAGTTCTGAAGGCAAAAGGGGGTCCAACCCGTTACTAGCATGGTGTACCTAATAAAGTGGCCGGTGAGTGTATATATATGTATATATACACATTCTATGTGTATATATCTATTCTATTCTAACCTGTCAGTGTGATTTTACTGTACACAGCACTGATTTGCCGGCTTTTCAAAGGACACCTTTGCGTAAAAATCGGACAGCAATACGGATGTCATACGGATGTGATACGAATGTTGCGACAAAAAAATCGCATGACACTCACATGACACTCGCATGACAATCGCATGATTTTCCTCCGTTTTTTCGGTCCGTTAATCGGACCGTTTTGTCTCTCGCAAGTGGAAAGGGGCCCCTATAGAGGGATCTGGACTTATGTAGGACACCATGAGTTATGTCCACCAGCACTTGGCTGGTGGAGGGAGATGTCAGGGAGTATTGTTGTCAAACTTTCAAGAGGTGAAATTAAAGGACAGAATCAGAAATCAGGGACATGGTCTGGAGGGGACTAAGATCAGTAACGTGAATCAAACAAGCTGAATCAGTGCAGAATATCAGGAGTTTGAACCAGGGTAAGTATAACTTGTAGCTGGCAGCTAGAGATAGAATAGTAGGAGTTTAAATAGGGAGTGGCTCAAGGCTCGCAGCAAAGAGGTAATTCAATGAAAAATGTTAAGGTATTAACACACAGTCTCCATGCATAGATGGAACTACAAGTTCTAGAAATGCTTTTATAGAATTGCTCTTTTGTGCTTTGTGTTGTCCACAGTGAAAGTGCGGCACCATCTAATGTCTTTTATTGTCTGTACAAATCCCTTCTGTAATGTAAAATGCTGAGGAATATGTTGGCGTTATAGAAATAAAAGTATTAGTATTATTAGTGGGGTCAAGTTCGTTCGTATATGGATTTTACAGATGACTGGTGTATTAAATCGAGATCCAGTTCTGTCCCATAGAAACACAAGGTAGAAATAATCAACTTCCTCTTAGATGATCTTAGATGAATGCTCAGTCAAATGAAATCATCCCCTACTCAATCAAAAGTTTGACAATTCCTAGGATTTGTGATGAATTTCCTAAAGATGACACTGAATCTCTCCACAGATAAGTTAGTCTGTCAAGCCACAGAATGAAGACCTGTTGACTATCCAGCCAGTCGCTATTCTTCAGACCATGAACGTCTTAGGTCTGATGTTAGCAACTATAGATCCTGTTCCCTGGGCAAAGTGGTATATAATTGCTGTTGAGATGAGATGGACATAGACTCACTAAGAGAATCATTCATTTTGTCAGAGGACTCAAGGAGATCCCTAATTTTGTGGTTGACATTGAAGCACAGCAAGTCCATATATCCTCTTCATTAAATAATGTTAGCAATGGATACATCTAACACGGTTTGGGGCACTCGTACAATTGGAGCAGCAGCCCGAAGTATGTGGCATTGTTATGCTGAAATAATCAGGCTGCACTCAGATGTCACCCGAGTGCAGTCCTATTTAAGTGTGACGATTCAAAGAGGGAAAAACGGAGAGTGGACCCTCTAGACCGCGACGACGAACCCCTCACGGACGAGCTGACCAGATAGACCGCCCCCTATACAGGGAGAGTTAGGGGCAGGCCCGTGAGGGACTATCGCCATGGAAGCTGGAGGACCAGGACGGGAGAAGACCAAGAAGAGGCGGAGATAGTAGGACCACAGGATAGGTGAGTACTGCAGAGAAACAGGACTGATGGGTAAAACAGGAATGATGGGTAAAACAGGACTGATGGGTAAACTGCAGCAGTACAGGGACTGGCGGAGGAACTGAGGAAACGCAGAGGCTAGCAGGATACATCGAAGACAGGATAAACCCAAAGTCAGAGGGAAAATGAACTTCACAGAGACTAAGAGCGGCCAGGAACACCTGAAGGAACAAATGATAACCAGGCACAGAGGGACGGCAGGAAGCAGTTTAAATACCTAAAGGCTGGGTAGCACTTCCGGGTAACAGACCTCCAGAACCATAGGACAATAAGGAGGACCGACTTCCAGGTACTAGTCCTCCAGGACCATAGAGGAGACGAACAGAAGATCAGAAGTGCACACGCGCAGCACTGAACCTGGTATGCGCGCGCGCACGAGAAGCAGAGGCCGGGAGCGAGCGAGGAGGCGGCAGCAGCGGTATGATAGGCATGCAGAGGAGAAGATGTTCTTATTCAACAAATGAGAGTTAAGAGCCATCTCCAATGCCTTTGTGCATCCTCATCATCACCTAACATGCAAAGATGTCTAGTTACTAGAGATGGGTGGACACCTGGATGTTTGGGTTTCGCAGGTTCGGCCGAACAGTTACCAAAAGTTTGGGTTTGGGTATAAAAACAGTCCTCGGACCCGAACCCCATTCACTTGAATGGGGGGCCTGAACATCCAGTGTTTGCCACGCTGTCATGTGCATGACAGCGCAGTAACCACCGCTTCTGATTGGCGGTGAAATCATCCTCGCCAGTCAGAGAGCTGCGGTTTCCACGCTGTAAAAAGATAGCGTGATCACCCAGCTGTGATCGGAGGTATATAGTTTACCTCCGGTCACTGGTGGCAGTGGATGGGACTACTGCTTCCATCATCCGACACCTGCTGCCGCTAATAACAGCGAGAGCAGGAGCGGATGATGGGTGTATTCATTAGCCGCCTCCTGCACTGTAAATAAATAATTTAAAAAATCCCGGCATGGGTTCCCCTGTATTATTGATAACCAGCCAGGCAAAACTCACAGCTAGGGGCTGCAACCCTCAGCTGTCAGCTTCAACGAGAATGGTTATCAAGAATAGAGGAGTCTCCACTAAGTATTTTTTAATTATTTAAATAAATAATTTAAAAAAACGGCATGGGATCCACTTCCATTTTTGACAACCAGCCTTGCAAAAGCAGACAGCTGGGGGCTTTGTATTCTCAGGATGGTAAGGGGCCATGGATATTGGCCCCACAGCCTAAAAATAGCATCCCACAGCTGCCCAGAAAAGGCACATCTCTTAGATGCGCCAGTTCTGGCACTTTTGCCCTGCTCTTCCCACTTTCCCTGTAGCGGTGGCAAGTGAGGTTCATATTTGTGGGGTTGATGTCACCTTTGTAATGTCAGGTGAAATCAAGCCCATGGCTTAGTAATGGAGAGGCATCTCCATCATGGACCTGTAGAACATAACAGACTGGACATGAGTCAACAGTGTGATGCAGCAGCAAAAAAAGCATATATAATTGTGGGATGTATTAACAGAAGCATACAGTCTAGATCACGTGAAGTTATTATTGCCCTCTACACCTCTTTGGTCAGACCTCATCTGGAATACTGTGTCCAGTTTTGGGCACCACATTTAAAAAAAAAGACATCAACAAACTGGAGCAAGTTCAGAGTTCAGATTAGATATTAGAAAAAACTTTTTGACAGTGAGGGTGATTAATGAGTGGAACAGTCTGCCACGAGAGGTGGTGAGTTCTCCTTCCATTGAAGTCTTCAAACAGAGGCTGGACAGACATCTGTCTGGGATGATTTAGTGAATCCTGCTTTGAGCAGGGGGTTGGACCAGATGACCCAGGAGGTCCCTTCCAACTCTACCATTCTATGATTCTATAAAGTGCAGTAACGGCACAAAATGGCCGTCGTCCGTCAGGCTTGTTCACCTGCTCACTCCACTGTCTCCTGCACACCGCACAATGCCCTTTATGCTTTATGATGTTGATATCATCTAAGATGGATTAGAGGAATGTCAACAATAAAGACCTAGTGAGTGCTCCATTTCTTTTCTTCTTGTTTGTGCGATGGGTGGGAATGACTGCTCATATACCGCACCCCAGGGGCGTGGTTTGGCAAATAAAATGGAGACCGACTGTTTCATTCAGTGTCTTGACCTGGTGATGTGTGGATCTCCTGTGTGTTGGTCTGTGCGAACCAGACACTATACTGAATGGGCAGACCCACTGTATTGTATGGACTTTTTGCTTTGTGTTTTCACCTTGTGCCTGAAAAGGCTGTTTTTTGTTTGCTATCCTGAGCAGTTTATGAACTTTGAATAAACTTGCCTGGACATTTCAGCAATACCGTCCTGTGCCTACCTCAACTGCAGCAGAGTAAGTACAAATTTCGACAGGTCTTAAGCATCCAAACCCATCTGGATTCAAGCTGAGCAAGTCTCTTGGAGACTCTCTCTCCACAGATGTTGACATCAGTCATTTCTCTTCCCCTGACTCTAAGGAGACTGCTATCACATTGATGGTGGGATTTAAAATGACGTGGAATGGTTTTAAGCGTGGAAACGCCACCGCGGGTTGCAGTGGCAGAAATGCCTAGCACATGCTCCCTAATGAGCACCTTTAGTTGACATGTTGTCAGTCCAATATACAGTGGGTGCGGAAAGTATCCAGACCACTTTAACCCCTTAATCCCATATGACGTACTATCCCGTCAAGGTGACCTGGGACTTAATTCACAGTGACCGGATAGTACGTCATATGCAATCGGCCGCGCTCATGGGGGGAGCGCGGCCGATCGCGGCTGGGTGTCAGCTGACTATCGCAGCTGACATCCGGCACATGGTGCCAGGAGTGGTCACGGACCGCTCCCGGCACACTAACCCCCGGCACACTGTGATCAAACATGATTTCAGCGTTCCGGCGGTACAGGGAAGCATCGCGCAGGGAGGGGGCTCCCTGCGTGCTTCCCTGAGACGATAGGTACAAGGAGATGTGCTCACCTTGTACCGAGCGTCTCCTCCCTGCAGGCCCCGGATCCAAAATGGCCGCGGGGCTACTTCCGGGTTCTGCAGGGAGTTGGCTTACCAAGTGCCTGCTCAGAGCAAGAGCTGGTAAGCCAGGAGCAGTGCACGTCAGATCACTGATATGAAACAGTGCTCTGCAAAGTGTCAGATCAGCGATCTGTCACTATACAGTGATGTTCCCCCTGGGACAAAGTAAAAAAGTAAAAAAAAAAATTTTTAAATGTGTAAAAAAAAAAAAAAAAATCCTAAATAAAGAGAAAAAAAAAATATTGTTCCCATAAATACATTTCTTTATCTAAATAAAAAAAAAACAATAAAAGTACACATATTTAGTATCGCTGTGTCCGTAACGACCCGACCTATAAAACTGGCCCACTAGTTAACCCCTTCAGTGAACACCTTAAAAAAACGAGGCAAAAAACAACGCTTTATTATACCGCCGAACAAAAAGTGTAATAACACGCAATAAAAAAGACGTATGTAAATAACCATGGTACCGCTGAAAACATCATCTTGTCCTGCAAAAAACGAGCTGTCATACAGCAGCATCAGCAAAAAAATAAAAAAGTTATAGTCCTCAGAATAAAGCGATGCAAAAATAATTATTTTTTCTATAAAATAGTTTTTATCGTATAAAAGCGCCAAAACATAAAAAAATTATGTAAATGAGGTATCGCTGTAATCGTACTGACCCGAAGAATAAAACTGCTTTATCCATTTTACCAAACGTGGAACGGTATAAACGCCCCCCTCAAAAGAAATTCATGAATAGCTGGTTTTTGGTCATTCTGCCTCACAAAAATCGGAATAAAAAGCGTTCAAAAAATTTCACATGCCCAAAAATGGTATCAATAAAAACGTCAACTTGTCCCACAAAAAACAAGACCTCACATGACTCTGTGGACCAAAATATGGAAAAATTATAGGTCTCAAAATGTGGTAATGCAAAAAATATTTTTTGCAATAAAAAGCGTCTTTTAGTGTGTGACAGCTGCCAATCCTAAAAATCCGCTAAAAAACCCGCTATAAAAGTAGATCAAACCCCCCTTCATCACCGCCTTAGTTAGGGAAACATAAACATTTTTTAAAAATGTATTTATTTCCATTTTCCCATGAGGGCTAGGGTTAAGGTTAGGGCTAGGGTTAAGGTTGGGGCTAGGGTTAAGGTTAGGGCTAGGGTTATGGTTAGGGCTAGGTTTAGGGTTAGGGCTAGGGTTAGGGCTAGGGTTAGGGTTGGGGCTAGGGTTAGGGCTACAGTTAGGGTTAGGGCTACAGTTAGGGTTGGGGCTAAAGTTAGGACTGGTGCTAAAGTTAGGGTTAGGGCTGGGGCTAAAGTTAGGGTTAGGGCTAAAATTAAGGTTAGTGCTACAGTTAGGGTTGGGGCTAAAGTTAGGGTTAGGGTTGGGGCTAAAGTTAGGGTTGGGGCTAAAGTTAGGGTTAGGGTTTGGATTACATTTACGGTTGGGATTAGGGTTAGGGGTGTGTCAGGGTTAGGGGTGTGGTTAGGGTTATGGTTGGGATTAGGGTTAGGGGTGTTTTTGGGATAGGGCTTCAGTTAGAATTGGGGGTTTCCACTGTTTAGGCATATCAGGGCGTCCGATCTCAATTCCAGCAAATTCTGCGTTGAAAAAGTAAAACAGTGCTCCTTCCGAGCTCTTCCGAGCACCAAAACAGGGGTTTACCCCAACATTTGGGGTATCAGCATGCTCAGGACAAATTGGACATCAACTATTGGGGTCCAATTTCTCTTGTTACCCTTGGGAAAATAAAAATTTAGGGGGCTAAAAAAACATTTTTGTGGGAAAACAATTTTTATTTTCACGACTCGTTATAAACTAGTGAAACACTTGGGGGTTCAAAGTTCTCACAACACATCTAGATAAGTTCCTTGGGGGTCTAGTTTCCAATATGGGGTCACTTGTGGGGGGATTTCTACTGTTTAGGTGCATCAGGGGCTCTGCAAATGCAACGTGACGCCTCCAGACCAATTCATCTAAGTCTGCATTCCAAATGGCGCTCCTTCCCTTCTGAGCTCTGTCATGCACCCAAACGGTGGTTCCCCCCACATATAAGGTATCAGCGTACTCAGGACAAACTGGACAACAACTTTTGGGGTACAATTTCTCCTGTTACCCTTGGAAAAATACAAAACAGGGGGCTAAAAAGTAATTTTTGTGGAAAAAAAATGATTTTTTATTTTCATGGCTCTGCATTATAAACTGTAGTGAAACACTTGGGGGCTCAAAGTTCTCACAACACATCTAGATCAGTTCCTTGGGCGGTCTAGTTTCCAATATGGGGTCACTTGTGGGGGATTTCTACTGTTTAGGTGCATCAAGGGCTCTGCAAATGCAACGTGACACCTGCAGACCCATCCATCTAAGTCTGCATTCCAAATGGCGCTCCTTCCCTTCCGAGCTCTGCCATGCGCCCAAACGGTGGTTCCCTGTAATAATTATAGGGGATAACTCAGGAGACTCTTTGCGTGGAACAAGACAACTACAGGACACAGTTTTATAAGTGGTAAAGTCTATATGATAACACGGTGATTCAAACAGGTGCAGAGAGAAACTCAAGTCCACAACACTTGGTGTAAATATTAAACGCAGCTTAGCAGTCTATAGGAAACTTCAGAGGAAAATGCAATCATGCAGAAAGTCTATGAAGCACAATTATTCTTAAGGATACTTGACACGAATAAGTCCTTGTTTTAGTCCAAACACAGATAGATATGCTTATAAAGCAGTTCAAATATTATCTTAGCTCAATAAGGGAGGCCTGGGTAAAAGTCTCAGGTTTTTGCAGAAAAGCAACAGCTTACATGTTCAGCAAATGCAGATCGAAGGTAAACACGAGCAGCAGATGAAGGAGGATTACTGGAAACTGGTGCATGCAGCAGGAACTCAGAGCAGAGTAGCAGGATCACCACACAGGTTCACAGGAGCAGGTATATAGCCAGGGAGTCACCAGAGTCAGGAGCTGGATGCAAAGCAGAATACTCTAGCACAGACTGAAGGCTGGGGTGGAGTTTTATAGCAGGAAGACACAGTGCACATGAGACCAAAGACGCCATCTTGGAAAAGGGCAGTAATGCACAAAACGTAATAAAAAATGTTCAGAATCCTGACATTACTCCCTCCTTAGAAGCGGCCTCAGGACGATCCTGGACCTGGTTTCTCAGGGAATCTCTGATGAAAATAAGAAATCTTCTGTTGGGCATTGATGTTTTCCACAGGTTCCCAAGAGTCTTCCTCAGGGGGGATATCCCTGCCATCTTATCAGATATTGGAGCCGATTCCTGCGAATCGTGGAATCAACAATTTCCTCCACCACAAATTGTTCTTGCCCATCAATCACCACAGGCTGCGGAAGTGGCACAACACATCCCTGGAAGGTATTAGGAGATACAGGCTTTAGTAAAGATACATAAAAAACTGGATGTACCTTCATAGTCCTAGGCAGCTTTAGCCGGCAGGCCACAGAGCTCACAATACCATTGAATACCAATGAATTTCTGTCCAAGTTTTTGTGAAGGAATGTTTAACTTCAGATTCTTAGTTGCTAACCACACGGAATCTCCTACCTTGAACATGGGTGCAGGTTTACGGAATCTATCAGCCGATCTCTTATAACGTTCTTGAGCTGTGGTCAGGGATTCCTTCAGAACCTCCAGATTTTGCCTCATCACAGTCAGCCTTTCCTCCACTGCCGGAACCGGAGAATTAATTGGAGACCTAGGTAAGATACACGGATGATAACCAATCATCCTGGAGATGGCTGACATAGCATCTTAGATATTGTTCCAGCGTCTGGTTGGTACGCTCAGTCTGACCATTTGTCTGGGGATGGTAAGCGGAAGAGAGACAGACATTAATATTGAGTGCAGAGCAAAACCCCTTCCAGAATCTTGAAGTGAACTGTACTCCACGGTCAGAGATGATCTCACCCGGAACCCCATGCAACCGAAAGACATTCTGTATAACCAAGTTCACTGTATCTTTAGCTGAGGGGAGGCCGGTGCACAAAACAAAATGAGTAGCTTTAGTCAGGCGATCAACTACCACCATGATTGTATTCATGCCCCCCGATGTAGGCAGCTCCACAATAAAGTCCATTGATATGGACCCCCAAGGGCGGGAAGGAACAGGTAATTGTTGTAGAAGACCCATAGGTGCCATATGAGGAGTCTTGTAACGAGCACATATGTTGTGAATTTGCTTTTTGCTCCCTCTAGTGGTTACTAGTTTTTTGACTCTGGTTTTTCTGTCATTCCTTTTATCCGCACCTGGGTCGTTAGTTAGGGGTGTTGCTATATAAGCTCCCTAGACCTTCAGTTCAATGCCTGGCAACGTAGTTATCAGAGCTAGTCTGCTGTGCTCTTGTCTACTGATCCTGGTTCCAGTTATATCAGCTAAGTCTGCCTTTTGCTTTTTGCTATTTGTTTTGGTTTTGTATTTTTGTCCAGCTTGTTCCAAATCTATATCCTGACCTTTGCTGGAAGCTCTAGGGGGCTGGTGTTCTCCCCCCGGACCGTTAGACGGTTCGGGGGTTCTTGAATTTCCAGTGTGGATTTTGATAGGGTTTTTGTTGACCATATAAGTTACCTTTCTTTATTCTGCTATCAGTAAGCGGGCCTCTCTGTGCTAAACCTGGTTCATTTCTGTGTTTGTCATTTCCTCTTACCTCACCGTTATTATTTGTGGGGGGCTTCTATCCAGCTTTGGGGTCCCCTTCTCTGGAGGCAAGAAAGGTCTTTTGTTTTCCTCTACTAGGGGTAGCTAGATTCTCCGGCTGGAGCGTGTCATCTAGAATCAACGTAGGAATGATCCCCGGCTACTTCTAGTGTTGGCGTTAGGAGTAGATATATGGTCAACCCAGTTACCACTGCCCTATGAGCTGGATTTTTGTATTCTGCAGACTTCCACGTACCTCTGAGACCCTCGCCATTGGGGTCATAACAGTTTGCCAGGCCAGTATTAAATGTTTAATGCGTTGCAGAAGAGGGATTATAAGAAAGAAGATTCTGAGTTTTTTTTTTTTCTTTCTTCTTCCCCTTTACCTCAGAGTGGCTATGCTTGCTGCAGACATGAATGTCCAGACCTTGATTACAAGTGTGGACCAGCTGGCTACTCGTGTGCAGGGCATACAAGACTATGTTATCAGAAATCCTAGGTCAGAACCTAAAATACCGATTCCTGAACTGTTTTCCGGAGACAGGTTTAAGTTTAGGAATTTTGTGAATAATTGTAAATTGTTTTTGTCCCTGAGACCCTGTTCATCTGGAGACTCTGCTCAGCAAGTAAAAATAGTTATTTCGTTCTTACGGGGCGACCCTCAGGATTGGGCTTTTTCGCTGGCGCCAGGAGATCCGGCATTGGCTGATATTGATGCGTTTTTTCTGGCGCTCGGTTTACTTTATGAGGAACCCAATCTTGAGATTCAGGCAGAAAAGGCCTTGCTGGCTATGTCTCAGGGGCAGGACGAGGCTGAAGTGTATTGCCAAAAATTTCGGAAATGGTCCGTGCTGACACATTGGAACGAGTGTGCACTGGCCGCTAATTTTAGAAATGGCCTATCTGAAGCCATTAAGAATGTTATGGTGGGTTTTCCCATTCCCACAGGTCTCAATGATACTATGGCACTGGCTATTCAAATTGACCGGCGGTTGCGGGAGCGCAAAACCGCAAATTCCCTCATGGTGTTGTCTGAACAGACACCTAATTCGGTGCAATGTGATAGAAAAACCGCAAATTCCCTCATGGTGTTGTCTGAACAGACACCTGATTTAATGCAATGTGATAGAATCCTGACTAGAAATGAGCGGAAAATTCATAGACGCCGGAATGGCTTGTGCTACTACTGTGGTGATTCTACACATGTTATCTCAGCATGCTCTAAACGTATAGCTAAGGTTGTTAGTCCTGTCACCGTTGGTAATTTGCAACCTAAATTTATTCTGTCTGTAACTTTGATTTGCTCACTGTCATCTTATCCTGTCATGGCGTTTGTAGATTCAGGTGCTGCCCTGAGTCTTATGGATCTGTCATTTGCTAAGCACTGTGGTTTTACTCTTGAACCATTAGAAAATCCTATTCCTCTTAGGGGTATTGATGCTACGCCATTGGCAGCAAATAAACCGCAGTATTGGACACAGGTTATCATGTGCATGACTCCTGAACACCGCGAGGTGATACGTTTCCTGGTTTTACATAAAATGCATGATTTGGTTGTTTTAGGGCTGCCATGGTTACAGACCCATAATCCAGTCCTGGACTGGAAGGCTATGTCAGTCTCAAGTTGGGGCTGTCGTGGTATTCATGGGGATTCCCTGCCTGTGTCTATTGCTTCTTCTACGCCTTCGGAAGTTCCGGAGTATTTGTCTGATTATCAGGATGTCTTCAGTGAGTCTGAGTCCAGTGCACTGCCTCCTCATAGGGACTGTGACTGTGCTATAGATTTGATCCCAGGCAGTAAGTTTCCTAAGGGAAGACTGTTTAATCTGTCGGTACCTGAACATACCGCTATGCGTTCATATATCAAGGAGTCTCTGGAGAAAGGACATATTCGTCCGTCTTCTTCCCCCCTTGGTGCGGGATTCTTTTTTGTGGCAAAAAAGGACGGATCTTTGAGACCTTGTATTGATTATCGGCTTTTAAATAAGATCACTGTCAAATTTCAGTATCCTTTACCGCTGTTGTCTGACTTGTTTGCCCGGATTAAAGGTGCCAAGTGGTTCACCAAGATAGACCTTCGTGGTGCGTACAACCTTGTGCGCATTAAGCAAGGTGATGAATGGAAAACCGCATTCAATACGCCCGAAGGTCATTTTGAGTACTTGGTGATGCCTTTTGGGCTCTCCAATGCGCCTTCAGTTTTTCAGTCCTTTATGCATGACATTTTCCGGAAGTATCTGGATAAATTTTTGATTGTTTATCTGGATGATATTTTGGTTTTTTCTGATGATTGGGATTCGCATGTGGAGCAGGTCAGGTTGGTCTTTAAAATTTTGCGTGAAAATTCTTTGTTTGTCAAGGGCTCAAAGTGTCTCTTTGGTGTACAGAAGGTTCCCTTTTTGGGGTTCATTTTTTCCCCTTCTGCTGTGGAGATGGACCCAGTCAAGGTCCGAGCTATTCTTGATTGGACTCAGCCCTCGTCGGTTAAGAGTCTTCAGAAGTTCTTGGGTTTCGCTAACTTCTACCGTCGTTTTATCGCTAATTTTTCTAGCATTGTGAAACCGTTGACGGATATGACCAAGAAGGGCTCCGATGTAGCTAACTGGGCTCCTGCTGCCGTGGAGGCTTTCCAGGAGTTGAAGCGCCGGTTTACTTCGGCGCCTGTTTTGTGCCAGCCCGATGTCTCACTTCCCTTTCAGGTTGAGGTGGATGCTTCAGAGATTGGAGCAGGGGCCGTTTTGTCGCAGAGAGGCCCTGGTTGCTCTGTTATGAAACCTTGTGCCTTTTTCTCCAGGAAGTTTTCGCCTGCCGAGCGAAATTATGATGTGGGCAATCGGGAGTTGTTGGCCATGAAATGGGCATTTGAGGAGTGGCGTCATTGGCTCGAGGGTGCTAAGCATCGTGTGGTGGTCTTGACTGATCACAAAAATCTGATGTATCTCGAGTCTGCTAAACGCCTTAATCCGAGACAGGCCCGCTGGTCATTGTTTTTCTCCCGCTTTGATTTTGTTGTCTCGTATTTACCAGGTTCAAAGAATGTGAAGGCCGATGCTCTTTCTAGGAGCTTTGTGCCTGATGCTCCTGGAGTCGCTGATCCTGTTGGTATTCTTAAAGATGGAGTTATCTTGTCAGCTATTTCTCCGGATCTGCGACGTGTGTTGCAGAGATTTCAGGCTGATAGGCCTGAGTCTTGTCCACCTGACAGACTGTTTGTCCCGGATAAATGGACCAGCAGAGTAATTTCCGAGGTTCATTCCTCGGTGTTGGCAGGTCACCCGGGAATTTTTGGCACCAGAGATCTGGTGGCCAGGTCCTTTTGGTGGCCTTCCTTGTCAAGGGATGTGCGGTCATTTGTGCAGTCCTGTGGGACTTGTGCTCGAGCTAAGCCTTGCTGTTCTCGTGCCAGCGGTTTGCTCTTGCCCTTGCCTGTCCCGAAGAGACCTTGGACACATATCTCCATGGATTTCATTTCTGATCTTCCGCTATCTCAGGGCATGTCCGTTATCTGGGTGATATGTGATCGCTTCTCCAAGATGGTCCATTTGGTTCCTTTGCCTAAGCTGCCTTCCTCTTCCGATCTGGTTCCTGTGTTTTTCCAGAACGTGGTTCGTTTGCACGGCATCCCTGAGAATATTGTGTCAGACAGAGGATCCCAGTTCGTTTCTAGGTTCTGGCGATCCTTTTGTAGTAGGATGGGCATTGATTTGTCGTTTTCGTCTGCTTTCCATCCTCAGACTAATGGACAGACGGAGCGAACCAATCAGACTTTGGAGGCTTATTTGAGGTGTTTTGTCTCTGCTGATCAGGACGATTGGGTGACATTCTTGCCGTTGGCTGAGTTTGCCCTTAATAATCGGGCTAGTTCCGCCACCTTGGTTTCGCCTTTTTTCTGCAACTCTGGTTTCCATCCTCGCTTTTCTTCGGGTCATGTGGAGCCTTCTGACTGTCCTGGGGTGGATTCTGTGGTAGATAGGTTGCAGCGGATCTGGAATCATGTGGTGGACAACTTGAAGTTGTCACAGGAGAGGGCTCAGCGCTTTGCCAACCGCCGCCGCGGTGTGGGTCCCCGACTACACGTTGGGGATTTGGTATGGCTTTCTTCCCGCTTTGTTCCTATGAAGGTCTCCTCTCC
Organism: Ranitomeya variabilis; assembly: GCF_051348905.1. Taxonomy (NCBI): domain Eukaryota; kingdom Metazoa; phylum Chordata; class Amphibia; order Anura; family Dendrobatidae; genus Ranitomeya; species Ranitomeya variabilis. Next base: position 710,887,002 of record NC_135234.1, on the reverse strand, counting down.
CAAATTTAAACCTCGTTTTATTGGGCCTTACAAGATATTGGAAATCCTTAATCCTGTATCTTTTCGTCTGGATCTTCCTGTGTCGTTTGCTATTCACAATGTATTTCATAGGTCCTTGTTGCGGCGGTACATTGTGCCTGTAGTTCCTTCTGCTGAGCCTCCTGCTCCGGTGTTGGTTGAGGGCGAGTTGGAGTACGTGGTGGAGAAGATCTTGGATTCTCGCCTCTCCAGGCGGAGGCTTCAGTACCTGGTCAAGTGGAAGGGCTATGGTCAGGAGGATAATTCCTGGGTGGTCGCCTCTGATGTTCATGTGGCCGATTTAGTTTGTGCCTTTCATGCCGCTCATCCTGATCGCCCTGGTGGTCGTGGTGAGGGTTCGGTGACCCCTCACTAAGGGGGGGGTACTGTTGTGAATTTGCTTTTTGCTCTCTCTAGTGGTTACTAGTTTTTTGACTCTGGTTTTTCTGTCATTCCTTTTATCCGCACCTGGGTCGTTAGTTAGGGGTGTTGCTATATAAGCTCCCTAGACCTTCAGTTCAATGCCTGGCAACGTAGTTATCAGAGCTAGTCTGCTGTGCTCTTGTCTACTGATCCTGGTTCCAGTTATATCAGCTAAGTCTGCCTTTTGCTTTTTGCTATTTGTTTTGGTTTTGTATTTTTGTCCAGCTTGTTCCAAATCTATATCCTGACCTTTGCTGGAAGCTCTAGGGGGCTGGTGTTCTCCCCCCGGACCGTTAGACGGTTCGGGGGTTCTTGAATTTCCAGTGTGGATTTTGATAGGGTTTTTGTTGACCATATAAGTTACCTTTCTTTATTCTGCTATCAGTAAGCGGGCCTCTCTGTGCTAAACCTGGTTCATTTCTGTGTTTGTCATTTCCTCTTACCTCACCGTTATTATTTGTGGGGGGCTTCTATCCAGCTTTGGGGTCCCCTTCTCTGGAGGCAAGAAAGGTCTTTTGTTTTCCTCTACTAGGGGTAGCTAGATTCTCCGGCTGGAGCGTGTCATCTAGAATCAACGTAGGAATGATCCCCGGCTACTTCTAGTGTTGGCGTTAGGAGTAGATATATGGTCAACCCAGTTACCACTGCCCTATGAGCTGGATTTTTGTATTCTGCAGACTTCCACGTACCTCTGAGACCCTCGCCATTGGGGTCATAACACACATACCTCGAAAGAGAGAACATAGTCCTTGGTATCCTTCAGGCAAGTTGGCCACCAGAAGAATCGGCTCAGGAACTCTTGTGTCTTCTGTACCCCCCTGTGACCAGCCAACTTGGAGTCATGTACCAACTTGAGGATCTGCAGATGGACGACCTCAGGGACGTAGATACGTCGATCTCTGAACCACATGCCACCCTTAAAGACAAGATTAATATCCACAGGTGGGTTGGCCAGAAATACATCACCGTCATAGGCCTCCCTGCACTCCTTCCACAAGTCCTGATCGTGGATAACTTCGATGAAATTGGCATCAGATAGAATGGTCTTGGACGGGGCTCCAGGTATGGAATAACCAGCATGGATTCGGGATAAAGCATCAGCCTTCCCATTACGAGAACCTGGATGGTACGAGATAAAGTTAAATTGATTTAAAAATAAGTTCCAATGAGCCTGACGAGGAGAAAGACATCTAGCGGATCTAAGGAACTCTAAATTGCGATGGTCAGTTAGCACTATGATCTGTTGTGCAGCTCCTTGCAGATGATGCCTCCATTCTTTGAAAGCCGCAATAATAGCCAGCAATTCCTTGTCTCCCACGTCGTAATTCTTCTCTGCTGAGGTTAGTCTACGGGAAAAGAAAGCACAAGGATGTAGCAGACCCTTCTCTCCAGTTCTTTGGGAGAGAATAGCCCCCAAAGCATTATCAGAAGCATCCACCTCCACAATGAAAGAAAGTGTTGGATCTGGGTGTATCAACAGCGGTGCTGATGTGAAACAGATCTTAAGCTGATCAAAAGCTTCTTGAGCCTGTGATGACCACTTAAAGGGCTTTTCCTTCTTTGTCAAGGAAGTAATGGGACGGACAATATCAGAAAAATTTCGAATGAAGCGTCTGTAGAAATTTGCAAAACCAATAAAACGTTGAACCTCCTTAACGTTCTTGGGTACCGGCCAGTCAAGGATAGCCTGAATCTTACCAGACTCCATGTTCAGCCTCTGGGGAGAGATGATATAACCTAAGAACTGTATCTCAGAACGATGGAACTCGCATTTCTCCAGCTTAATATACAGATGGTTCTCTTTCAGACGTCTTAAAACAGTTTTGACATGTTCTTCATTTTCCTGTAAAGAGTCAGAAAAGATTAGTATATCGTCCAAATAGATCACCACAAACTGATCCAACAAATCTCTGAAAATGTCATTAGCAAGGTGTTGAAACGTTGCAGGGGCGTTACAAAGCCCGAAGGGCATCACAAGATATTCAAAGTGTCAATACCGGCAGCTGAATGCTGTCTTCCTCTCATCCCCTGGACGAATACGCACCAAATTATAAGCCCCACGAAGATCCAGTTTAGAGAACACCTTAGCATGGCGGACTCTTTCCAGTAATTTGGGAATCAGAGGCAAAGGGTAAAGGTTTTGTACGGTTACCTTATTGAGTTCCCGATAGTCAACACAGGGTCTCAGGGTCCCATCCTTCTTTTTTACAAAAAATATAGGTGCCCCTGCTGGTGAGGAAGAAGGACGTATGAAGCCTTTAGCCAGATTTCCATCAATATACTCCTTTAAGGCTTGAAGCTCAGGTGCTGCCAAAGGGTATACGTTACCAAAAGGAATAGCTGCCCCAGGAAGCAGCTCAATGGGACAGTCATAATGCCTGTGTGGAGGAAGCTGATCTGCATTATTCTTGTCACAGATGTCAGAGAACTCTTTATATGCGGGAGGTAAAGAAAATACCTGTACATGTGGTTCCGTAGCCTTGGACTCAGGGACAGCTTCTGTTAACGCTGAGTTGCTCCTTGTTGGAAAGATAATCTCCCAGTTGATAATTTGGTTCTGAGAACGCAACCAAGGAATGCCTAAAATCACAGGAAAATGAGGAGAAGAAATTAGCAAGAAAGAAAGTTGCTCCTGATGATTAGGCTCCAACAAAATTTCAAGGAGTACGGTCTCATGATCCACAGGCCCAGAGATTAAAGGTGACCCATCCACTGTTTCCATGTTAATTTGAGAGGCTCTTTGCTGAATTTCAATACCATGTTGCTTGGCAAATGCGATATCCATGAAATTGCCACCTGCACCAGAGTCAATCATAGCTGCACTGGAAATCCACTGTCCTGAACACAGGATCTTAATAGGGAGAGAACAGTGAGAGTTCTTTTCCTTAAGCTCCTTGGGGGGTGAAGTCATAGAAAGTGAATGGAATACAGCGTTTAAAGGCAGGCTACATTCAGAGATGTCAGACTCATCATCACAGTTGTCATACTCCCCTACTGCTGCTAGCACCTTGTTAGGCCGTCTAGAACACTTAGGACAATTGATCAAGAAGTGGTAAGACTGGCCGCAGTAGAAACATAGACTTTCACGAAGGCAATGCTCCCGGCGCTCATTGATCTTGCGCCTCTGAACGGAATTAATTTGCATGGGCACCGCCTCCTCCTCCCATGATGTTTTACCTGCAGGCTCTTTGGAAGGAAGGGAAAAGTTAGAAATACGGTTATATGTAGCAAACTTCTCCTGCCTAAGCTCAGTAAGGCGAATGTCTATGCGGACACAATGCTGTATAAATGTCTCTAGCTCTTGTGGTGACTCAGCGAGCTAGTTCATATTTTACAATACTAGACAGACCCCTTTTAAAAATAGGCAATTGTGCATAACTGTCCCAATTAGTATCTACCGCTAATCTCCTGAATTCAGTAGCATACTCAATAACAGAACGTTTAGCCTGGCGTAAAGACAATAAAGTAGATTCAGGGGTTGCACGGCGATTAGGGTCATCAAACATTAATGCCATACCGGCCAAGAAATCATCCAAGTTATTTAACCGTGGGTCACGAGACTCAATCATCGGATTCGCCCAGGCGAGCGCTCGTGCGGTCAGCAGCATTATTACACACAATACTTTGGATCTATCATTAGGAAAATGGTCAGCATGCACATCAAAATATAGCATACATTGATTCACAAAGCCACGAAATTTGTCGCGATCACCATTAAATCTGAATGGGGGCAACTTAGGTGGGCTAGCTGGTGGCGTTTGCCCAGAGGGTAAAGTCGCTTGTGCAGCTATTTGCGTGCTTATGTCCTGAAAAGCCAGTCCATACTGGGACTCTATGCCAGCAAGTTTGTTTTCCTGGGCTGCCATGCGGGTGCTTAAGTCCTGCAAAGTCTGTCCAAACACTTGTTGATTGTGTTCAAAGCTTCCAAACTTCTTTTGCAGACCTTCCACATCTTTCTGCAGTGATCTAATTATGGAAAACAGCTGCTCTAATCTGCTCTCTGCAGTCATTGTTCCAGCAGTCTCCTCTTTTGTGCCTAGAGTATCCTGTAATAATTATAGGGGATAACTCAGGAGACTCTTTGCGTGGAACAAGACAACTACAGGACACAGTTTTATAAGTGGTAAAGTCTATATTATAACACGGTGATTCAAACAGGTTACAGAGAGAAACTCAAGTCCACAACACTTGGTGTAAGTATTAAACACAGCTTAGCAGGCTATAGGAAACTTCAGAGAAAAATGCAATCACGCAGAAAGTCTATGAAGCACAGTTATTCTTGAGGATACTTGACACGAATAAGTCCTTGTTTTAGTCCAAACACAGATAGATATGCTTATAAGGCAGTTCAAATAATATCTTAGCTCAACCAGGGAGGCCTGGGTAAAAGTCTCAGGTTTTTGCAGAGCAGCAACAGCTTACATGTCCAGCAAATGCAGATGGAAGTAAACACAACCAGCAGATGAAGGAGGATTACTGGAAACTGGTGTATGCAGCAGGAACTCAGAGCAGAGTAGCAGGATCACCACACAGGTTCACAGGAGCAGGTATATAGCCAGGGAGTCACCAGAGTCAGGAGCTGGATGCAATACTCTAGCACAGACTGAAGGCTGGGGTGGAGTTTTATAGCAGGAAGACACAGTGCACATGAGACCAAAGACGCCATCTTGGAAAAGTGCAGTAATGCACAAAAGGTAATAAAAAATGTTCAGAGTCCTGACATTCCCCCCCACATATGGGGTATCAGCGTACTCAGGACAAATTGGATAACAACTTTTTCAGTCGAATTTCTCCTGTTACCCTTGGGAAAATACAAAACTGGGGGCTAAAAAATAATAAAAAAAAAAAAAAAAAGAATTTTTATTTTCACGGCCCTGCGTTATAAACTATAGTGAAACACTTGGGGGTTCAAAGCTGTCAAAACACATCTAGATAAGTTCCTTAGGGGGTCTACTTTCCAAAATGGTGTCACTTGTGGGGGATTTCAATGTTTAGGCACATCAGGGGCTCTCCAAATGTGACATGGTGTCCCATCTCAATTCCAGTCAATTTTGCATTGAAAAGTCAAATGGCGCTCCTTCCCTTCCGAGCTCTGCCATGCGCCCAAACAATGGTTTACCCTCACATATGGGGTATCGGTGTACTCAGAACAAATTGCACAACACCTTTTGGGTCCAATTTCTTCTCTAACCCTTGGTAAAATAAAAATTGGGGGCGAAAAGATCATATTTGTGAAAAATATGATTTTTTATTTTGACTGCTCTGCATTATAAACTTCTGTGAAGCACTTGGTGGGTCAAAGTGCTCACCACACATCTAGATAAGTTCCTTAGGGGGTCTACTTTCCAAAATGGGGTCAGTTGTGGGGGGTTTCAATGTTTAGGCACATCAGGGGCTCTCCAAACGCAACATGGCGTCCCATCTCAATTCCAGTCAATTTTGCATTGAAAAGGCAAACTGCGCTCCTTCCCTTCCGAGCTCTGCCATGGGCCCAAACAGTGGTTTACCCCCACATATAGGGTATCGGCGTACTCAGAACAAATGGCACAACAACTTTTGGGGTCCAATTTCTTCTCTTACCCTTGGAAAAATAAAAAATTGGGGGTGAAAAGATCATATTTGTGAAAAAATATGATTTTTTATTTTTATGGCTCTGCATTATAAACATCTGTGAAGCACTTGGTGGGTCAAAGTGCTCACCACACTTCTAGATAAGTTCCTTAGGGGGTCTACTTTCCAAAATGGTGTCACTTGTGGGGGGTTTCAATGTTTAGGCACATCAGGGGCTCTCCAAACGCAACATGGTGTCCCATCTCAATTCCAGTCAATTTTGCATTGAAAAGTCAAACGGGGCTCCTTCCCTTCCGAGCTCTGCCATGCACCCAAACAGTGGTTTACCCCACATATGGGGTATCAGCATACTCAGAACAAATTGCACAACAATTTTTGGGGTCCATTTTCTCCTGTTACCCTTGGTAAAATAAAACAAATTTGAGCTGAAATAATTTTTTTGTGAAAAAAAGTCAAATGTTTATTTTTTCTTAAACATTCCAAAAATTCCTGTAAAACACCTGAAGGGTTAATAAACTTCTTGAATGTGGTTTTGAGCACCTTGAGGGGTGCAGTTTTTAGAATGGTGTCACACTTGGTTATTTTCTGTCATATAGACCCCTCAAAATGACTTCAAATGTGATGAAATGTGATGTGGTCCCTAAAAAATATTGGTGTTGTGTTGTCAAAATGAGAAATTGCTGGTCAAATTTTAACCCTTATAACTCCCAAACAAAAAAAATTTTGGTTCCAAAATTGTGCTGATGTAAAGTAGACATGTGGGAAATGTTACTTATTAAGTATTTTGTGTGACATATCTCTGTGATTTAAGGGCATAAAAATTCAAAGTTGGAAAATTGTAAAATTTTCAAAATTTTCACAAAATTTCCGTTTTTTTCACAAATAAACACGTTATATCGAAGAAATTTTACCACTATCATGAAGTACAATATGTCACGAGAAAACAGTGTCAGAATAGCCAAGATCCGTTGAAGCGTTCCAGAGTTATAACCTCATAAAGGGACAGTGGTCAGAATTGTAAAAATTGGCCTGGTCATTAACGTGCAAACCACCCTTGGGGGTAAAGGGGTAAATGTGTCATTCTTTGTTCCATTGCAGCCATTTGGTACATTCAAAAAGTTCATTTTTTTTCTCATTAATGTGCATTCTGCATCCCATCTTAACTGTAAAAAAACAGAAATGTAGAAATTTTTGCAAATTTATTAAAAAGAGAGAAATCAAAATACCACATGGTCATAAGTATTCAGACCTTTTGCTCAGTCTTGGAACGCATCCACGCCTCTCCCCAAAACTGTCAAGGAAAGTTATAACCGGTCCACCAACATAATGACTACAGACTAAATGGTCACATAAATTCTTGGACCGGCGAGCTGTGATGGCCACCCTCTCAGGCAGGTATCTAGAAATGACTGTATCGGCTTTTAGGATTGGTCCGGACTGATTGAGCTTTCCTCGTGAGTGGAAATTGGGAGTGAAAGTCGGTAATAAATCTGACAAGATCATTACTTTTCTCCAACTGTGGTCTTTACAACAGGATATGTCTGGTTGAATGCCTCACCCTGCTGTAGGCTTTTATGATCATAGAGTTACTATAACCACGCCCAAGAAGGCTTAACTTAAGATCCCCAGCTTGTCTCACGAAGTCAATGTCAGTGGAGCATAGTCTACAAACATGCAAAAATTGTCCTGTGGGGACAGATTGGATCATATGGAGAAATTTAACAGCATATTTGTAGATAAAGAAAATCTAGTTATAGAATCTTAATAAATTATTTTTAAAGGAGAACCTGAGTCATGATATACAAAAGTTATAAACATTTATTATTCCAAGAAAATGACCAATGCTAAACATATACAATATACAAATTTACATGGGTACAGAAAGTTTTGATCCATAGGTGAAAAGAAAGAATGGTGGCCAGAGGCCTGGTCATGATTGCATAATGTTGTTGCTGACCAGTGACCACCAATCAATTTTATCAAAAGACTACACAAAAGACACCAGCATCGATTAGCATTCCTATGTCAGATTGTTCCATTAATAACTCTATACCATGCACCGGACCGCAGCCAATAAAATGTTTTGTTTGTGCGCATGTGGAATGCCCGCCAGGGCCTTGGGGTACTCGGTACCAGGTCCGGTCACAATTAAAGGGGATGTCACGGCTGCGACCCGGTCCGTGGCACTGGGCGCCCAAATAAAGGGGAAAGGTCTTTTAAGGGTTTAATAAAGTTTGTGTTCGTGACGCCACCTGTGGTATTCGGTCAGTGGGGCCCAACGCTGCTTAAAGGGGTCCACTGGGGTGATGTTATGGCAGCTAGATGGTATAACTTCCCACAGGTGAAGTAGGTCCCCAGGGCTCCCGGTGTATAGATGAGGATGGTGAGTGGTGCAGTAAAGAACGGAGGACACAGGTTTGCCGTCTCTTTACCTGGTTTACTGAAGGCTTCAGGCAACCACCATCCAGGGCGCCAGATCACAAGTACAGGCAGGGTCCGGCCGGCTTGGAAGAGAATTCAGAGTACCCTTTACCAGGTGGAGTTAGAAGCCTTCCTATTAGCATGGTAATGTTGTAGTCCCTTACTGCCTTTGGCTTCTGGTAAGGTCCTCACAATTTTCTCTGTCCTCCATGAAGGTTAGGACACAAACCCATATGACAGATGGCTCGAGCCTTGTTACAGGGTCTCCATCACAACCTGGGCTCTATGTGCCACTGTGCCTTCTGGGTATTAAGGCGGACAGGTGATTTGTAATCCAGCTGTCCTGACGGTTTCTGCTGTGCCTTTTAGAGTCCGACACAACCTCGGTCTTCCGGCTGCCAGTATTTGCGCTCATCCAGGGAGGTAGCCCAAAATGCTGCTATGCTCCCCTGGTGTCACTCTCCTGTGCTCCTCTCTCCTGCACGCTCATTAACGCTGTTCTTTCTTTCTTGTTCTCTCAATCCTAGAGCTGCAGCAACTCTGGCTGCACGACCCCAAACACGTCTCTCTGCCTCAGACTGCTCCAGTCTGCTGTCTGGCACTAACTAACTCGCCTTCCCTCCAGACCAGAATGTATTTATAGGGGCGTTCCCCTTAATCTGGGTTCAGAACTCCCCCTTCTGGCCTGGAGTGTGAACATGTCGTGTGCATTGTGTTTACCTGATAAAAGGAATCCTTCATCGCTTCCAAGCGTGACATGGCTCTCCCCGTGAGGAAAGCAATGACACTGTGACAACCAGGACCCTGGGGCGTCACACTTGCGCAAGTCTCCCCTTCCGCTTTCATTACAGTGACGTCGGGCAGCCGGCGCCAGGCCGCACACCACGCAAACTCCCAACTAGACGGCAAGAAAAATGCAGGGGAAACCCAGACGTAGCGCATGTAAAAGGTGACGTGATGTGTTGTATAGTGTAATGAAAGAATGAATGTTGAATTGTGTGGTTGGTGATGCTGTAATAAATGTGTATGTGATTAAAGTGCAAAGACTGCCATCAAAAGACATTATAGGATATCTCATCCTGAAATAAATACGTTACAGATGCTACTAGAACAGTTTGAGTTAATATACCTTATCATCGGATCTTACCAGAGAAGGTATGATTGAAAAAGTGAGAATATTCGTAGATGTTGGTTTCCAAAATACATCGGTCTGCACCTCATCATTCTAATCTCTCTTTAGTGTGGCATCCCGAAATTCAATTATGTCACGATTACAATGGTAAGTAGTGTGATTGTCCTGTTCATTGATATTTAAGAATGCCATGAATTCTTGTAGGGATTTAATGGATCTCTGCCAGATCAGCAAAATGTCATCAATGTACCACATCCAAGAAAGGACACGGTCCATTGACAACAGCTGATCTGACAGGAGGAGGTCCCTTTCCCTCATCCCCAGGAATAGATTGGCGTAGCAGGGGGAAAATGAAGCACCCATGGCTGTTCACTAGAGCTGCAGAAAAAAGGACCCATTGAAAACAAAAAAATTATGTGTGTGAACGCCAACAATTCAAGTATCAAATTCTTGATATCTTTGGACAAATTGGACATGTCAGGTAAGAATTTGGTGGCTGTTAGGCCATCACTATGCATAATGCTGATTTAAAGGGACTCAACATCCGCAGTCACAAGCAAAGCGTCACTGTCCAAATGTAGGCCATCAACCCTTTTAAGGAGCTTGCCTGTGTCCTTAAGAAAGGATGGCAGTCCCTCATCCAAAGGTTGGCATTTGGAATCTATCCATCGATTTACATTTTCAAGGTAATTCTCCTCTCCCAAAATGATAGGTCGACCCAGGGGCGTCTGTATGCTCTTATAGATTTTAGGGAGCAAATACATGGTTGGGATAGTGGACTCTGAAATTAAAAGAGCTGAAGCCAAGTCTTTAATGATGATCCCACCCTCCCTGGCCCTTCCAGTAGTGGTATGTTATCGTGTAGTTAAGGCAGGCAGGCAATGGGTTAAAGGCAAGCTTTTTGTAGCACACCTTATTGTTTAATTGGCGAAAAGCCTCCTCAAAGAGAACCTTGGGCCAAACGACAATATTTTCCCCCTTGTCTGCCAGTTTGAACACCACATCAGATAAATTTTGAAGAACGTGCAGACACCAGGGTTCTTCCCTAGTGAGATTGTCATGGTAGATATGGCAAGGAGTATCCAAGAAATCCCTCGTGACAATGTGAATGAAAGATGGTATAATGCATCCTGCATTGAGCAGGGGGTTGGACACGATGATCCTGGAGGTCCTTTCCAACTCTAACATTCTATGATAGAGATAGGACCCCACTAATCATAAGATCTTACAATCTACAGAAAAAAGTGAGGACTCCCTGACCATAAGATCTTACACTTTGCAGGAGATAGAAGCCCACTAATCATAAGCTCTTAAGGGTACTGTCTCACAGTGGCACTTTTGTCGCTACGACGGTACGATCCGTGACGTTCCAGCGATATCCATACAATATCGCTGTGTCTGACACGCAGCAGCGATCAGGGACCCTGCTGAGAATCGTACGTCGTAGCAGATCGTTTGGAACTTTCTTTCGTCGCTGGATCTCCCGCTGTCATCGTTGGATCGGTGTGTGTGACACCGATCCAACGATGCGTTCGCTTGTAACCAGGGTAAACATCGGGTTACTAAGCGCAGGGGCGTGCTTAGTAACCCGATGTTTACCCTGGTTACCATCGTAAAAGTAAAAAAAAACAAACCGTACATACTCACATTCCGGTGTCCGTCAGGTCCCTTGCAGTCTGCTTCCTGCACTGACTGACTGCCAGCCGTAAAGTAAGAGCAGAGCACAGCGGTGACGTCACCGCTGTGCTGTGCTTTCACTTTACGGCGGCACTCAGTCAGAGCGGGAAGCAGACTGCAAGGGACTTGACGGACACCGGAATGTGAGTATGTACTGTTTGTTGTTTTTTTACTTTTAGGATGGTAACCAGGGTAAACATCGGGTTACTAAGCGCGGCCCTGCGCTTAGTAACCCGATGTTTACCCTGGTTACCCGGGGCCTTCGGCATCGTTGGTCGCTGGAGAGCTGTCTGTGTGACAGCTCCCCAGCGACCACACAACGACTTTCCAACGATCACGGCCAGGTCGTATCGCTGGTCGTGATCGTTGGAAAGTTGCAGAGTGTGACAGTACCCTAAGGTACCTTCACACTAACACGCTACAGGAGAGAGAGACTTACCCAGTTAGTAAAGCAGCATGGGAAATTGTATCGGACAAGGATTTTTTCCTTTTATTTTGGGGGGGGGGGGTAAACAACAAATCAAATCTCAAAATGTTCGAATTCGCATGAAACCACAAATTTTAGAAAATTCAACTTAAACTTGTTCCTCTGTGGATCATTTTGCTCATCTATAGAATCTATGGATATAATTCCAATATTTAAGAGAATCCATTAAAAGGAAGGCACAAGATATATTGATGTTAAAAAAAGCAACCTGGATCTCCAGGTACCGTGTTTCCTCGAAAATAAGGCAGAGCCTTTTACTATTTTTTCCTCCGAACGATGGGTTAGGGCTTATGTACAGGGGAGGTTTTTTTTCCCCCTTAACAATCCACATTTATTCTTGAACAAAAAAAAATCAACATGTATTCAAATATAATCATATCATCACACACACACACTGCACTTGTCTATATATGATATGCATATATATATATATATATATATACATACATATATATATATATATATATATATATATATGTACAGTATTTATATACACACATGTTATGGAAATATTTGGGTTGGATAAATATATCCCTGTGTGTGCTGTGGCCGCTCCCAATAAGACTGAGTATTTTGAGCGCTCAAGGAAGAATGAGACTGCACAACATCATTGTGTCAATAACATTCCATCAATACTGGTACTTTATTGTACATACATAGTTTTATATTTTCACATAGAAAGGAGTGGTTAGGGGTTGTCAGGGGTGGTTAGTTAATTACCATATTGTCTAGCTCTTCTGTCATTGGTTATCTAAACATATATGGAATATTGTGATTAATGCTCATATGACAGCGGATTAAGCAACTAAACTTGAGTTCTGTATGTAGGACAGAGTTGAGACATTTGATCAGCAGTCACCAAACATCTGACTCTGTTCTGCTTTAGGGATGGAAAACCCCATATGATCTGTCTGGGTTATATTAGTTCGTGTCAGCCATTTTAAACCATTGATTATAATGTATATATTAGCTGTGAGCATATAAGTATATATTTGATTATAGAGGAGTATACATGCAAGTGAGATCTACATGATATATATATTTCTATCGCACACATACATTATGTGTATGTATATATATATATATATATATATATATATATATATATATATATATATATATACACATACAGCTCTGGCAAAAATTAAGAGACTACTGCAAAATGTTCAGTTTGTCTGATTTTTCTCTTTATAGGTATATTTTTGAGCTAAATGTAAATTGTTCATTTATTCTATAATCTTCTGACAACATGTCTCCGAATTCCCAAGCAATAAATTTTGGGTTTTTTTCCGAAAAGGAGAAATGGTCAAAATTACAAAAAACAAACAAACAGTGCTTTCAGATCTCAAATAATGCAAAGAAAACAAGTTAATAATCATTTAGAAACAACAATACTAATGTCTTAACTGAGGAAGAGTTCAGAAATCAATATTTTGTGGAATAACCATGATTTTTAATCAAAGCTTTCATGCGTCTTGGCATGCTTTCCACCAGTCTTTCACACTGCTTCTGGCACAAAATTTTAAGCAGTTCTTCATTGTTTGATGGCTTGTGACTATCCATCATCCTCTTAATTACATTCCAGAGGTTTTCAATGGGGTTCAGGTCTGGAGATTGGGCTGCCCATGACAGGGTTTTGATGTGGTGGTCTCTTAATTTTTGCCAGAGCTGTATATATATATATATATATATATATATATATATATATATATATATATATATATATATGTACAGTGGGTACGGAAAGTATTCAGACCCATTTAAATTTTTTACTCTTTGTTTCACTGCAGCCATTTGCACCCCCATCTTGACTGAAACAAACTGAAATGTAGACATTTTTGCAAATTTCATAAAAAAGAGAAACTGAACTATCACATGGTCATAAATATTCAGACCCTTTGCTCAGACACTCATATTTAAGTCACATGCTGTCCATTCCTTGTGATCCTCCCTGAGATGTTTCTACTCCTTCATTGGAGTCCAGCTGTGTTTACCTAAACTGATAGAACTTGATTTGGAAAAGCAGACACCTGTCTATGTAAGACCTCACAGCTCACGGTGCATGACAGACCAAATGAGAATCATGAGGTCAAAGGAACTGGCCAAGGAGCTCAGAGACAGAATTGTGGCAAGGCACAGATCTAGCCAAGGTTACAACAGAATTTCTGAAGGTTCCTAAGAGCACATAGGACTCCATAATCCTTAAATGGAAGAAGTTTGGGACCACCAGAAGTCTTCCTAGACCTGGCCATCTAGCCAAACTGATGAATCGTGGGAGAAGAGCCTTGGTGAGAGAGGTAAAGAAAAACCCTAACATCACTGTGGCTGAGCTCCAGAGATGCAGCAGGGAGATGGGAGAAAGTTCCACAAAGTCAACTATCACTGCAGCCCTCCACCAGTCGGGCCTTTATGGCAGAGTGGCCCAACAGAAGCCTCTCCTCGGTGCAGGACATATGACAGCCTACCTAGAGTTTGCTTAAAAACACATGAAGAACTCCAAGACTATGAGAAATAAGATTCTCTGGTCTAATGAGACAAAGCTAGACCTTTTTGGTGATAATTCTAAGCAGTATGTGTGGAGAAAACCAGGCACTGCTCATCACCTGCCCAATACAATCCCAACAGTGAAACATGATGGTGGCAGCATCATGTTATGGGGGGGTTTCTTTTGCAGGGACAGGAGGACTGGTTGTCATTGAAGGAAACATGAATGCGGTTAAGTATAGAGATATCTTGGATGAAAACCTCTTCCAGAGTCCTCTGGACCTCAGACTTGGCCAAAGGTTCACCTTCCAGCAAGACAATGACCCTAAGCACACAGCTAAAATAACAAAGGAGTGGCTTCAGAACAACTCTGTGACCATTCTTGACTGGCCCAGCCTAAACCCAATTGAGCATCTCTGGAGAGACCTGAAAATGGCTGTCCACCAACGTTCATAATCCAACCTGACGAAACTGGAGAGGATCTGCAAGGAAGAATGGCAGAGGATCCCCAAATCCAGGTGTGAAAAACTTGTTGCATCATTCCTAAGAAGACTCATGGCTGTACTAGCTCAAACGGGTGCTTCTACTCAATACTGATCAAAGGGTCTGAATACGTATTACCATGTGATATTTCAGTTTCAGTTTTTCTTTTTTAATAAATTTGCAAAAATGTCTACATTTCTGGTTTTTTTCAGTCAAGATGGGGTACAGAGTTTACATTAATGAGAAAAAAAATTAACTTTTGTGAATTTACCAAATGGCTGCAGTGAAACAAAGAGTGAAAAATTTAAAGGGGTCTGAATACTTTCCGTATTCACTGTAATATTGAAATAGAGATGATGGCATCGTATCACTAAATTAACATGTAAGAAATATATTTTTAAAAACAAATTCTACATTTTCCCATGGTATGATTGGCATGGGTGGTAAGTGGCGGAAGTTTCAGTGTGCTGGAAAAAACAGACTGACTAAGTGATAAGTTTTGCCATGTATCCTCCATAGCTGATTACTTTTAACAAAGAAAAACAAATATTTCAGTCACAGAGTTAAGACCATTTGGTAAAAAGGACTCCAACTCATACACTTTTCATAAACACACACACATCCCTCTTCACCAATGTAGACATTGACTGAATTGCAGTGAATTTGAAACTTGTAGGATCACATTTATGTATCTGTTTGAAAAGCATTGGCAAAGCAGTTTTTTTTCTAAACCTATTTTATTCCTGTAAATATGTTACAGTGCTCTCTTCTTGAAACCTTTAGAATTTTTCCCATATTTTGTTTGTTGCACGGACATTGCGATATATAGATGATTCCTTCATTTTCACAAGTGAAAAAAAGACAAAAATTGAGCTTAACGTGAGTTGGTACACATGCAGAGGTTAAACACATGTTCACATTGGCCACAAAACATTAAAACCTACAAGAGAAAAAAAGGTAAGCAAAAACCCTGATGTAACTAAGTAAAAAAGCAAAAGTGCATTTAAATATCACAGAGTTTTTAGTAATACTGTTTTTTGATTAAAAAAAATAGCACAAAAGCCATCCCACCGGGTCAAGGTAACTCTGATCAGGACAGTCCTACACTGTAGGTTTTAATTTTCACAAGTGAGTAGTTTGTTTATATGCTGAGTAAATTTATTTACTTTCTATGGAATAATTTCAGATTATTGGGGAAATTTGTTTACTTTATAGTTGTTACATCTACCGCATCTATAGATTTTTTTTTATCGATAGCCATGTGGTAATTTTGGTTTT
This sequence comes from Ranitomeya variabilis, assembly GCF_051348905.1. NCBI lineage: Eukaryota > Metazoa > Chordata > Amphibia > Anura > Dendrobatidae > Ranitomeya > Ranitomeya variabilis. The sequence continues at coordinate 710,871,028 of NC_135234.1, read as the reverse complement.
GATTGATTTCTTGATGGTGGGAACTATTTTCTTGTCTTATGTTAAAGCACCTTGGGGGTTTAATGGGCAGTAGGGAACCCAATATTTTGACCTGCATAAGGAAAGACCAATGTTTCTGAAAAATTGAATTTATTTGTTTGTAGTGTGTAGTGAGGATGTAAACCTATTTTGTTATTGTGATTATTTTGATCTATTTTAAATTCCAATAGTTTAAACTTTTTCGCAAATATTTCTGTTTATTTGGTTTGTTCTTTAAAGTGCCTTATTTAAAATTTGTAGTGTATATTGTTTCTCTAAATTTTGAGTTTTCAAAACCTGTACAGTTGTGTTTACAGTAAGTCTTGTACATTGCCCAAATGGCACATTTAGTAACAATTGTGATAAAGGACAACCAGTGGGTGAAAAAATACATTTTTGGCTACAGGATTGTGGTATTACTTGCCAATTTGCTTCCTATTAAATGAATTATCAAATCTAAAGAAATATACTGATGAATTGGTTAAATATGGTGTTTATTGCAAATTAAATAATTGCAGTTAAAGTTTTTTTTATAAAAGCTAATAGTTTTCTCTTGTATCTTTCCATATTATTATCACATCATCAATATATCTGTGATAGGGCACCAGGCGTTTCACCAATAAGAATGAACTTACTCTCTCAAATACCTTAAACTAATTGGCATAAGTGTGGAAAACTTGGTACCCATGGCGGTTCCAATTTACTGAAGATAGAAGTTGTAAGAGAAACAAAAATAGTCATGGGTATATTTACAATGGATACCTTTTATCATAAATTGTATTTGCTCTCTTAATGATTCTCACTTTTTTCCAAAAAAAATCCGGCTTGCCTAAATTATGAACTCTACTGTACATGTATAGAGTGAACTAACATCGAGTGTATCCAGAAACAATCCATTTTGCCTTTAAAAATATTCCACTAGTTCAATAACTTGAATGTATTTTAGATATAAAGGTGTTTCTTTTTTACATATGGTTATTTGTTATGATCCTTAGTGGTTGAGGATCACGAATTACTCCAGCTAAGTAACAAACATAGGACAAGCTCTAGGGAGGTGGCAAACTGGACTGACCGCAAATCTGAACCTATCCAAACACACTAGAAGTAGCCGGTGAACGTGCCTAAAAAATTCCTAGACGTCTCGAGCCAGCCTGAGGAACTAACTACCCCTGGAGAGAAAGAAAGACTTCTCTTGCCTCCAGAGAAATAATCCCCAAAGATATAGAAGCCCCCAACAAATAATAATGGTGAGGTAAGAGGAAGGCACATACACAGGGGTGAAAACAGATTCAGCAAATGAGGCCCACTAATACTAGATAGCAGAAAATAGTAAAGGGGTCTGTGCGGTCAGTAAAAAACCCTTACAAAATATCCACACTGAGATTCAAGAACCCCCGCACCAACTAACGGTGTGGGGGGAGAAACTCAGTCCCCTAGAGCAACCAGCAAGCGAGGAGATCACATCCTAGCAAGCTGGACAAGAAACATGATGAATGCTGATAATCAAAAAATGAACGGACAAAAACTTAGCTTGTCTTGGAGAGGCTGGGAGCAAGGTAATCACAAGGAATCTGAAGAGCACTGAATACATTGATAGCAGGCAAGGAACTGAGTATCCAGGTGGGCTAAATAGGAAACCAACCAAGGATAACGAACCAGCTGATGAAGCAACCTGCAGAAGACAACACTACCCAGTACCACTTGTGACCACTAGAGGGAGCCCAAAAATAGAGTTCACAACAGTACCCCCCCTTGAGGAGGGGTCACCGAACCCTCATCACGACCCCCAGGGCGATCAGGACGAGCTGCGTGGAAGGCGCGAACCAAATCGGCCGCATGAACATCAGAGGCGACAACCCAGGAATTATCCTCCTGACCATAGCCCTTCCACTTAACCAGATACTGAAGTCTCCGTCTAGAGATACGAGAATCCAAAATCTTCTCCACCACGTACTCCAATTCGCCCTCGACCAGCACCGGAGCAGGAGGCTCAACAGAAGGAACCACAGGTACCACATACGTCCGCAACAAAGACCTATGGAACACATTATGATGGCAAACGATGCCGGGAGATCCAAACGAAAAGACACCGGGTTAAGGATTTCCAAGATCTTATAAGGACCGATGAAGCGAGGCTTAAACTTAGGAGATGAGACCTTCATAGGAACATACCGAGAAGACAGCCACACCAAATCCCCAACACGAAGTCGGGGACCCACACCGCGGCGGCGGTTGGCAAAGCGCTGAGCCCTCTCCTGTGACAATTTCAGATTGTCCACCACATGGCTCCAAATCTGCTGCAACCTATCCACCACAGAATCCACCCCAGGACAGTCAGAAGACTCAACCTGACCCGAGGAAAAACGAGGATGGAAACCAGAATTGCAGAAAAAAGGCGAAACCAAGGTAGCAGAACTAGCCCGATTATTAAGGGCAAACTCGGCCAATGGCAAAAAAGTAACCCAATCATCCTGATCAGCAGAGACAAAACATCTCAAATAAGTCTCCAACGTCTGATTAGTTCGCTCGGTTTGGCCATTAGTCTGAGGATGGAAGGCCGACGAAAAAGACAAATCAGTGCCCATCTTAGCACAAAAAGTTCGCCAAAACCTGGACACAAACTGGGATCCTCTATCAGACACAATATTTTCAGGAATGCCGTGCAAGCGAACCACATTCTGAAAAAATAGAGGAACCAAATCGGAGGAGGAAGGCAGCTTAGGCAAGGGCACCAAATGGACCATCTTGGAAAAACGATCACACACCACCCAGATGACAGACATTTTCTGAGATACTGGCAGATCCGAAATAAAATCCATGGAAATGTGCGTCCAAGGCCTTTTCGGGACAGGCAAAGGCAAAAGCAAGCCGCTGGCACGAGAACAGCAAGGCTTAGCCCGAGCACAAATCCCACAAGACTGCACAAAGGAACGCACATCCCACGACAAGGAAGGCCACCAGAAGGACCTAGCCACCAAATCTCTGGTACCAAAAATCCCAGGATGACCCACCAACACCGAAGAATGAACCTGGGAAATAACTCTGCTGGTCCATCTATCCGGGACAAACAGTCTCTCTGGTGGACAACGGTCAGGTCTATCCGCCTGAAATTTCTGCAGCACTCGTCGCAAATCTGGAGAAATGGCAGACAAAATCACTCCCTCTCTGAGAATACCAGCCGGCTCAGAAACTCCCGGAGAGTCAGGCACAAAACTCCTAGAAAGTGCATCAGCTTTCACGTTCTTTGAACCAGGCAGGTATGAGACCACGAAGTTGAAACGGGAGAAAAACAACGACCAACGAGCCTGTCTAGGATTCAGGCGCTTGGCAGACTCGAGGTAAATCAGATTTTTGTGATCAGTCAGGACCACCACACGATGTTTAGCTCCTTCGAGCCAATGTCGCCACTCCTCAAATGCCCACTTCATAGCCAACAACTCCCGATTACCAACATCATAATTTCGCTTGGCAGGCGAAAACTTTCTTGAAAAGAAAGCACATGGCTTCATCACAGAGCCCTCAGAGCTTCTCTGCGACAAAACAGCCCCTGCTCCAATCTCGGAAGCATCAACCTCGACCTGGAAGGGGAGAGAGACATCTGGCTGACATAAGACTGGAGCTGAAGAAAACCGGTGCTTAAGCTCCCGAAAGGCCTCCACGGCCGCAGGAGACCAATTAGTCACATCAGAGCCCTTCTTGGTCAAATCCGTCAAAGGTTTAACCACGCTAGAAAAATTAGCGATGAAACGACGGTAAAAATTAGCAAAACCCAAGAACTTCTGAAGACTCTTAACAGACATGGGCTGAGTCCAGTCATGAATAGCCTGGACCTTGACTGGGTCCATCTCCACAGTAGAAGGAGAAAAAATAAAACCCAAAAAGGAGACCTTCTGTACTCCGAAGAGGCATTTTGAGCCCTTCACAAATAAAGCATTAGCACGCAGGACCTGAAACACCATCCTGACCTGCTTCACATGGGACTCCCAATCGTCAGAAAAGACCAAAATGTCATCCAGATAAACAATCATAAATTTATCCAGACATTCTCGGAAAATGTCATGCATGAAGGACTGAAACACAGAAGGAGCATTAGAGAGTCCAAAAAGCATCACCAAGTACTCAAAATGGCCTTCGGGCATATTAAATGCTGTTTTCCATTCATCTCCCTGCTTAATGCGCACAAGATTATACGCACCACAGAGATCTATCTTGGTGAACCAACTGCCACCCTTAATCCGAGCAAACAAATCAGACAGTAGTGGCAAAGGATACTGAAATTTGACTGTGATTTTATTCAGAAGGCGATAATCTATACACGGTCTCAGAGAACCGTCCTTCTTGGCCACAAAAAAGAATCCTGCACCAAGAGGGGAGGAGGATGGGCGCATATGTCCCTTCTCCAAAGACTCCTTTATATAACTCCGCATCGCGGCATGCTCTGGTATAGACAAATTAAAAAGTCGTCCCTTAGGGAATTTACTACCAGGAATTAAATTTATAGCACAGTCACAATCCCTATGAGGGGGCAGGGCACTGGACCTGGGCTCATCAAATACATCCTGGTAGTCAGACAAAAACTCAGGGACCTCAGAAGGAGTGGAAGAAGCAATAGACACCAACGGAGCATCGCCATGAATTCCCTGACAACCCCAACTTGACACAGACATAGCTTTCCAATCTAAAACTGGATTATGAGCCTGCAGCCATGGCAGACCCAAAACGACAACATCATGTAAATTATGCAAAACAAGAAAGCGAATCACCTCCTGATGAACGGGAGTCATGCACATGGTCATTTGCATCCAATACTGAGGTTTATTCTCAGCCAATGGCGTAGCATCAATTCCCCTCAGAGGAATAGGAAATTCCAAAGGCTCCAGGACAAAACCACAGCGCCTGGCAAATGACAAATCCATCAGATTCAGGGCAGCGCCCGAATCCACAAAGGCCATAACCGAGTAGGATGACAAAGAACAAATCAAAGTAACAGACAAAATAAATTTAGGCTGTATAGTACCAATGGTGACAGGTTTAGCGACCTTTTTTAAGCGTTTAGAGCATGCTGAGATAACATGAGCAGAATCACCACAGTAAAAGCACAACCCATTTTGACGTCTATGACTTTGTCGCTCAATTCTGGTCAGAGTTCGGTCACATTGCATAGACTCAGGTCTCTGTTCAGAAAATACCGCCAAAGGATGAGCAGATTTGCGCTCCCGCAAACGCCGATCAACCTGAATGGCTAAAGCCATAGAATCACTCAGACTTGTAGGGGTGGGGAACCCCACCATAACATCCTTAATGGCTTCAGAAAGACCTTCTCTGAAATTTGCAGCCAGAGCACACTCATTCCATTGAGTAAGCACTGACCATTTCCGAAATTTTTGACAATACACCTCTGCTTCATCCTGCCCTTGAGAGAGGGCCAGCAACGCTTTTTCTGCCTGATTCTCAAGATTAGGCTCCTCATAAAGCAGTCCAAGAGCCAGGAAAAACGCATCCACATTAAGCAATGCAGGATCTCCTGGCGCCAGAGACAAGGCCCAATCCTGAGGGTCGCCACGCAACAAGGAGATAACAATTTTTACTTGCTGAGCGGAATCACCAGAAGAACGAGGTCTCAGAGATAGAAATAACTTACAATTATTCTTAAAATTCTGAAACCTAGATCTATCTCCAGAAAACAACTCAGGAATGGGTATCTTTGGTTCTGACAAAGGGCTATGAATAACAAAATCCTGAATACTTTGTACCCGTGCAGCAAGATGATCCACACTAGAAGTCAGAGTCTGAACATCCATGTCTGCAGCTGAGCTCAAAACCACTCAGAGTTCAAGGGGATGAAAAGAAGCTAGACAGACTACAGCACACAAAAAAAAAATAAAATGTACTCAGGTCTTCTTTTAATCCCACTTCAGCTATGCATTAAACACTTTTGGCCTGCTATACTGTTATGATCCTTAGTGGTTGAGGATAACGAATTACTCCAGCTAAGTAACAAACATAGGACAAGCTCTAGGGAGGTGGCAAACTGGACTGACCACAAATCTGAACCTATCCAAACACACTAGAAGTAGCCGGTGAACGTGCCTAAAAAATTCCTAGACGTCTCGAGCCAGCCTGAGGAACTAACTACCCCTGGAGAGAAAGAAAGACCTCTCTTGCCTCCAGATAAATAATCCCCAAAGATATAGAAGCCCCCAACAAATAATAATGGTGAGGTAAGAGGAAGGCACATACACAGGGGTGAAAACAGATTCAGCAAATGAGGCCCACTAATACTAGATAGCAGAAAATAGTAAAGGGGTCTGTGCGGTCAGTAAAAAACCCTTACAAAATATCCACACTGAGATTCAAGAACCCCCGCACCAACTAACGGTGTGGGGGGAGAAACTCAGTCCCCTAGAGCAACCAGCAAGCGAGGAGATCACATCCTAGCAAGCTGGACAAGAAACATGATGAATGCTGATAATCAAAAAATGAACGGACAAAAACTTAGCTTGTCTTGGAGAGGCTGGGAGCAAGGTAATCACAAGGAATCTGAAGAGCACTGAATACATTGATAGCAGGCAAGGAACTGAGTATCCAGGTGGGCTAAATAGGAAACCAACCAAGGATAACGAACCAGCTGATGAAGCCAACCTGCAGAAAGACAACACTACACAGTACCGCTTGTGACCACTAGAGGGAGCCCAAAAATAGAGTTCACAACAGTTATTATATGGTTGTAAAAAGTAATCCATATATCATCCCTACTTGACCAACCTTATACCATCTTGTCTTTGTCCTTTATCACATTTTTACCTCCCAATCATTAGATATACGTATACTCCTATTGAGCTTTGTTTGCTTTTCTTCATACTATCTCATGTGTACAAAGGCCCTAACCAATTTAGTACTGTATTTCTTATTTAACGGGAAAGTGATAGATTTGAATTGCAAAATGGGTAGCTTCTGAATAGAGTCAATGTTAGTTCACTTTACATATGCAAAGATCATAAATAAGGCATTACAGCAGTCAGATATTTTTTGGAAAGACAGGAATAATTATTTCCATAACAACTTTTTGCGTTGACCTTGTTTGACAGTTTTCAAACATTTGTTAAGAATGTACTGGTATGAAACCTTTTGGAAGAAAGTTTCAATCCTGTTCTCAAGAGTTTTAACTAATGCATTAACCATGGAAGTTGGGGCATTTATTCTCTAGGTTTCTTCCTTTGGAATGTGCAGATAACTCATCAGGGTTCTCTGCCACATATTACCAGCTTCAAAATTTCTTGCTAACTTTTGGAAATTACTATAGGTCTCCTCTCTGGGAGAGCTTACAGCGAGTCAAAGATGTTTGGCAGAAAACGATCCCTCCTGACTACTCCAAATACATGACCGCTCATCCGAGCATTCAGGTGTCTTCAGTGAAGAGAGAGTAGAAAGCTACTGCCACAGGAAAGATGTATAAGCTACTGCCAGACACTTTTGGTTGCGACTTATCTTCCCGGAAAGCAGAAGGATTAGGCATTGAAATTCTAACTACCCTATCCAACATTACATGCCCCCATCCGCATCAGTTTGACTGACTTTCATGTAATGTATAAGGGGGCCTTAATTCCAAAAGTAAGGAAGTCTCGCTACCTGAAGTCTGTAACAGCCTTCTTTATTAAGGTTATCTTCTGGTATGGAAAACACCAAAAAAGGAACAATTCAAGAAAACACACCAAAAACAGGCAGAGATGCTTACCTGTCTGAATAGGCCTCAATACAAATGCACAAGCAGGGTGCAGCGGACCCAAATAAAATAGCAAATGCACAGGTGCAATACCTAATGAAACAGCCAGCCTTCAATCAGGGATTGGCCGTGTGGTACACCAATGCAAAAGGAACAATTCAAGAAAACACACCAAAAACAGGCATCTCTGCCTGTTTTTGGTGTGTTTTCTTGAATTGTTCCTTTTTTGGTGTTTTTCATGTTAGTGTAGGACTGGCAAAAAGTAAGGACCCTTGACGTGGGTTGCCAGCTTCCATATTATGGCCAGAATATCAACCAATACCTTACATATATTTATATGTTTTGTTTTGCACGTATATATATTTTTTTGCAGGGTGCAGTTGGGCCCAAATGGTTCTGTATATTGTGGCCTCTGTTCACACAGGATGCATTTTAGCACTGGGCAGCCCGCCATAGGGCGTCATTAATAGGCTGGAGCCAGATGCTTGCATTCCTTGTGTGAACACGCCACATACAGTTTTTATCTTAGTGCATTGGTGTACCACACGGCCAATCCCTGATTGAAGGCTGGCTGTTTCATTAGGTATTGCACCTGTGCATTTGCTATTTTATTTGGGTCCGCTGCACCCTGCTTGTGCATTTGTATTGAGGCCTATTCAGACAGGTAAGCATCTCTGCCTGTTTTTGGTGTGTTATCTTCTGGTATGGCCCTCTGGGACAATTACCTTGAGAATTCAAGTGATGTGCATTCACTTGGTAGATAATTAATCGATAGATGCGCTACCTTTCCTCTCCTAACCGTTTCTTTATCCCTCCTAGATCAACCTTATGACATCTTGTCTATGTCTTCATATGATGTTTTCATTTTAATCCATTTTTACCTTGTCTCTTGTTGAATCAATGTCACTGTACTAAGGCAATAGCTGAGTTACTACTGCATTTTTTTTTATTAACATTGTTACGAGATAATAATCATTCTGTCTCAATTCTCTCTGTTCACAGAGGTTCTTTTACATAGCAGACTGTATGATCTGCTGACTTTATACCACATTTTTATTTCTTTTGTTATAATACAAAAATACTTTCCTAAAACAGTTAAAAAAAATGTTTTTTTACATTTCTCTTCTTTAACATTTTTTTCTGACATTTCCTGTTATTGGCCATCCTTCCCATTAACCATAATAAGTCTGTCTTCTGTCTGAAGGTGTGGTTTTCATCATGTGGTTCTGTCATTCCACTTTGAAGTTTTTGTGTTGTTTTAAAGCTGTACCAAATTCAGCATACACCGTGCAACATTTTAGTTTCAATATGTTTATTTGAAATTTTTCAACACAACATAACCAAATGTAGATGCTCCTCCAAACATAAGAGAGAGACAACATTCATCAATTACAAAATCTGCAAAGAGGAGGAGCCAATTTAACATCGGGTAAAACATATATAAAAACTTAAAATAACAATACAAAATGAGAAAGGTACAGGACAAAACAGACAAGGGGAAAAGACAAGTGGACCATGAGCTTCCTTACTGTAAACATCACTACAAAAGGTATAGAGAGGAACCGAGTGATATAGACCTAGACTCAAACACATTCATATATCAGGCGGACAGAATATCAGGAGCTGTATGAATGATATACATTGAAAAGTGCTTCCAGGTCTAGAGGGTCAAAATAAACGGATTGACAAGATTAATTTCCATCCCAGTGTTTATAATTATTTACGGAGAAAGCGAGAGGGCCTGAGCTAGGAGAGCGCCCGAGCTAAGATCCATCCAAGGACTCCAGGTCTTGAAAAAGACTTCCCATTCGTCATTTCTGGTGGCCTGGATTCGCTCACACAATAAGATCTCATCCATTCTATCCCTGACCAAAGATATAGACAATGAAGGGGTTCTCCACTTGGCAGCAATATGAATTTTGGTCGCCATACATAAAGTGGTCACTAATTTCTGTAAGCATTTTGAAAACCCAGGGTGTTTCTTGCCCAACAAAAAACGGTGGGATCCAACGGGATGATTTTACCATATATTTGTTCAATAATTAGCTTAACTTCCCTCCATAGAGCTTTAACTACCGGACATCTCCACCAAATGTGTAGAAGGTCTCCCGGGACCGCACAACCCCTAAAGCAACCCTCAGAGATATGTGGAAACATGGCGTGAAGTTTTGTTGGAACATGATATGTTTGATGTAGAACTTTAAGTGATGTCTCAGGCAAAGATGTCTGATGACTCCCTTTTGATAACGTGTCACAACAAGTGTGCCAAGTCTCTATGGGCATAGTGAGTCCCAGATCCTTCTCCCACTGTAGCATATATTTTAACTTTCCTTCTACGTGTGGTTTGTTTAACAAAGAGTATAGGAGGGATATTATTCCAGTACCCAAAGGATCATCAATGCACCTCTGTTCAAAATTGGTTGGGCTGAATGGGATCCCATAAGGTGAATGCCGTCTGGCGAAATGGAGGACCTGGTTTATACGTAGGGCTTCCTTGGGTGGTGGCTCGTAACGCTGGACAAATTCTTGTCTGGTGAGTAATAAATTGAATGGAGAGCAAAGATGTTTCAGCGTGGAAATTCCCCTTAGGACCCACCAGGTAAAATGTGCTATCTCCAATCCCGGAGTGAACATAGGGTTATGAAATAGGGGAGTGAGGGGGGACATTTTGGACTGTAGGCCGCATTTGAATCTCACCTTTCTCCATAAGATGAGTGAGAGAGCTGAAAAGGGAGCTATAGTGAAAATATTTTGCGGGAGTTTCTCAGTGGACCACAAAAGACCTCGAAGCGAGTACGGCCGTAGAAAAAAAGATTCTAAACGGACCCACCTGGGACCATGACTATTAGAATTAGTTTTGGCCATTTGGGCTATTTGAGCAGACTTAAAGTATAGCTTAAAATTGGGCAGCGATAGGCCACCTGTCTTCCTATGCAAGAACATGACGTTTTGCTTGATACGGGGTCTCTTTCCATTCCAGATAAACTTAGAGATAGTTGACTGGATATCACGAAGGCATTTTGTAGGTACCATTATGGGAAGGGACCTGAATAGATAGAGAAATCTCGGGAGATAGACCATCTTAATTGTATGTAGACGGCCCAACCAAGATAATGCCATGCGTGACCACCTGACAACATCTGCATGAAAATTTCTAATTAGGGGGGAGTAGTTCCATTTAAAAAGGGAAGATTTGTGAGTCATAAGATTTATACCCAGATAAGTTAAGGAGTGTTCTTTCTTTGTGAATCCGAATTGTGAGACTAAGTTATCCTGCTCTACCCGAGGGGTATTGATAAACAAAGCCTCCGACTTATCCACATTGATTTTGAGGCCAGATATTTTTTCAAATGTCCGGAGGAGAGAGAACAAGTTAGGGAGTGTAGAGTAGGGGTTAGACAGTGTCAGGAGAAGGTCATCAGCGAAAAGACTAACTTTATATTGTTCACCAAGTCCAGGGGGACCTAGTATATCTGGATTATTTCTTATAGCCTCTGCTAACGGCTCCATAGCTAGTGCAAATAATGCAGGGGATAGAGGGCATCCTTGTCGAGTGCCGCGTTGTATAGTTATAGGGGTGGGTTTAGTCGAGGGAAGTTTAAGATAGGCAGTCGGTTTATTATATATGAGCTGTAGGCATGTAATTAGCTTTTGTGGGAGGCCGTATTTAGCTAGTACTGTAAAGAGGTAGGACCAAGAAACAGTATCAAAAGCCTTTTCTATATCCAAGGCTAATACCATGAGAGGTTTTTGGGAATGATTTGCTGAGTGGATAATATTAAGATTTCTACGTATATTATCAGGGCCCTGCCTCTTGGGAATAAAGCCTACCTGATCTTGATGAATTAGCATAGGGAGAATTTTATTAAGTCTATCAGTGATGAGTGAAGTGAATATTTTTAAGTCGACGTTTAATAATGAAATAGGTCTGTAATTTTTGACTAATAGGTTGTCGCGTTTTGGTTTAGGGATAACAGTAACATGGGCAACATAAAACTCAGGCGGCATCTGGGAGCCCGTAAGGAGTGCATCACAGAAGCTTTTAATGCGAGGTAAAAGGAGGTTTCCAAATTTCTTATAGTATAGAGCAGAGAGTCCGTCCGGTCCTGGTGCACGACCTGTCTTTAACTTTTTAATTATTAAATTAATCTCCTCAGGCGAAACTTCTGACTGAAGCTACTGTGCTATAGAATCTGTAATTTTAGGGAGTTTTATGCCCTGAAGGAATGAATTCAAAAGATTAGCAGGGGGCTCTGGAGGGGAAGAGTATAATTTCTGGTAGTATTCTTGAAAAACTCTATAAATGGTCTCCGGGTGGGCGGATGAATGTCCCTTGTTATCTTTAATAGAAGGGATGGTGTTTATAAATTCTCTTGCTCGCAATTGGCGTGCTAGCATTCTGGATGGTTTGTTAGCCTGCTTATAAAAAGTGGCCCTGGTCCAGGCCAGAGCCTTCTCCGTTCTATTAGAGAGGATGGCATCCAGCTGTTTTTTAACGTCATATATTTGTTTTATTAAATAACGAGATGTGGATAGTTGATTCGCTTGTTCTAGCTTGAAGAGTTTGGTCTCCAATCTGTTCTGGAGATCAGTTCTGCTTTTTTTACGAAATTAGGCTATTTTAATAAATGAGCCTGTTATAAACTTTTTATGGGCCATCCAAATATTTCCGGGAGTAGAGTCCTCGGTCTCGTTAGTTTGGAAGAAGAATTTTAATTCCTCCGCTATTTGGGATTTGATTGAGGGATCTATAATTAGAGACTCATTTAGTCGCCACTTGAACAAATTAGACGTGGCAATGTCAAATTTAAAAACCGACATGACGAGATCATGGTCTGACCATATCGAAGGGATGTGACGTGAGTATAAAACTGTTGCGAGTGAACTCGCATTTGTGATATGTAGGTCAATACGAGAGTATGATTTATGGACTGGTGAGAAGAATGTGTAGCCCCTTATAGACCCGTTTATCTCTCTCCATATGTCCGCTAGTCTATTTTCTCTCATCATGTGTAGGATTTTTTTCCTGTCAGTCTTAGAAAGATCGGATCTTCGCTGTGCAGTGCTATCGAGGCTCGGATTCAAAGTTAAGTTAAAATCACCACACCACACAATGTAGTGGTATGAGATTGAGGAAAGTTTAGATATTATTTTTTTAAATACCGACAATTGGGTATTGGCGGGAAGATAACTATTAACAATACAGAAATTTTTACCTTGTAGAGTCCCTTGCAAGATTATGAACCTACCCTCTGGGTCAGAATAGGAATCGGTTAAATGAAAAGGGAAAGTATTTTTGAGAAATATCGCCACACCTCTGGTTTTGCGGCCCCAGGAGGCCAAAAAGAAGCGGGAGTAACCAGAATCAAAATATTTTGGAGCGGAGGTAGTAGAAAAGTGCGTTTCTTGTAAACACAAAATATCAGGTTTGTGTTTATGATAGTCTAAAAATGCCTTCTTCCGTTTTGTGGGTGAATTCAGCCCTCTCACATTGTGAGAAATTACCTTACACATAGTTGACAAATAGTATCGCTATAGACCAGTAGACCCAGGCACTCAACCAGCTCAGCCAATGAAGAACCTCCCGCTGCAGGTGATGAGGTAGACAGCAATGAGTAGATCTAAGGAAGAACAATAGGAAGGAGACAATACAGGGATCAATAATCACATAAAACAACGAAAGACAATGAAACTGGGATCTAGTCCCAGAACACATGGCGATCCGGATTGCCATATTAAAAAGCTTTCTGGGAATCTCCAAAGATGGGCAACATGTATGGGACCCGTGGTCCAACCCATAGCAATTAAGAGCCCGTTTATGATCTAGTAAAGGAGGGAGAAGGGAGGAGGGTATGGGGAGGAGGGGGGGGGAGGTGGGGGGGGAGCAAGGAGAGGGGGGGTAGAGGGGGAGAGTAAATAGTAATTCAGGCTCATCATAATAAACATGGAACCGAAAGGATGCTCTAATATAGTGGAACAGTGAGACAATCTCAATTTAGTAAGTGCAGCACTAGGCTACAAAATGGCAAAAAAGACTATATCATAGCGCCAAAAGGCTTAAAAGAGACAGTCAGGTAATACGCGAACGTTGGCTCCTAGTTCTAGGAGCAGTCTGCCATTCTTTGATCGGTCGAGGTTTTCTTTTGAGGTTGTGGAGGAAGGGTATCAAGGAAGGATATTCCAGCTTGCTCGAGGGCCTTTTTTCCTTCTTCAAGCGAACGACATATGTGTAGTTCATTGCCATGGGTGAAAGATAGAGAAAAAGGAAAGCCCCATCGATATCTGATTTGAGCCGATTGCAGGGCTAAAGTAACTGGTCTTAGAGCTCTCCTGCGGAAAAGCGTGGCCGGTGAAATGTCTGAAAAGAGGCGTACGGCATCAGGAAGACCAGGCAAAGTGGAGAGTGATCTTGCAGCATTCAGAACGAGGTCTCTGGACTCCTCGTATTGCATTTTAAGGACCACATCTCTAGGAATAGCTGGAGACCGTGGCTTACCTAGAGCTCTATGAACCCTGGTAACGTGTAGTAAAGAAGGGTCCGTATTCGGCAGTAATGCCGTAAACAGCGTGGCAATTGTCTCCTTTAGATTTATAAAAGATTCCGGTAGTCCCCGTACTCTGATATTTCCCCTGCGGGACCTGTTTTCCAGATCCTCGTTCCTCAGCTCCAGCTCAGTGATGCGGTCCGCATGGTGTTTCAGGGTCTCCTGATCCTCCTCCAGGGCCTCAGCCGTGACCTCCATCTTGTCCTCCAGGCTTACTGTGCGCTGGGTTATATCTTGTAGTTGGGAGGATATGGCTTGCATAGCGGTGGTGAGCTCGGTACGGAAGGTGTCCTGGAGGGTTTTTATAAGCGTTGCGGTGGAGACCACCGCTTCATCCCCGTTGGTAAGATCGTCATCACCCACTCCCACACCGATCTGCGGGGACGGGGCAGGAGTGGAGACAGGTGCGGCGGCCATTTTGCTCGCACCGCTGCCCGCCAGGAGCTCGGAAATCGGGCGACTCACCGGCTGTCCAGCACCTCCTTTTTTGGGCTTTATAGTCCTCGGGAGTCCCAGGTACAAGGGGGCCTCGACCGCTGTAAAATACCTCCGGTTTTAGTGCTTGGTGAGGGTATATATGGACAACGGGCTGCGGAGCTCAGCAGAGCACGTCCAGCCCCATCAAAGCCCGCGCATGCGCCTCACCGTGCAACATTTTAATAACTTTTCTGCAAGGTCTGTTGGCAAAGGAAAAAAGCCTAATTCTTAAGGTTAAATAATCTTTTGTTTTGTTTAAAAGATAATCTCTGTCAGTGGTACTTCTTGTGTAGGACATGTGCTGTTGAGAACAATGACAGTATATGCGCACAGGTTTTTTCTACCACTGATTCAGTGAACATTGTAAGAACAGTTGGTCTGTCTAATAAGTGTTAGGGTACCGTCTCACAAAACGATTTACCAATGATCACGACCAGCGATACGACCTGGCCGTGATCGTTGGTAAGTCGTTGTGTGGTCGCTGGGGAGCTGTCACACAGACAGCTCTCCAGCGACCAACGATGCCGAGGTCCCCGGGTAACCAGGGTAAACATCGGGTTACTAAGCGCGGCCCTGCGCTTAGTAACCCGATGTTTACCCTGGTTACAAGCGAACGCATCGTTGGATCAGTGTCACACACACCGATCCAACGATGACAGCGGGAGATCCAGCGACGAAAGAAAGTTCCAAACGATCTGCTATGACGTACGATTCTCAGCAGGGTCCCTGATCGCTGCTGCGTGTCAGACACAGCGATATCGTATGGATATCGCTGGAACGTCACGGATCGTACCGTCATAGCGACAAAAGTGCCACTGTGAGACGGTACCCTTAGACTCATCCAGTTAGGTGGATCCTCCAAGCCAAAGGTCTGGGTGGGCACACGGGCCACAGGCGTTGGTGAAGCAGGCAGGTGAGGCACGGAAGAAACGGGTAGCAAAGATACTGCAAGACACAGGCGGATAAAAATTGGAGCAAACAGCAGATGTCCTGGAGACGGCAGGAGGAGAGGAAACCAGGAGCAGGTAGCAAAGGTCCGAGAGACCACAGACAGACAGGAGATCGGTAAACAGGTATCAGAGTTCCTGGAGACTGCAGGAAAACAGGACGCAGGAACTCTAAAAGTTTTAATACCAAGACAAAGGTGTGTGTATTAGTAGACCTAATTAGTAGGCAGATGATCACATGGGATCATGTTGGGCCATATGCAAAGCTCAACGTAGAGCACAGCAGAGTTTAGTGGGCCAAGGTGAGTTGAGCAATGCCCATACAGAGACAGATGACAGACAAATAAAGCTGTTAAAGGGAATCTGTCTCCACATTTGAGTGACCTAACCTATCAATATGGGCATACAGGTTATAGACTGCTGAAAAAAGTCATCATTGATGATACCTTATTGTGGAAAAATCATCTTTTATCTCTCTATGTAAATGAGTTCTTCCAGGGTATGGGGCGGACACTGCCTCCTCGCTACATTGTTCTTTTCTTTATCCTCAGACATCGTCACTCTGATCCTGCGACGTCAGTTCCGCTGCCGGAAATCCTGCGTTTTCCGACTGCTGTCGCTCTTCTTCAGTTTTACGCCCGTTCTATGGGCATTGGCCTCATGTAGCTTCTGCACAGGTGTCAGCAGGTCACCAGTACTTTTGCTTGTTTATTTCATAGCTTTCTCAAGTGGAGAAGACTAAAGAAAGTACCCTACAGGACCTTATAACCCGGTAACCCTGATCACATGTCGGATTGGACTGTTGGCACATGCGCAGATCGCCACAAGCTCCCCTCATCCTTCCCCAGCCATCAGGCCGCCAGTGCTCATGTCCAAGAGTGAGGATGCATTGTAAAAGCTCCCAGACATGCGCCGAGCAGCACAGAGATGTCAAGACATAGACAGAGGCACAGAGAGGAGAATGGCGCACGCGCACTCCGATCACAAAAGGTAGCAGGTAAAGAGAAGAGTAAAATAATAACAAGTAGTCATACCCCAACCAGGGTGCTTGGTAGGGGGGAGGTGAAGGGAAAACACAACAATATATCCAATAGTTGTCACATCTAAATCCAACATTATCACCAATATCTTAAACATATATGTTACAATAAATCCGTCTCAGAAACCAGCAAATCCCTGCAGACCACAGTGCGTGCGCTGGGGTGATTCATAAGTCTGCAGTCACACGGAGTGACTGCAGACTTATCTATTTGGACCGGACAACCCCTTTAATAAACTGAAAATACATATTGTGGCATATGCTGCTTTAATGTGTGCTACTTGCTTCATGCAGATGGTCCTATTAGTTCTTCAGTTGACAGCGCTTTACTAAAGTACATCAAGCAGCAGTTGGTTATTACAGAAATATTACAATGACAACTTGTATTGTATTTTCTACTTTCTGCTGAATTTACCAAGTATTGTCAGTCTGAATAACAGCAGCGGGAACCTGACATTCATTGCATTATTATTTTTACTTCCCTAGGCATAGCAATGGCGCATTTGCATGTAAATGTTATTGTGTTAAAACATGTAATCTTTTCATCCAGGAAAGTTTTCAGGAAAGTAGTGCAGAATTTTACTTTGTACACATTTACAAATTTATGCACATTTCTAACTATTCATGATAGAAAGTGAATGTTTAGAAAGTGTAAGCATAGGGAAAAAACTGAAAATAGAGGTTTCGGGCAGCGGATGTGTCTTTGTGTTACTCAACTGTATCTGTCAACTCGTTTAAAGAAAATTCGTGAACAAATTATTAAAGCATCACACTGCCTGCTAGTAGTGTGGTACCAGCGTCGGACTGGAGCACCTTGGGCCAACCAGAGAAAATCATTCTTGGGGCCCGCTATGTACCTACATAGAAATAAATACAAGACCACCGATTGTGTGGTAAAACACGCTAATATCAGAGTATAATATAAGGTACTACACATCTTAATTGTGTAGCAGGGGTTGGGGTAGCCCCTTCATCTAATAGATAAAGCTGAATGTGTGTGTGTGTATGTGTGTATATCCGGGATTGGCATCTGCACCGTCGCAGCTACAGCCACAATATTTTTCACAGTCTAATGTCTGGACCCCGAGAGCGTCATAGGCTATGTTGTGAGGCGAAATTTTAACCCCGCGCGTTTCAATTCACGAAACAATTTTGCCCCTATCTACGTAAAGGGGAAAAAGTGAAAGGAAAAGTGTTGGAGGCAAATTGACAGCTGCCAGATGTGAACAAGGGGGGCTTAAAGAGTGAGAGCGATGGCGCCAAAGAGTATATACCGTACAGTTGCTAAGGTGGGGAACCGACATGGGATACTCACCACACACGGGGATATGAACACACACACAAAATGCGCCACACACTACCACGTGCTTGAACACATATACCACCCTCAGCACACATTTCACCACACATACACCAACCTCGCCACATAAAAGTCGAAACACAAAACTCGCCACGTGCAAAATTCGCCACATGCAAAACTCGCCACATGCAAAACTAGGCTCACGCAAAACTCGCCACACGTGCAAAACTCACCTCATGGAAAACTCGCCACATGCAAAACTTGCACACGCGGAAAAATTGCCACATGCACAAAAGTTGCAACACATGCAAAAGTTGCCTCTCACAAAACTTGCACATACTCAAAACGCACCACACATAAAACTCGCCACGCACAAAACTCGCCATGCGCAAAACTTGCTGCACACAACTTGCTACACTAACCTGTCACAAGCAACTCGACAAACAAAAAGTTGCTACACGCATGTCGCCACACAAAACTCATCTCACAAAAGTCACTGCATGCATGTCGCCACACGCAACTCAACACACACAACCTGACACATGAAACTCGCCCTAAAACACGCACAAGTCTGGTATTATCCTCCAAAAATAAAAATCTGGTTAATAAGCAGACAAACAACAAGAGCAACAAATGTACCATATAGGAAATACGGCAGCTGTCAGTCACATGACCTGTATATTATGTGTATGCGTGAGCTAATATATACTGCCAGGGGGAGAGCTTCCTGTTGCCTGGGGATTTATCAGGCTGCCAATAGCAACCAATCACAGCTCAGCTTCTATTTTGCTACAGTTAATTAATCTGAGCTCTGATTGGTTAATATAGGCAACAAAGGACATTCTCAGTATAACAAAGCTTGTGTGAGGTAATAGCATGTCAGTTAGGGTGTGTTGGTGGAAAGGCTGATGTCAGTCACAGTACCTCTATGTGAGAGGATATAGAAACTGCCAGTTACAGACTGTTTTTTAAAACAATAATGCCTCATAAGAGAAGGACTTCCAAGGCACGAATGTCAGCTGATGCGAAAAGAAAAGCTGCATTACAGGCCAATGAAAAATGTGAAGACCGAGAAACAAGGCTGACACACATGAGAACAGCAGCTGCTTCCTCAAGAGCCCATGAACTTTCTGAGCAGAGGGAAGCGAGGCTTGCAGACAAGAGAACAAGAGTTGCTTCCTCAAGGGCCAATGAACTTTCTGAGGAGAGGGAAGCAAGACTTGCAGACATGAAAACAAGATGAAATATATGTTGTGAAATGCTTCTATTAGCTTAGTTTTTACCTTTTAATAATTACATTTCTATCTATTTATTTTGTGTTTTTTGTGTGCAGAATAAATTTTTGTTAACACATTCTATTTTGCTAACAGCAGTTATTAACCCGGGCGAAGCCGGGTAGTACAGCTAGTAGAATATAAAGTAGCCCCCCTCATAGAATATAATCTAGCCTCCCTCATGGAATATAATGTAGCCCCCCTCAAAGGGTATAATACAGCACCCCTCAAAATATAATGCAACCCCCTCATAAGGTATAATGTAGCCCCCCCATAGAATATAATGTAACACCCTCATATGGCATAATGCAGCCCCCCTCGTATATTATAATGCAGCCCATCCACAGAATATAATGTAGCCCTATCAGAGTATAATGCAACCCCCTCATAAGGCAGCCATCCATAAAATAGTAAAATAGACTGTAGCCCCCTCATAGGGCATAATGCAGCTCCCCTCATATAGTATGATGTAGCCCCCTGAGAGAATAATGCAGCCCTCCACATATAATATAATGCAGCCCCTCCACAGAATTTTTATGTAACACCCTCAGAGTATAATGCAACCCCCTCATAAGGCAGCCCCCCATACAATATTCTGTACCCCCTCATAGGGCATAATGCAGCTCCCCTCATAAAGTATAATGTAGTCCCCTGAGAGAATAGTGCAGCCCCAGAATTATAATGTAGTCCCCTCCTAACGTATAATGCAGCCCCCCTCCACCACCATCATTGTTCTCCCACTCCACCGATATCAATATACTCATCACGACCTCATATTACCTTCTCACCCGCCACCTCCATCGTTGCTTTTTCACCACCACCTCCATCATTCCCTCTCCCCACCACCATTGTCCTTTCCACCACTACCAGCTTTGTCCTTTACACCACAACCATCATTGCTTTGTCCCCCACCACCCTCATCATTGCCCATTCCAAAACCTCCATCATTGCTTCCCCCCACCATCATTGTCCTTTCCACCACAACCATCATTGCCTTCTCCCCCACCACCCCATCATTGCCTCCCCACCACTTCCATCATTGCCTCCCCCACCACCATCATCATTGCCTCCCCCACCACCATCATTGCCTTCTCCCCCACCACCCCATCATTGACTCCCCCACCATCATCATCATTGCCTCCCCACCACCATCATCATTGCCTCCACCACCACCATCATCATTGCCTCCCCCCAACACCATCATTGCCTCCCCCCACCATCATTGCCTTCTCCTCCACCACCCCCATCACCCACATCATTGCCAATCTCCAATACACACACACAGCACTATCGCACATACAGCACCACACACAGACAGCACCACACCACTCTCTCTCTCTCACACACACACACACAAAGCACCGCACCACATACACACACAGCCGCACACACGAAGGCAGAAACACACACACCACCCACTCACCTCTCCGCACGTTCTCAGCAGCCGCAGCATATCCCGGCAACTTTCTCTCTGAAACAGCCACGCTGAATGATGACATCATCAGACAGGAAGTGCTGGGCAGGTGGGCAGGAAGGAGGACGGCGTCGGATCCCTGCAGCTACACTCTGGTCCCAAGCTGCAGGGATTGCAATCAGGGTACACCGCCCACCATCATTGCCCTTTCCACCACCTCCATCATTGCCTTCTCCCCCACCATCCCCAACATAGACACAGTGACAGACACACATACACACACACAGCACCACTCACCTCTCTGCATGTTCCCGGCAGCCGCAGCATCATCATCATCATCGGCAGCTTTCTCTGTTACACAGCTGCGTGCTGAATGCAGCCGCGCTGCTGTGTCAGACATGAAGCACCGGCAGGATGCACAGGATGGATCCCTGCAGCTCTGCTCCACTGCCATTTCCTTCTGGGGCCAGATAAACAGGCCAGATTGCTCTCAGTGTTAGCTGCCCTGCAGGGGCCCCCTTCCTCCTTCGGGCCCCTGCAGTATGTCCGCCCCTGCATGGAAGGCATTCTATTGCTGTCTGATTTTTTCACAGTCTTGCATTGTTGAGTTTGATCTGTCTCTTGGATCAAAATCAAATATGTCTCCATGATGTTATGCGGACCACCTAGAAACAGGGATAGAACTTGTACTTGGAAAAACTGATTCTTGATTGAGCCCTAACAATTAGGGACGGCAACTAGATTTCTTCTTTCTTGTTTAGACTTTTATTTGTCAGTTGGAAAATAATGTATTCTTATACTGGTTGAGCTAAGGTTTTACTTTGAAAAATTTGTCAATGCAGACAAAACATTCTTGCCAAAGCTGTTAACAATGGATAAACGCACTGTTTAGCTACATAGAACCTCGAGAACGTAGCAGGAACCTCTGGGTTTTTTTCAGGCAAAGCATGAGCAATGGTGACACAATAATATTCTCACTTTTGACCAAAATAAACTTGAAAAAGCAAACCTCCACTTTAAATTATAGCTATTCACGTATTTTTCTCATGTTGTTGAGTCATTTGCTCATATGCATACTGTCGTTTACTTTCCAGCAGTGGATTGCTTTATGACCATGAAGAATTTTATCTTCTGTCAAAGTTCTACCAAGGTTATAAAGGTACTGTTAGCATCAGCACCTTAACTGATGAATTGAAGTGATTCTGTAAGAGAGGTGGACTGTACTGTCACGTTCCTACCCCTGAACACACCAATCGCATCATGTGTATATTGTCCTGCATTTTATAAATATAATGTGTTATGTGAAATGTAAGCTAGATACTGCAGTTTGAGTGGATATTGTGAATAGACAGATATGGTAGTGTACAGCGTAGGGTTAGGGTTAAGGTACCTTCACACTAAACGATATCGCTAGCGATCCGTGACGTTGCAGCGTCCTGGCTAGCGATATCGTTTAGTTTGACACGCAGCAGCGATCAGGATCCTGCTGTGATATCGCTGGTCGTTGCTGAAAGTTCAGAACTTTATTTGGTCGTCAGACCGGCGTGTATCGTCGTGTTTGACACCAAAAGCAACGATGCCAGCGATGTTTTACAATGGTAACCAGGGTAAACATCGGGTTACTAAGCGCAGGGCCGCGCTTAGTAACCCGATGTTTACCCGGTTACCAGTGTAAAATGTAAAAAAAACAAACAGTACATACTCACCTTCGCGTCCCCCGGCGTCCGCTTCCCACACTGACTGAGCGCCGTAAAGTGAAAGTGAAAGTACAGCACAGCGGTGACGTCACCGCTCTGCTGTTAGGGCCGGCGCTCAGTCAGTGCAGGAAGCGGAGGCCAGGGGACGCGAATGTAAGTATGTACTGTTTGTTTTTTTTAAATTTTACGCTGGTAACCAGGGTAAACATCGGGTTACTAAGCGCGGCCCTGCGCTTAGTAACCCGATGTTTACCCTGGTTACCCGGGGATCTCGGCATCGTTGGTCGCTGGAGAGCGGTCTGTGTGACAGCTCTCCAGCGATCAAACAGCGACGCTGCAGCGATCGGCATCGTTGTCGCTATCGCTGCAGCGTCGCTTAATGTGAAGGTACCTTTATAGAGATATAGATTAGGATCTAGGACATAAGATAAGGACACTAAGTACATACTGCTATAGAGAGAGTAAAGGTACCGTCACACTAAGCGACGCTGCAGCGATACAGACAACGATGCCGATCGCTGCAGCGTCGCTGTTTGGTCGCTGGAGAGCTGTCACACAGACCGCTGTCCAGCGACCAACGATGCCGAGGTCCCTGGGTAACCAGGGTAAACATCGGGTTGCTAAGCGCAGGGCCGCGCTTAGTAACCCGATGTTTACCCTGGTTACCAGTGTAAAATGTAAAAAAACAAACAGTACATACTCACCTTCTGATGTCTGTCACACGTCCCTCGCTGTCCGCTTCCTGCACTGACTGAGTGCCGGCCCTAACAGCAGAGCGGTGACGTCACCGCTGTGCTGTGCTTTCACTTACGGCCGGCGCTCAGTCAGTGCAGGAAGCGGACAGCGAGGGACGTGTGACAGACATCAGAAGGTGAGTATGTACTGTTTGTTTTTTTACATTTTACACTGGTAACCAGGGTAAACATCGGGTTACTAAGCGCGGCCCTGCGCTTAGTAACCCGATATTTACCCTGGTTACCATTGTAAAACATCGCTGGTATCGTTGCTTTTGCTGTCAAACAACGATACACGGCGATCTGACGACCAAATAAAGTTCTGAACTTTAATCAACGACCAGCGACATCACAGCAGGATCCTGATCGCTGCTGCATGTCAAACACAACGATATCGCTATCCAGGATGCTGCAACGTCACAGATCGCTAGCGATATCGTTTAGTGTGACGGTACCTTAATTGTTGTTAGCTAGGACTTAGGAAGGATGGTAACTATAGGTGTTATATACTTAGTGTATAATATCTGGGGACGTTCTGCCAGCTACCTACTGTAGGAACAGACATAGCTAAATGCTGAGATTAGCCCATAGTGGGAGGGACCAGTCCCAGTAGAAAAGGCACTGTTTCTTGGTAGTTACTCAGATAGGCAAGTACAGTAACCAAGGTCAAGGTCGAGTGCATTGGTCTGGCTGCACCAGCAAGTATTTATCGTTCATAGCAGTGGGAGGCCTTTCTTGAATCCCTTGCGGACATTCCTGCAAAGTTTGACACTCAGGGCACGATACGGGTACTGTGTATACTGCCTTATCCTCAGGCGTACAGGGAACAATGGACATGCAACCACGAGAAGGGAAGGTAAAAGATCCCGGGTGTACTGCTAGACTGAACGGAAAATCTCAGGGGCAGGGTGAGCCAGTGAACATGGGGATAGTCCAGAAGGAATGGAAAGCGATGCTGATGGTGTGCTGTGCAGAGGAAACAAGGAACAGGAAGTGTGGTGCCCAATACTGCGTGATGCAATCTGATGATCTTGAACTGTCTAGTAAACTTTTACGTGTTGAAGTGAATCGGGTGTCCTTTGATCTATATGCGGTGGTTCCTGAAGATGGAGCCCAGAGATGTTTGTGGCCTACAAGTGAGTGTGATCCTTACCCTCCATGAAGTAAACTGAAGTTTGGGATGAACTGGACATTAAAGAAACTTATTCAACAGTTGCTTAAAATATATAGGAATTCCTTTAAAATGTTTGCAAGTAGAGACCATTTTCTTCATGGATTATTCTAAAAGTAACACATAGGCATGCCTATTGACAGGTTAGAGGATTATTGGCTGATCACTGGAGGCAAGCAATTCCGAGAATGTGACTCAGGAACCTTGAGAGTGGACTCTGCAGAGCCCTGCTTTGAATGGAGCAAACACCCGACCCCATTCATTGTCTATAGGACTGCCAGAAACAAGAAGATCTGTACGTACTCTACTTTCTCTGGCAGTCCCATGGAAAATGAATTGAACTTAGGCTGAGCATTTGCTCCATTCAAGGCAGGTCTCTGCAGAGTCCATTCTCAAGGTTCTTGAGGCTCATTCTCAAGATCGCTGGTGGTCCCAGTGGCTAGAACCTCAGCAGTCAGCAAGTTATCTCCTCTCCATATGGTTAGGAGATAACTTGTTAATTAGCGAATAACCATTTAAGCTATTTTATACACTTAATCTCATAATTTCAGCCCATACACATAATAGTTTCACGCTACTACTGCCAAATATAGCACACCAGTAATAGTACATCAGAGTGCAAAAATAATATGAAATGTCCAAATAATACTCCCTCTAAGAATTCATATAGTACTGAGATTCAATTCCCAAATAGAACCCCAATACCAAAAAGTTTGGTACTCTGTGTAAAATGTAAAAAAACAAGAATGCAATGATTTGAAAATCTCTTATAGGCGTATTTTATTGACAGCAGAACATAGATCACAAGTTAATTAGGGTAGGTTCAAACTTGGTGGTTTTTTTCTGCAGCAAAACTTGATCTCTTGGCAGGAAAGAATCTGCAGAAAAAAGCAGGTTTTTCCTTGTCTTTTCTTGATGCTAGATTTGTTTCTTGTCAAAAAACACCTAAGAAGAATGTAAAAAAGGTATCATATGTAGAAAAGCCATAAGGAAAAAACCCTATAAAATGTAACTTTTATTACTACTTTTAAAAGGACTGTATAAAAGACCACACAATCACTGCAATAATCATGTCAAAAGCAGGAATGGCATATAAATAGTAATTCCAATTTAGATCTGAGCCTCCTACTCATTCCGTTCCTGCATGTTGTTGAAACCCAAAAAGTGAAAAAAGTGCAAAATTAGTGCAATAAAACAGTAGCCGATTAGGTTGTTATATGCACATATATGAGTATGAATACTGAATCAACACCAGGGTGAGATAGGGGCCCATATTACCCTAATGTACCCTATTAGCTCTCCCTGCCCGACTGCGGAGGTTGGCACCCTACTGTGAAACGGTATGGCGCCTTCGCTCAATGTCAGCAGCCCTAAATACCATAATTTGGCCCTAGACAAATATTCACACAATGTTAGATCACCTCTATGAAAAGCCATTTTTGGGCTTCAACAATATGCAGGAACGGAGGGAGTAGGAGGCTCAGATCCGAATTGGAATGACTATTTATATGCCATTCCTGCTTTTGACATGATTATTGTAGTAATTGTGTGGTCTTTTGTAGAGTCCTTTAAAAGTAGAAATAAAAGTTAAATTTTCTAGGTTTTTTTTCCTTATGGTTTTTCTAGATTTGTTTCCTGTGCATGATGATAAAGTTTAGTGTTGGAAAAAAAAAGTCCTATTCTATAGGACTATATATTCTATTTTTGGTTTTGGCACAAAAAACGCAGCAAAACCTGATAAGTGCTGTTTTGGTACCTTTTTTCAGAGTTTTTTCACCTTTCATTCATTCATTTCAAACGGTGAAAAATGCTAGAAAAAAAGCTGGAAGAAGTTATATGCTCTATTGTGCAAAAAACATACAAAGCACAAAATCCTGACGACCAAAAACCCAATGTGTGTGCATGAGATTTCTGAAATCTCATAGACTCTGCTGGTACTGTAAAACGCAGCTGAAAATTTGCATTAAAAAAATGCATTACAAAAACGCTGCAAAAATAACTAGTGTGAACTTAGCCTTATAGTATAGCTAAAAACTAGCAAAAAGTTCACAATAGGGCATGACCCGGCCAATAAACGTAGATGGTATGGTATTGCTCACCTGGCTAGGTTGTGGCAGGCACAACTGCTCTGCACATATTGATAGCAGATATTCTGTAGGTTGGAATAAAACCAGCAATAAATGCAACAGTACATAAATTTGCTACGTTGCTGGTCAAGAAGTGGAAAGTCTCGCACTACTGCTGCGCTGCTGAAAATATTGAGGCGTAGATCCAGGCAAGATTTGGTGGAAGAATAGTGGTTTATTCGATGCGTTTCGAAGTTAAAATTACTTCTTCATCAGGAAGTAACCACATGTATACAGGGAATGCAGGCATAGTATTAATACTTATCTGGTTTAGAGTTGAAATTACCAGTGAAATAAAAAATGGAAAAGAAATATATCTGATAAGACCCTATTTGCACCAATTTCTCCCACAGCTTCATCGTTGAAGTTGCTAATTAGGCATTTTTTGGTTTTCCTTGAAAATAAAAAATTAATGCATTTAGAAATTGATGGCAGCAAAACATTAAAAAAAAGTTGGTTCAGGACTGTCTATCCTCATGTAGCATCTCTTCTTTTTTACAGCAGTATATAAACAGCTATGAAGTAAAAAAAACAATTGTTTGGGAGAGGATTGTTGTCACATACATGTCTGATCTACAGTAGGGAAAAAAAGTATTTGATACCTGCCGATTTTGCAAGTTTTCCCACCTACAAAGAATAGAGAGGTCTGTATGATTTTAAAAATAATTAATTTGCGATTTATTGCATGAAATAAGTATTTGACACAATAGATAAACAGAACTTAATATTTGGTACAGAAACTCTTGTTTTCAATTACAGAAGTCAAACGTTTCCTGTAGCTCATGACCAAGTTTGCACACACTGCAGCAGAGATTTTTGCCCACTCATCAATACAAATTTTCTCCAGATCTTTCAAATTTTGGGTTTGTCATTGGCCAACATTGAGTTTCAGCTTCCGTCCAAGAGTTTCTATTAGGTTCAGGTCTGGAGACTGGCTAGGCCCTTCCAGGACCTTGAAATGGTTTTCACGGAGCCACTCCTTAGTTGCCCAGGTTGTGTGTTTGTGGTCATTGTCATACTGGAAGACACAGCCACAACCAATCTTCAATGCTCTTACTGAGGAAAGGAGGTTGTTGGCAAAAATCTCACAATACATGACCCCTTATATCCTCCCTTCAATACGGTGCAGTCGTACTGTCCCCTCTACAGAAAAACACCCCCAAAGTATGATGTTTCCCCCACCATGCTTCATGGTTGGGACAGTGTTCTTGGGGTTGTACTCATCGTTGTTCCTCCAAACACGGCGAATGGAGTTAATACCAAAAAGTTCAATTTTGATCTCATCTGACCACATGACCTTCTCCCATGCCTCCTCTCGATTATCCAGATGGTCATTGGCGAACATCAGGAGCGCCTGGAGTGAGCATGGGCACCTTGCGTTTCCTGCAGGATTTTAATCCATGATGGCGTAGTGTTACTAACGGTAATGTTTGAGACTGTGGTCCCAGCTCTCTTTAGGTCATTGGCAATGTCCTCCAGTGTAGTTCTGGGCTGATTTCTAACCTTACTCAGAATCATCCTTACCCCACTAGCCAAGATTTTGCATGTAGCCCTAGACCGAGGAAGATTGACCGTCATCTTGGGTTTCTTTCATTTTGTAATAATTTTGCCAACAGTTGTTGCTTTCTTAACAAGCTGCTTGGCTGTTGTACTGTAGCCCATCCCATCCTTTTGCAGGCCTACAATTTTGTCCCTGGTGTCTTTAGACAGCTCTTTGGTCTTGACCATGGTTGAAGTGTGATTGATTGAGTGCATGGACAGGCGTCTTTTATACAGGTATTGCATTCAAACAGGCGCAATTAATACAGGTGATGTGTGCAGAGTAGGAGGGCTTCTTAAAGAAAAACTGACAAGTCTGTGAGAGCCAGAATACATGGTGATTGGTAAATGATCAAAATACTATTTCATACAATAAAATGCAATTGAAATTATTTAAAAAAATCATACAATATGATTATCTGTTTATTATTTTTAGATTCTGTCTCTCAGAGTTTAAGTGTACCTACGATAAAAATTACAGACCTCTCCATTCTGTGTTGGTGGGAAAATTTGAAAAGTCCACAGTGTATCAAAAACTTATTTCCCCACTATATAGATCACCACTTAAACTCTTCTTCTGAGATGTCCTGCCACTATGATGGATGCAGCATGGGGTTTAGCTTTGTCTTTCTGAAAAAAACCCGTCCCTGAAATAGACATATGCATGGAGGATATGTTGTTCTACAACCTCTACATAATGCTCAGCACTATAGCCTTTCAAGATATGTAAGCTGCCCATGCCATAGAAACTAATCCAACCACATACCATCGGATGCGCAGGAACTGCTTGCTGATAAGAAGCTGGATTGTCCTACTCCCCTTGAGTCCATAAGACTTGGTGGCTGTGATCTCCATAAAGAATTTCAGATTTTGATTCATCTGACCACAGAACAGTTTTCCATTTTGCCTCAGTTGATTTTAAATAAGCTCTGGTCCTGAGAAGAGACCAGTGTTTCTGGATTCTGTTGATATACAACTATTTCTTTTCATCATAGAGCATTAACTTACATTTCTGGATTTCACAGTGAACTTTGTTGAGACAATGAAGTATTACTAGAGCCCATGCAGTGATTTGTACAACTGAATAATTCCTGTTTTAGTGCATTGCTGCCTCAGGGCTGATAGATCGTGAGCATCCTGCATTGACCATTGGCCTTGTCCCTTGTGCACTTGGATTTCTCCACAATCTCTGAAACTTATGATATTATGTACCGTATATATTGAAATATTTAAAGTCTTTGCAATTTTATGCTAAGGAACACTTTTCTGAAATTGTTCAACATTTTTTAGACTCCATTGTTCACAGATTGGAGACCCTCTGACCACCTTTGCTTTTGAGAGACTCTGCCTCTCTACGATAGTCATGTTATATACAGTTATGAGACGTAGATGAAAATTGACCTTACTGCTATTTTTCAATAGTACCACTTACTTTTCCAGCCTTTTGTTAACAATGTCCCAACTTATTACAGATGAGTTGCTGTCATCAATTTCTAAATGGGTAAACATTTTCAAATGAAATAAAAAATGTCTACCTTTCTCCCTCTGATCTGCGTTCTGCTATAAACAAAATGTGGTTATAAGAGATTTCCAAATAATTGCATTCTTGTTTTAACATGTTACACAACATCTCAACTCTTTTTTTAGGAATGTGGTTTTCCATCTCCATACAAGTCGCTGTCTTTGGCATTGGCCCATTTTGCTTCTCCCTACAACTGATCCTGGGTAAAGAACATTATTATTATTATTATAGCGCCATTTATTCTATGGTGCTTTACATGTGAGGAGGGGTATACATAATAAAAACAAGTACAATAATCTTGCACAATACAAGTCACAGCTGGTACAGGAGGAGAGAGGACCCTGCCCGCGAAGGCTCACAATCTACAAGGGATGGGTGAGGATACAGTAGGTGAGGGTAGAGCTGGTCATGCAGCGGTTTGGTTGATCGGTGGTTACTGCAGGTTGTAGGCTTGTCGGAAGAGGTAGGTCTTCAGGTTCTTTTTGAAGGTTTCCACGATGGCCATGAAGTTGGCTACCAGAAAGAGCGTAAAGCTGCTATCAATGTAATTAATTGCTAGTAAATGTTAAATGCAAGATTTTTGTTACTATATAGTTCCTGTGGCCTTAATAAAAATAGCAAAATGGTAAAAATCCCCTTCTATGAGTAGATATGAACTGTACATATCTCAAACACATTTCTGTGCCGGTCACATGTTTTTGCCACAAATTTCTCAATATCACAGCAAAAATGCCTAATGAGTGCACAATAGATAGCACATGGTAATATGATATACAGTTCAAGAAAAACGGGAACTTCCAGACACCAAATCTGCTTAACAAGTTGATAAAATATCAACAAAGATAGAAAAAAACAGGTCATGCTGATTTTCCTGTATGATAAACACATTTAGATGAAAAATTGCTGAACTACAGTTTTTGGTTTGGTGGCGTCACATATACTCAGTGGGTTATATAACTACTATCTTTTTCAAATGTTCACATTTAGCTTTTCTACATTTGACTAAACAAATGTAAAATATAATATGCTTTAATACCTTATCATTTTTTATGGATTTTACTTTTATGCAAAAATTATTTTAAGAAATACAAATTTCTAATTGTCTATTCACTCAGAGAATAGATTCCCATACAAGTAATTAGAATCCATCAACCATAAAACAGACCATAAAGAAAATCACACTTGGGGTCTGATTAATCATTCTCGTATGTTTTGTTTTGTGGTACTCGTTGAAGTTTTTTTACACCAAATTATTTAAAACCTTTATACAAACGAAAAAGATTCCCATACAAAGAATCCTGCTCACACCTGCAAATGTAATCAGAATTTCATATAACAAAGTCTATTAAGAAAAAATATGGAGTAAGATGCACAAATTTAAACCACTACTAGGACAACCCACTTCTCGATTTAAATGTTTGCCTCTGTTAAAATAAAAATACTTATACTCATTTCCAATGGTGTCACCATTCCACTGGTGTCAGCAATCGCATTCCCGGGGCTCACATGAGGTTATGTCACGTGAGCCCTGCGCTCAGTCAGCGCTGACATCACTGTCCCCTCCTTCCAATGTATAAGTATTCAAAAGGAAGTGAGAGCTTTGACTGGCCGCTCACGTACCCTTGATATGTCTGAAGGTGTGGACAGCGTCGCTTATTGGGTACAGGGCTCACGTGACGTAACAACCTCATGTAAGCCCCGGGAACGTGAGTGACGACACTGCTGGAACGGCGCCGGCATGGTGAGCAGGGCCGGCGTCAACACCCGGCCTAGCCGGGCAATTGCCGGGGCCCTGACGAGACAGGGGGGCCCACTCACACAGTCATAGAGCCATCTGGCTGCTTTAACCCTTTCTACCCTTTCAATTTGCGCTGGCACAAGCATCTTCTCACTGTCAGTGCAGGGCCAGGCACACATAGGGGTTAATTAAGGACACAGCCAGCGTGACATTGTGGGCGGAGAGTTCTCCTGCTCTGAATCTCCTGACTGTGTGCACTCCTGAACTTATCAAGGAGACCGAGCTCCTACCAGCACCTGAGTGAGTGCAATGCTATATCGCTGTATGTTCTGACAGTCTGGGACTGGGTGACCTGGGGCGGCCATGGGCTGGGCGGCTGCAGCTGATATATATATACTACAGCAGCCTCCCAGCCCAGGCCCCCAGCACAGCCTGTATAGATACAGTGTATATAATATATATACAGGACAGGTGCTGGGGGCCTGGGCTGGGCGGCTGTTGAAGTATATACACTGCACAGTACCACTCCCCTGTATATATACACTGTACAGTACCACTCCTCCTGTCCTGTATATATACACTGCACATTACCATATCTCCTGTCCTGTATATATACACTGCACAGTACCACTCCTCCTGTCCTGTGTATATATACACTGCACAGTACCACTCCTCCTGTCCTGTGTATATATACACTGCACAGTACCACTCCTCCTGTCCTGTGTATATATACACTGCACAGTACCCCTCCTCCTGTCCTGTATATATACACTGTACAGTACCACTTCTCCTGTCCTGTATATATACACTGTACAGTACCACTCCTCCTGTCCTGTATATATACACTGTACAGTACCACTCCTCCTGTCCTGTGTATATATACACTGCACAGTACCACTCCTCCTGTCCTGTATATATACACTGCACATTACCATATCTCCTGTCCTGTATATATACACTGCATAGCACCACTCCTCCTGTATATATACACTGCACAGTACCACTCCCCTGTATATATACACTGCACAGTACCACTCCTCCTGTCCTGTATATATACACTGCACATTACCATATCTCCTGTCCTGTATATATACACTGCACAGTACCACTCCTCCTGTCCTGTATATATACACTGCACAGTACCACTCCTCCTGTCCTGTATATATACACTGCACATTACCATATCTCCTGTCCTGTATATATACACTGCACAGTACCACTCCTCCTGTCCTGTATATATACACTGCACAGTACCTCTCCTCCTGTATATATACACTGTACAGTACCACTCCTCCTGTATATATACACTGCATAGCACCACTCCTCCTGTATATATACACTGTACAGTACCACTCCTCCTGTATATATACACTGCACAGTACCACTCCTCCTGTATATATACACTGCACAGTACCACTCCTCCTGTATATATACACTGCACAGTACCACTCCCCTCTATATATACACCGCACAGTACCTCTCCTCCTGTATATATACACTGCACAGTACCGCTCCTCCTGTATATATACACTGCACAGTACCTCTCCCCTGTATATATACACTGCACAGTACCTCTCCTCCTGTATATATACACTGTACAGTACCTCTCCCCTGTATATATACACTGCACAGTACCGCTCCTCCTGTATATATACACTGCACAGTACCGCTCCTCCTGTATATATACACTGCACAGTACCTCTCCTCCTGTATATATACACTGCACAGTACCTCTCCTCCTGTATATATACACTGCACAGTACCTCTCCTCCTGTATATATACACTGCACAGTACCACTCCTCCTGTATATATACACTGCACAGTACCTCTCCCCTGTATATATACACTGCAGAATTTACAATAGCTATCACTCATGTAAGAAGTGAAATCTGGCATTGTACTATACCTATATTTCTCCGCTGTATCTGGGCATCATGAATCGTGATATATTTTAAAGGGGGGGGGGCCCACTGAGACTCTTTCGCCCGGGGCCCTCAAAAACCTGGAGCCGGCCCTGATGGTGAGTATAGGTATTTGTATTTTAATGGGGGCTAACATTCAGATCAAGAACATGTTTCCTAGGCATGTACAACCCCTTCAAAAAACATATAGAAAAAAGACTCCTTATGAATTTAAAGCGAGTAACCTCTGCAACGTTTTGATCACTTTTTATTTTATTTTTTCTGCGATAAAAAGCAATTCTTACCATTTTTTTCAATCATGTTTGTAGATGTTCACAGTTTGATCCCCACAGCCAGGACCACCCATTTAACTGCATAATCACATTCAGGAGGACAGTGGAGTGAAACAATCCCCCCCATTTCTAACCATTTAGACACTGTGGTCACTATCAACCACAACATCTATGAGGTTAAAAAATAACTTTTCCTCCCATCACATTTTTTATCCTCTTAAGATATTATTATTCTTATTTATTATTGTAGCACCATTTATTCCATGGCGCTTTACATGTGAGGAGGGGTATACATAATAAAAACAGGTACAATAATCTTGAACAATACAAGTCACAACTGGTACAGGAAAAGAGAGGACCCTGCCCGCGAGGGCTCACAATCTACAAGGGATGGGTGAGGATACAGTAGGTGAGGATAGAGCTGGTCATGCAGCGGTTTGGTCGATCGGTGGTTACTGCAGGTTGTAGGCTTGCTGGAAGAGGTAGGTCTTCAGGTTCTTTTTGAAGGTTTCGATGGTAGGCGAGAGTCTGATATGTTGTGGTAGAGAGTTCCAGAGTAGGGGTGATGCATGAGAGAAATCTTGTATACCATTGTGGGAAGATGAGATAAGAGGGGAGTAGAGAAGGAGATCTTGTGAGGATCGGAGGTTGCGTGCAGGTAAGTACCGGGAGACGAGGTCACAGATGTATGGAGGAGACAGGTTGTGGATGGCTTTGCATGTCATGGTTAGGGTTTTGTACTGGAGTTTCTGGGCAATGGGGAGCCAACGAAGGGATTGACAGAAGGGAGAGGCCGGGGAATAGCGGGGGGACAGGTGTACTAGTCGGGCAGCAGAGTTTAGAATAGATTGGAGGAGGGGTGCAATGGTGTTCGAGGGGAGGTGTTGTGAATTCCTTCCTCGAACTCCCTCCTGTGGTCATGAATGGTACTTCGGCGACTTCTGTCCGTGGACTCCCTCTGGTGGCTGTGAGTGGAACTGCTGGTTCTGAGGTTCCTTCCTCAGCTGCCTTCGTTTGCGGCTAGGCTGGTTTCTCTATTTAACTCCACTCAGATCGTTACTCCATGCCAGCTGTCAATGTATCTGCACTGGTTCAGAGCTCTCTCGGATCTTTCTGATGACCTGTCTACTCCAGCAGAAGCTATGTCCCTGCTAGTTCATTTGTTGTTCATTGTGTACTGAATATATATTTCTTAGTACTTGCTAAGTTCTAGTCCAGCTTGCTAACATGATATTGCCTTGCTAGCTGGAAGCTCTGGGTTGCAGAGTGGCACCTCCGCACCGTGAGTCGGTGCGGGGGTCTTTTTGCACACTCTGCGTGGCTTTTTGTAGATTTTTGTGCTGACCGCATAGATCCCTTTCCTATCCTCAGTCTATTTAGTAAGTCTGGCCTCCTTTGCTGAAACCTGTTTCATCCCTGTGTTTGTGACTTTCCTCTTAACTCACAGTTAATATATGTGGGGGGCTTCCTTTACTTTTGGGGAATTTTCTCTGAGGCAAGGAAAGGCTTATTTTCCTATCTTTAGGGGTAGTTAGCTCTTAGGCTGTGAAGAGGCGTCTAGGGAGAGTTAGGTACGCTCCACAGCTATTTCTAGTGTGTGTGTTATAGGATTAGGATTGCGGTCAGCAGAGTTCCCACTTCCCAGAGCTTGTCCTGTTTTTTAGTTTAACCATCAGGTCATTCCAGGTGCACCTAACCACCAGGTCCATAACAGTACAGCTGGCCAACAAAGTGTTAATGCATCTCAATAGAGGGATAAGAGAAGTTCTGAGACTATTTTTTTCTTTGCAGTGTGTTTTGTCTTTCTTTTCCCCTTAACCTCTGGGTGGTTCAGGACTCAGGTGTAGATATGGACATTCAAGGTCTGTCCTCTTGTGTTGATCAACTCACTGCAAGGGTACAAAACATTCAAGATTATGTAGTTTAGAATCCTATGTTAGAGCCTAGAATTCCAATTCCTGATTTGTTTTCTGGGGATAGATCTAAATTTCTGAATTTCAAAAATAATTGTAGACTGTTTCTTGCTTTGAAACCCCGCTCCTCTGGTGACCCCATTCAGCAAGTAAAAATCATTATTTCTTTGTTACGTGGCGACCCTCAAGACTGGGCATTCTCCCTTGCGCCAGGAGATCCTGCATTGCTTAATGTAGATGCGGTTTTTCTGGCGCTTGGATTGCTTTATGACGAACCTAACTCTGTGGATCAGGCTGAGAAAATCTTGCTGGCTTTGTGTCAGGGTCAGGATGAAGCGGAGTTATATTGCCAGAAGTTTAGAAAGTGGTCTGTGCTTACTCAATGGAATGAGTGTGCCCTTGCAGCAATTTTCAGAAAAGGTCTTTCTGAAGCCCTTAAGGATGTTATGGTGGGGTTTCCCACGCCTGCTGGTCTGAATGAATCAATGTCCTTGGCCATTCAGATCGATCGGCGCTTGCGTGAACGCAAGGTTGTGCGCCATTTGGCGGTATCCTCTGAGCAGAGGCCTGAGCCTATGCAATGTGATAGGACTTTGACCAGAGCTGAACGGCAAGAACACAGACGTCACAATGGGCTGTGTTTTTACTGTGGTGACTCCACTCATGCTATCTCTGATTGTCCTAAGCGCACTAAGCGGTTCGCTAGGTCTGTCACCATTGGTACTGTACAGCCTAAATTTCTTTTGTCCGTTACTCTGATTTGCTCTTTGTCTTCCTACTCTGTTATGGCATTTGTGGACTCAGGCGCTGCCCTGAATTTGATGGACTTGGAGTTTGCCAGGCGCTGTGGTTTTTTCTTGGAGCCCTTGCAGTATCCTGTTCCATTAAGGGGAATTGATGCTACGCCTTTGGCCAAGAATAAACCTCAGTACTGGACTCAGTTGACATGTGCATGGCTCCTGCACATCAGGAAGATATTCGCTTTTTGGTGTTGCATAATTTGCATGATGTGGTCGTGTTGGGTTTGCCATGGCTACAGGTCCATAATCCAGTATTGGATTGGAAATCGATGTCTGTGTCCAGTTGGGGTCGTCAAGGGGTACATGGTGACGTTCCGTTGTTGTCAATTTCTCCTTCTACTCCTTCTGAAGTCCCTGAGTTTTTGTCGGATTACCGAGATGTATTTGATGAGCCCAAATCCAGTGCCCTACCACCTCATAGGAATTGTGATTGTGCCATAAATCTGATTCCTGGTAGTAAATTTCCTAAGGGACGGCTTTAATTTATCTGTGCCGGAACACGCCGCTATGCGGAGTTATATAAAGGAGTCCTTGGAGAAAGGGCATATTCGCCCGTCGTCGTCACCGTTGGGAGCAGGGTTCTTTTTTGTGGCCAAGAAGGATGGTTCTCTGAGACCTTGTATAGATTACCGCCTTCTCAATAAAATCACGATCAAATTTCAGTACCCTTTGCCTCTACTGTCTGATTTGTTTTCTCGGATTAAGGGGGCTAGTTGGTTCACCAAGATAGATCTTCGAGGGGCGTATAATCTTGTGTGTATTAAACAGAGCGATGAATGGAAAACAGCATTTAATACGCCCGAGGGCCATTTTGAGTACCTGGTGATGCCATTTGGGCTTTCTAATGCTCCATCTGTGTTTCAGTCCTTTATGCATGACATCTTCCGAAAGTATTTGGATAGATTCATTATTGTATATTTGGATGATATTTTGGTCTTTTCGGATGATTGGGAGTCTCATGTGAAGCAGGTCAGAATGGTGTTCCAGGTCCTTCGTGCTAATTCTTTGTTTGTGAAGGGGTCTAAATGTCTCTTCGGAGTTCAGAAGGTTTCCTTTTTGGGCTTCATTTTTTCCCCTTCTACTATCGAGATGGATCCTGTTAAAGTTCAGGCCATTTATGATTGGACTCAGCCTACATCTGTGAAGAGCCTTCAGAAATTCCTGGGCTTTGTTAATTTTTACCGTCGCTTCATCACTAATTTTTCTAGTGTTGTTAAACCGTTGACTGATTTGACCAAGAAAGGTGCTGATGTGGTGAATTGGTCCTCTGCGGCCGTTGAGGCTTTTCGGGAGTTGAAACGTCGTTTCTCTTTGGCCCCTGTGTTGTGTCAGCCAGATGTTTCGCTCCCTTTTCAGGTCGAGGTTGATGCTTCTGAGATTGGAGCAGGGGCTGTTTTGTCTCAAAGATGTTCTGATAGCTCTGTGATGAAGCCATGTGCTTTCTTTTCTAGAAAGTTTTCGCCTGGTGAGCGTAATTATGATGTTGGCAATCGGGAGCTGCTAGCTATGAAGTGGGCATTCGAGGAGTGGCGACATTGGCTTGAGGGAGCCAAGCATCACGTAGTGGTCTTAACGGATCACAAGAATCTGACTTATCTCGAGTCTGCTAAGCGGTTGAATCCTAGACAGGCTCGATGGTCGCTGTTTTTCTCCCGTTTCAATTTTGTGGTTTCATACCTTCCGGGTTCTAAGAATGTGAAGGCCGATGCCCTTTCAAGGAGTTTTGTGCCTGATTCCCCGGAAGTTCCTGAGCCGGCTGGTATTCTCAAAGAGGGGGCAATTCTGTCTGCCATCTCACCTGATTTGCGGCGGGTGCTGCAGGAGTTTCAGGCTGATAGACCTGACCATTGTCCAGCAGAGAAACTGTTTGTCCCTGATAGATGGACTAGTAGAGTTATCTCTGAGATTCATTGTTCGGTGTTGGCTGGTCATCCTGGGATTTTTGGTACCAGAGATTTGGTGGCTAGGTCCTTTTGGTGGCCTTCCTTGTCACGGGATGTGCGTTCTTTTGTGCAGTCCTGTGGGACTTGTGCTCGGGCCAAGCCCTGCTGTTCTCATGCCAGTGGGTTACTTTTGCCCTTGCCAGTCCCGAAAAGGCCTTGGACGCATGTTTCCATGGATTTTATTTCAGATCTCCCTGTCTCTCAAAGGATGTCGGTCATCTGGGTGGTTTGTGATCGCTTCTCTAAGATGGTCCATTTGGTACCCTTGCCTAAATTGCCTTCCTCCTCTGATTTGGTTCCACTATTTTTCCAGCATGTGGTTCGTTTGCATGGCATTCCGGAGAACATCGTGTCGGACAGAGGCTCCCAGTTTGTTTTAAGGTTTTGGTGGTCCTTTTGTGCTAAGATGGGCATTGATTTGTCTTTCTCTTCGGCTTTCCATCCTCAGACAAATGGCCAAACCGAACGAACTAATCAGACTTTGGAGACCTATCTGAGATGCTTTGTTTCTGCTGATAAGGATGATTGGGTGACCTTCTTGCTATTGGCTGAGTTCGCCCTTAATAATCGGGCCAGTTCGGCTACTTTGGTTTCGCCTTTTTTTTGTAATTCTGGTTTTCATCCTCGTTTTTCTTCAGGGCAGGTTGAGCCTTCGGACTGTCCTGGTGTGGATTCTGTGGTGGACAGGTTACAGCAAATTTGGACTCATGTAGTGGACAATTTGACATTGTCCCAGGAGAAGGCTCAACGTTTCGCCAACCGCCGTCGCTGTGTTGGTCCCCGACTTCGTGTTGGGGATTTGGTTTGGTTGTCGTCTCGTCATGTCCCTATGAAGGTTTCTTCTCCTAAGTTTAAGCCTCGTTTCATTGGTCCTTATAAGATTTCTGAAATTCTCAATCCTGTGTCGTTTCGTTTGGCCCTTCCAGCTTCTTTTGCCATCCATGTGTTCCATAGGTCGTTGTTGCGGAGATATGTGGCGCCTATGGTTCCCTCCGTTGACCCTCCTGCTCCGGTGTTGGTCGAGGGGGAGTTGGAGTATGTGGTGGAGAAGATTTTGAATTCTCGTATTTCGAGACGGAAACTTCAGTACCTGGTCAAATGGAAGGGCTATGGTCAGGAGGATAATTCCTGAGTTTTTGCCTCCGATGTCCATGCGGCCGAGTTGGTTCGTGCCTTTCATTTGGCTCGTCCTGATCGGCCCGGGGGCTCTGGTGAGGGTTCGGTGACCCCTCCTCAAGGGGGGTACTGTTGTGAATTCCGTTCTCGAACTCCCTCCTGTGGTCATGAATGGTACTTCGGCGAGTTCTGTCCGTGGACTCCCTCTGGTGGCTGTGAGTGGAACTGCTGGTTCTGAGGTTCCTTCCTCAGCTGCCTTCGTTTGCGGCTAGGCTGGTTTCTCTATTTAACTCCACTCAGATCGTTACTCCATGCCAGCTGTCAATGTATCTGCACTGGTTCAGATCTCTCTCGGATCTTTCTGATGACCTGTCTACTCCAGCAGAAGCTAAGTCCCTGCTAGTTCATTTGTTGTTCATTGTGTACTGAATATATATTTCTTAGTACTTGCTAAGTTCTAGTCCAGCTTGCTAACATGATATTGCCTTGCTAGCTGGAAGCTCTGGGTTGCAGAGTGGCACCTCCGCACCGTGAATCGGTGCGGGGGTCTTTTTGCACACTCTGCGTGGCTTTTTGTAGATTTGTGTGCTGACCGCATAGATCCCTTTCCTATCCTCAGTCTATTTAGTAAGTCTGGCCTCCTTTGCTGAAACCTGTTTCATCCCTGTGTTTGTGACTTTCCTCTTAACTCACAGTTAATATATGTGGGGGGCTTCCTTTACCTTTGGGGAATTTTCTCTGAGGCAAGGAAAGGCTTATTTTCCTATCTTTAGGGGTAGTTAGCTCTTAGGCTGTGAAGAGGCGTCTAGGGAGAGTTAGGTACGCTCCACAGCTATTTCTAGTGTGTGTGTTATAGGATTAGGATTGCGGTCAGCAGAGTTCCCACTTCCCAGAGCTTGTCCTGTTTTTTAGTTTAACTATCAGGTCATTCCAGGTGCACCTAACCACCAGGTCCATAACAGGGAGGCCACAGAGTAGGAGGTCAAGGTGAGAGATGAAGAGGGTATGGACTAGGGTTTTTGCAGTTTCTTGGTTGAGGAATGTACGGATCCGTGAAATATTTTTGAGTTGAAGTCGGCAGGAAGTGGAAAGGGCTTGGATATGTGGTTTGAAGGAGAGATCAGTGTCAAGGATTATCCCGAGGCAGCGAGCTTGTGGGACTGGGGAGAATGGGCAGCTGTTTACTGTAATGGATAGGTTCGTTGGGGGGGTCGCGTGACATGGGGGAAAGATAATGAATTCTGTTTTGTCCATGTTACGAATCAGAAATCTAGCAGAGAAGAAGGATGAAATAGTGGACAGACATTGAGGTCTTCTGGTTAGTATTAGCAACATATAATATAGCACTGTGTATTTACAATTGCTCATTTTGTCTTTCTACCCACTTAATTCTTCTCTTTTTCATTAGATCTATGACGTCATGTGTTTAAAACCAGACTAAGTGGATCGTTCTAAGCTCAATGTAGAAACAGGAACTCCCTGCATGAGTCATCATTAGAATTACAATTTTACATCACTGCAAACTCCATGGCAGCCCAGCTGCACCTCCTCTTCAATTCTTGACCCAGCTGCTCCCGTCCCCTTTGCTTTTATCTTTCTTCCCTGTTTCCTTTTGTCTGTGACATAGGATTGTAGTTCTAATGATGACTCATGAGGGAAAAGAGACTTCTTTTTTCTACATAGCGCTTAGAAGGATTCAGCTAGTCTGTTTTTAATCACGTGATGTCATAGACCTAATTGAAAAGAGAAGAATAAGCTGGGTAGAAGGGCAAATGAGCAATTGTACAGTAAGTGCAGCGCCCCAGAGTCCTGGTCTTTGCAGTACTGTGGCTCCGCCACTATGGGGAGCTATGGTACGTCTGATTGCACTAAAGGAGTTTCTCTGATCAGGTAACACCTCACTACACTTCACACTCCGGCCACCAGGGGGGGTGGTCCTATCTAGTAGGCCACTCCTCACACTCTGGTAAAACTGGGGGTTGGACAGGAAGACAGAGAGAAGTAGCTGGGAAGAGCTAGTGAGAGGACCTGTCAGGGATGGGATCCTGGCAGACTCCTCAGAGCAGAACTAACCAGTGCACAACGGGAATACAGTAAAGAGGAATTAGGACCAGAAGGAGTCGTGCTGTTAGACCGAGGCAACATCCTTCTGAGGCGCAAACAGTCGGTGGCCGGAACGCCGAGCAAGTAAGAGACTTTAAGTACTACTGCAAACCACGGCAGGACAGCCAATTAAAGGTTGGCTGTCTCACTTAACACCTAAGCAGACAACGGAGGCAGCTGTGGGAGAGGGGCGACTCTAGGGTCCCGGAAGAACTCCAGGCCTACCCCGTCATACGGGTGCGTCCTAGCCATATCATCTGGGGGACGGAGAGAACGAACATCAGAGACAGATTCAGTTGTGAGGACTATCCCGGGAGCTCAGCAGGGAAGGACTACAACACCCAGCGCTAGAAGGTAGACACTGATTCCCACCTGTAAAGAGAACTCCTGATATGCCTTTGGACCGGCCGGTCTCTGACAGCCCGGTGGACAGCGCTCTGGACTGAGGTCTCTACACCCTTCAGTAAAGAGGTAAAGAGACTGCAACCTGGTGTCCTCGTTATTTACTGCACCGCACCATCTACATCCGTCACATCATTCACTGTGCGCCCCTCGGCAGGGTCACGGATCGGGCCTAGCCACCGTGACAACCCCAGAGCAGAGACTCAGAGGCCCGGTACCGGGTACTCCTCGGCCCTGCGGCAGTGGGGGCGCTACAACTTGGCGTCACGAACAGGATCTACTTAAGCCTGAAGAATCAGGTCATGTGTGCCTTGGAACTGTGATTTATTGTGCTTGGACTGTACTTTATTGCAAGGACTGTGTATTGCCATTTACCGCCAAAATTCGCCATTGCCGCGCACGGAGGGAGGAGCCTTAGCTTCGTGGGCGGAACCGGCCAAAAGAAGCGCGGAACGGAAAGCGCGGTAAGGCGCCAATCCCGGAAGAAGAACTCCGACCTCCAGCAGGTTAGTGGGAGGAAGGGACAGCCATGTCCGAGTCGGGAGGAGAGGAGGTGGCGGCAGCAGCCGTGGACGCAGGGGCAGCTCCGGTCCCCGCAGCGGGCGAAGCTGCGGCCCTAATACCACCACCGGTTGCCGCAGAACCCGCTGTTCCCCTCAGCCACTCAGACACTGCCGCTAACACAAAAGCCATAATGCCCTTCTCTATGCCGTACCTGCCCGGAGCGGCCTGGCTCCCACGATACTCTGGGGAGTCGCATACATTCACTGACTTTAAGGAAGGGCTCTGCAGCCTGCTTGAGTTCTATCCCCTGACAGAGCCTCAGAAGGTTCATATGATAATCGGCCAACTCTTTGGGGCAGCTCTGAGAGAATTGAAGTCCTGGCCCGCCGAGGATAAGGGAACTGCACAACAGATTTTTGCAAAGCTTAAAGCCACCTTTGATACTCGCACTGCTACAGAAATTAAACTGACTTTCTATGGATGCAAACAGAGACCGCAGGATAGCTTACGGGACTATGCCCTTAATCTCCAGGAGGCGATGCGGGCCATTAAGCAGAGTGACCCTGGCAGCATGCAGGATGAGGATAAACTCCTGAAGGAGCGGTTCATTGAGGGGCTCCTGTGCAGTCACCAGCGGGGCCAATTGCACTTCCTGGCCATGCAAAATCCA
Organism: Ranitomeya variabilis; assembly: GCF_051348905.1. Taxonomy (NCBI): domain Eukaryota; kingdom Metazoa; phylum Chordata; class Amphibia; order Anura; family Dendrobatidae; genus Ranitomeya; species Ranitomeya variabilis. The sequence continues at coordinate 710,828,118 of NC_135234.1, read as the reverse complement.
GACTTGACTTTTGCGCAATTCAAAGATAAAGCTATCCAGGCATTGCAGGAGCGACAGCCCAGCCGCGCAATACCACCCAGGCGCCCCGCTCTCACATACCACCAGGAGGTGGCATCGGATATCCCAGTTGCCGCGGAGGCCGACGCCCAGAGCTTCGAGGATGACTCCCCTGCAGGACTCCGTCTTCAGATGCAGGAGCTGACCAAGAGCGTTGCTGCCCTAGCCCGGACGGTGCAGTCCCTACAGGAGGCCCCCAAGGAAAAGATCCAGCTAGCCTCCAGACCAGAAGATGTTCCCTGGACGCGACAGAAGAGGACCCCACCGACCAGAGGCCGGGACAGCGATCGCTTCCATCAGGACGGACGACCCATCTGCCGCCGCTGTCACCAGGTGGGCCACCTTGCAAGGTACTGTCCTTTAAACGAGCAACCCCTGGGGCAAAGGGCCAACCCCCAGGAGTAGGATGGTCAGGCCCGCAGCATTGGAGAACCAAGTATATTGGAGGACGACCAGTTCTCCCTGTAGTGGTTGATGGAATCCCCTTGAACGCTTTGCTGGACACCGGTTCTCAGGTGACGACTATACCTTATGTGCTTTATAAACGGTATTGGGAGGACACTGATATTACTCGTGGCCCTGACGATGATTTCACCATAATAGCCAGTAATGGTCAGCCGTTGCCACAAGTGGGGTATAAGGAGGTCACCATCAAGGTGGGGCGGGTGGAATTGAAAGCCCAAGGGATTGTGATTGTTGATATTGATCGTCGAGAATGTAATCCCATGATGACTCTTGGTACTAATGTTATAGAAAATTGTCTTGCAGAAATTATTGTTTTGTTGCAACAGGTGGCAGAAACCGCTGGCCAGCGAGCAACGGGCCCTGCAGAAGGAAATCAGAGCTCTGATGCAGAGACAGCAGGTAGAGCTGACTGGTGGTGAGATTGGTCGTGTCACTGTGAGTGATTCAAACCCCATCGCGATACCCCCCAGGAGTGAGATGTTAATATGGTGTCGGGCAGCCATAGGCCTCAGGGGTAAGGACTACCAGGCCTTGGTAGAACCCGTATATTCAGACAATAGGCCTACTGTTCTGACAGCCCGGGGGGTGGTCGACGTCCGCCAGGGGAGGGTGCCTGTACGTGTCCTCAATTGTGGGGAGGAAGAAGTTCACCTCACCAAGTATACCACGCTCGCCAAACTGTTCACTGTCAATAATAGTGTGATACAGACACCTGAACCCTTGGTCCCGTCAAACGTGGCGGAGAACAAAGGTTCTGCAGAGCACTCGAAAGACTGGTGTCGGGAATTGCATGTGGGCACTGACTCTACCCCATCCCATCAAAAACAGGGGGCCTACAGGGTGGTACACGAGTACGAGCAGGTATTCAGCAAACACCCCTTAGATTTTGGGCAGGTGAAAGGGATCCAACATCGCATCCCCACTGGAGATCACCGACCCATAAAAGAGATATCGCCCTGTACCTCCAGCTCATTACCAGTGTGCCAAGGACATGCTGCGGGAAATGAAGGAGGCTGGGGTGGTGAGAGACAGCTGTAGCCCCTGGGCAGCTCCGTTAGTCCTTGTTAAAAAGAAAGATGGTACCATGAGGATGTGTGTTGATTACAGGCAGTTGAATCGCATTACACATAAGGACGCATACCCACTGCCCAGGATAGAGGAGTCTCTGGCTGCCTTAAAATCTGCTAACTACTTCTCTACCTTAGATCTCACCAGTGGGTACTGGCAGGTTCCTGTAGCGGAGGCGGACAAAGAGAAGACGGCCTTCACGACACCAATGGGTCTCTGCGAGTTCAACTACATGCCCTTCGGATTGTGCAATGCTCCCGGGACGTTCCAGAGGATGATGGAGTGCTGCCTAGGACACATGAACTTTGAAACTGTGCTGCTGTATTTGGATGATGTCATTGTCTTCTCTAAGACCTACGAAGACCATCTGAAGCACCTGGCCGAGGTATTTGAAGCCCTGTCCAACTTCGGCTTAAAGGTGAAACCATCCAAGTGTCATCTGCTGAAACCTAAAGTGCAGTACCTGGGCCATGTGGTGAGCGCTGAAGGAGTGGCCCCAGACCCCGACAAGGTCACTGTGATCAAGGACTGGCCAAAGCCCAGTGACCTCCACGAAGTCCGGCAATTCCTCGGGCTGGTAGGCTATTACCGAAGGTTCATTAAGGACTTCACCAAGAAGGCCGCACCCTTGCAAAACCTGTTGGTGGGCCAACCAAAGAAGACCAAGGGGAGGAACACCCCCTTTGATTGGAACAAGGAGCTGGAGGAATCCTTCACCTGTTTGAAGTCGGCACTGACGGGAGAAGAGGTACTGGCTTACCCCGAATACGACCAACCGTTTGTGCTGTACACAGATGCCAGTAATGTGGGATTAGGAGCCGTGCTGTCTCAGGTCCAGAAAGGCAAAGAAAGGGTGATCGCTTACGCCAGCAGGAAACTCCGTCCCACGGAAAGGAACCCTGACAACTACAGTTCCTTTAAGCTGGAATTCCTTGCCATTGTCTGGGCAGTGACAGAGAGGTTCAAACACTACCTGGCCTCCGCGAAATTCACCATCTTCACGGACAACAATCCGCTAACACATCTGGATACTGCCAAACTCGGGGCTTTGGAACAGCGATGGATGGCCCGGCTGTCCAACTACGATTACACCATCAAGTACCGGGCAGGACACGAGAATGCCAATGCCGATGCCTTGTCCCGAATGCCCAATTTGCCAGAAGCGGGAGAAGACCCGGAGGCACTTGAAGAGGTGGAGCTGCCTGCATTCCATCGCCCCAAAGCCACTCAGAACTCTCATCATGTGAAGAACAGGCACAAGAACCAACCGGATGACACGCTGAATCCCCTGCCCCATCACGGGTGGGCGGAAACCCAGGATGGTGACCCCGCGGTCCGTCGGGTGAAAGAGCTCTTGACGCAGGCAGGGTCGCACCCTAGCCCAGATGACCCACAAGAGACCCAACAGCTGTGGAAGGGGAGAAGCAAACTGTTTATCCATGATGGCAAGTTGTGCAGGAGGAGCATCGACCCACGTACTCATGAATTGGTGTGGCAGATAGTGGTGCCAAGGCGAGATGCGCCCATGGTTCTGGGAGCCTACCATGATGGAGCCGGACACTTCGGATGGAGGAAGCTGGAAAGGCTCCTACGAGGGAGGTTCTATTGGATTGGCATGAAGAGAACCATTGAGAAGTGGTGTCGGGAGTGTGGTCCATGTAGTCTACGCAGGAAGGACCGTGACAGTCAACGGGCTCCCCTGCGGCCTATCATCACCAAACGGCCGCTCGAACTAGTCGCGCTGGATCATGTGAAGCTGACACCTAGCCGGTCGGGCTATATCTACGCCCTTACCATCGTGGACCACTACTCCAGGTTTTTGGTGGTTGTACCTGTCAAGGATCTAACGGCCAGGACTGCCGCCAGGGCCTTCCAGCAGCACTTTTGTAGGCCCCATGGCTACCCAGAGAAGGTACTGACTGATCAGGGACCTGCATTCGAAGCGGAAGTGTTCCAAGAATTCTGTCAACTGTACGGGTGTAAGAAGATCAGAACCACACCGTACCATCCTCAAACCAACGGGATGTGTGAGAAGATGAACCAAGTGGTAATCGATTTATTGAAGACCTTGCCTGTGGAGGAACGGAACCTGTGGCCAATAAAGTTGCCTGACTTGGTGGATATGTACAATCACATCCCAGTAAGTTCCACCAACTGTACTCCAGCGTACCTGATGCGAGGAAGATCTAGTCGGTTACCCGTTGATTTGGACATGGGGGTCCTAGTACCCGAAGATACCTCGCCGGATGCCAATTGGGATGCAGAAAGGCAGCGAAGGTACCACGAGGTACAGGAGTGTGTAGAAAGAAGTCTCGCCCAGGCTAGGCAAAAACAAGAAAGGGACTACAACCAACACGCTCCTGCGATTCCCCTGTCCCCTGGTGAACAAGTACTTAAACGAAAGAGGAGATTACACAAGCTCGATGACCAATGGGAAGCGGAACCGTATACCATCCTGCCATCCGACTTCGATAACACGAAGGTATGTCTCATCAGCAAGGACAGAGGGGAGACTTCGACAGCGGTATCCAGGGATCACCTTAAGGTCTGCCCCGATAAGTTGAGAGAGAGGGACATGGCCCTGGAAATCTCCCCGCCAGTGGAAAAGGAGAAGATGATCCATACCGTCCTTGGTGATTTTCCCCAGTCCTGGACTCAGATAAATCAAGCCATCGTGGTACCTGTTCTAATGTTTCAACAGCCGGCCCCACCAGAAACAATGGTGGTCCCGGATCATCCGGTCCCGCTACCTCAACAAGCCCTACCTGAAGATGCCATGCCAACCGTTGAACCGGCAAATCCTCCCTCTGCTATCGGTGAATCTGCTGTACCCACTGTTGATAGCAGCAGCTCAGAGAGCCCCAACCTGCCAGTGCTACCCAGACTCACTAGAAGTGTAGCTAGAAGGCAGTGCACTACACCAGCGGTAGCAAGCATAGCGGGCCCTGTTAGGCCAATAGCAACCCCTGCGCTGCGAAGGTCCACACGCAGCACTCAGAACCAAACTCCCCTCCGCTACAAAACTTGGAGGTATTGATAAGGGCTGCTATCTAGTTGAAAATGTTTGTGTACATATCTTTTGTTACAGGTTGTAAAATGGACAATAGAGTAATGGACGGTGAATTGCTCAAAAACTTTCCAAAGGGGGGGACCCCTTTGTTTACCCGGGGTCCCCGCTGTTACGACCACTGGACTGAGAGTCATAAACTGTGCATGACCTAACTTTCGCAACGTTCAAGAGTTCTCACCTCCCATAAAGGGAAGCACTGTTACATTTACTTGTTTATGCTATTTCAAAATTTTGTGTGTTTCCTGCTAACATGTATTGTTGTCTTGTTTTCCCAGTCCCGGAGTACTGGATTTAACCGGGGGGGAGTGCAGCGCCCCAGAGTCCTGGTCGTTGCAGTACTGTGGCTCCGCCACTATGGGGAGCTATGGTACGTCTGATTGCACTAAAGGAGTTTCTCTGATCAGGTAACACCTCACTACACTTCACACTCCGGCCACCAGGGGGGGTGGTCCTATCTAGTAGGCCACTCCTTACACTCTGGTAAAACTGGGGGTTGGACAGGAAGACAGAGAGAAGTAGCTGGGAAGAGCTAGTGAGAGGACCTGTCAGGGATGGGATCCTGGCAGACTCCTCAGAGCAGAACTAACCAGTGCACAATGGGAATACAGTAAAGAGGAATTAGGACCAGAAGGAGTCGTGCTGTTAGACCGAGGCAACATCCTTCTGAGGCGCAAACAGTCGGTGGCCGGAACGCCGAGCAAGTAAGAGACTTTAAGTACTACTGCAAACCACGGCAGGACAGCCAATTAAAGGTTGGCTGTCTCACTTAACACCTAAGCAGACAACGGAGGCAGCTGTGGGAGAGGGGCGACTCTAGGGTCCCAGAAGAACTCCAGGCCTACCCCGTCATACGGGTGCGTCCTAGCCATATCATCTGGGGGACGGAGAGAACGAACATCAGAGACAGACAGATTCAGTTGTGAGGACTATCCCGGGAGCTCAGCAGGGAAGGACTACAACACCCAGCGCTAGAAGGTAGACACTGATTCCCACCTGTAAAGAGAACTCCTGATATGCCTTTGGACCGGCCGGTCTCTGACAGCCCGGTGGACAGCGCTCTGGACTGAGGTCTCTACACCCTTCAGTAAAGAGGTAAAGAGACTGCAACCTGGTGTCCTCATTATTTACTGCACCGCACCATCTACATCCGTCACATCATTCACTGTGCGCCCCTCGGCAGGGTCACGGATCGGGCCTAGCCACCGTGACAACCCCAGAGCAGAGACTCAGAGGCCCAGTACCGGGTACTCCTCGGCCCTGCGGCAGTGGGGGCGCTACAACAGTACACAGTGCTATATAACATGATGACTGCAATATATGAAGAGGATACAAATTTTGATGGGAGGAGGAGGAGGAGGGCTTCTTTTACCAGCTAAGACTGTCACTAACTCAGACTCAGATTTATAAGCAGGTTCAGATCTTTAGACCCGTACCCTACAAATAGGTTTTTTTTTTATGTCTTTTCATGGAAAGGGGTTGATTTTTTGCTTCGGACAGTCCTGATAAAATGACCATGTTTTTCCTTTTTGGTGATAATCACAAGATATCCAGCACAATCCAAATTTGTCCAATTGTTGCAAATCCTCTGACTTTTTCCCCTGATAGGAAATAACTGAGGTTGTATGATGGTGACATTGTAGCTGTGCAGGATGGGAGGGAGAGACTAAAACACAAGAGTTAAATAAACATTGTGACGGAAGAAATAAATGAGCATATAGATTTTTTATACTACTCCGATAAGCCTCAGTGCATGCTTGTAATCATAGCCACCGAATTGCCTATCACCAGCTCATTTTCCCAGTAGCAGCATTGTATGGGTTTGTGTGAAATCTTTCGACAATGACTCATGGATTATTTACTGCGATCAGCTCGAGCGCTGAAGTGAAGTTTTGCCAACGCTCCGCACTTCCCTACACTGATGAGTTGCCTAATTTGCGGTACATGAAAGTGCAATGTTTCATAACTAGTGTTGAGTGATACCTTCCGATATTCGAAAGTATCGGTATCGAATTGGATCGGCTGATACCGGCAAAATATCGGATCTCGCCGATACCGATACCCAATAACAATACAAGTCAATGGGACACAAATATCGGAAGGTATCCTGGATGGTTCCCAGGGTCTGAAGGAGAGGAAACTCTCCTTCAGGCCCTGGGATCCATATTCATGTAAAAAATAAAGAATAAAAATAAAAAATATGGATATACTCACCCCTCCGGTGGAGCCTGGACCTTAGCGGTGTAACCGGCAGCCTCCGTTCCTAAGAATGCAGAGTGAAGGACCTTCGATGACGTCGCGGCTTGTGATTGGTCGCGTGACCGCTCATGTGACCACTCACGCGACCAATCACAAGCCGCGACGTCATCGCAGGTCCTACACTCACTGCATTCTTAGGAACGGAGGCTGCCGGTTACACCGCTAAGGTCCAGGCTCCGCCGGAGGGGTGAGTATATCCATATTTTTTATTTTTATTCTTTATTTTTTACATGAATATGGATCCCAGCGCCTGAATGAGAGTCTCCTCTCCTCCAGACCCTGGGAACCATACACTGGGAACTTCCGATTCCGATTTTACAAAAATATCGGAACTCGGTATCGGAATGCCGATACAGCGAATATCGGCCGATACCCGATATTTGCAGTATCGGAATGCTTAACACTATTCATAACCATTTTACATGACTAAATAGTATCTTTAAAAGATCAATATAAAATCTCACTGACACTGAAATGATGAAGGAGGATGGAGCTGGAAAAGATCACGCAATGTGTTTCTATGGTGACTCCTTTAGAAAGTATTAATTGCTTGTTTTGCAATCCAGTCATCAAAGTTGTCTATTATGTTTATTGCTGCAATTATCTATTCTGTGCTGCGCTGAGGTTCTGAACCATTAGGCAGCCATTAAATTCATCGTTTTTGGTTTACCTATTCATGGCATCTGCACGTGAATAGCTCGCTTTATCCAACTAATCTGCTTAAGGGTTCTGAAGAAAAAAAGAAGGTATCTTATTAGTGAACATTGCTATTCTCAACAGCAAGGACTAATTAATTACAGTGTCATTAGTAACCACACGGCATGTGCTACCAGACTTTGAAGTTTTAACCAGATATTGTCCTTTTTGTTCCTATTAGTGTGTGGATGAACATTTACTGGTCTGTTTAAAGGAGTTTCCTGGAATATAAAAATGTCCAAAAATCACTCTGGTTCTCTTTTTATAGATACAATTACATAGTTTTTTGTGTTTTGGTGTATTTTTTTCCATGAACCATTATTCTTGAAGTGTTCCTCTTGCTTTGGCTTCTCACTTGACAAGGTCATCAATATTAAAGTTTTGTAAAATCCCTTTCAGTACAGTTTTAGAGAAATTAAATATTTTTAGGTAGTTGAGACATAAAGAGGGTACTGAGACAAACCCTTCTGAATGTCCCCACCAAAGTAAAATAATAACACTTATACTTGCAGCGCCCCAGAGTCCTGGTCGTTGCAGTACTGATGCTCTGCCGCTAAGGGGGGCTATGGTACGTCTGATGGCACTGAAGGAGTTCACCTGACCAGGTATCACAGTCACACATTACACTTCACAGTCTGGCCACCAGGGGGAGCTAAGGGTGCTATGTATTAGGCCACTCCTCACAGTCTGGTAAAACTGGGGGTTAGAGAGGAAGTGAGAGAGAAGCTGAATGGGTTGGAACCAGGCAACATCCTGTGGCAGAGGGTGTTGCAGGGGAAGATTCAGGGGGGTTCCTGTCAGGGGTGGGATCCTGACAGGCCTAGCGAACAGAGAGAACGTTACGGGACCGCGCCTGCACCTGATCGCGGCAGTACCCTAAGAAAGGACAAGAAGCGAGGTTTATTGTGCTGAGTGAGAAACGAGATCAACGCAACAAGGAGAAACACCAGTAGGAGTCGTGCTGTAAGACGAGGCAACATCCTACTGAGGCGCGTAGCCGGTGGCCGGAACGCCGAGGAAGTATTGAGCTCCAGGCCTTACTTCAAACCTATGGCAGGACAGTCAGTTATAGGCGGGCTGTCTCACTCAAATCACCTAAGAAGACATAGGGGGCAACAGTTGGAGAGGGGCGACACTAGGGTCCCGGAAGACCTCCGAGCCTACCTGTCATACGGGTGCGTCCTAGCCATATCATCTGAGGGACGAAGAAGAACATCAGAATCGAGTTGTGAGGGAACTTCAGAAACAGACAACAGTTGTGGGGACTATTCCGTAAGCACAGCAGGGGAGGACCACAACACACAAGCGCTAGAAGGTAGGCACAGATTTCCACCTGCAAAGGGAACTCTGGAGGTGCCATCGGACCGGCTGGACTTGCGCAGCCCGGTTAACCGTATTCCGGACTGAGGATCCTGAAGCCTTCAGTAAAGAGGTAAAGAGACTGCAACCTGGTGTCCTCGTTATTTACTGCGACCTGCACCTCACCATAACATCATCACCATCCGCACCCTTTCATTGGGCGCCCCTCAGCAGGGTCACGGACCGGGTCTAGCCACCGTGACAACCCCAGAACAGAGACTCAGAGGCCCGGTACCGGGTACCCCTCGGCCCTGCGGCAGTGGGGGCGCTACATACTCACATGCCACTACTTTGGTTTTAAAGTGAAACAACTGAGATGTAATTGAAGTGTAGACTTTCAGGTTTTATTAAAAGGAGTGAGAAAAAGTATCCTGTGAAACATTTACGAATTGCAACCATTTTTCTACAAAGTCTCTTCATTTTAGGGACTCCGAAATAATTGGATAAATTAGCTTCATCATCAATAAAATGTTCATTTTTAATACTTTTTAGAGAATACTTTTCAGTCATTGATTGCCTGAAGTCTGGAAGCCAAACACTGTCGCCAATCACTGGGTTTCCTCCTTTGTGATGGTTTGCTAAGCCTTTACTGCAGTGACTTCAGTTGTTGCTTGCTTGTGGGTCTTTCTGCCTTAAAATTTGTCTTAGTTATGTGAAATGCATGCTGGATGGGTTTGAGATCTGGTGATTGACTCTGCCATTGCAGAATATTCCACTTTTGTCTTAAAAACTCCTAGGTTGCTTCCGCAATATGTTTTGGGTCATTGTCCATCTGTACTGTGAAGCATTGTTAAATCAACCTTGCTGCATTTGGTTGAAACTGAGCAGAAAGTATCGCCCTGTACACTTCAGAATTCATCCAGCTGCTTCTGTCTTCAGTCACATCATCTATAAACAAGATTGACCCATTGCCATTGGAAGCCATGTATGCCCATGCCATCACACTGCCTCCACCATGTTTTACAGAAGATGTGCTTTGCTTTATATCATGAGCCTTTCCAAGCTTTCTCCATACTTTTTTTTTCACATCGTTCTGGTACAGGTTGATCTTGGTTTTATCTGTCCAAAGAATGCTTTTCCAGACCTGGACTGGCTTTTTAGATATTTTTAGGTAAACTCTTATCTGGTCTTTCTATTTTTAAGACTGATTAATGGTTTGCACCTTGTGGTGAACCCTCTGTATTTCCTCTCATGAACTCTGGTGGACTCAAATACTGAAACATTATGGTGGACTTAGATGCCGAAACACCTACCTCCTGGAGAGTGTTCTTCACTTGGGTGGATGTTTATGAAGTGGGTTTCTTCACCATTGGAAGGATTCTGCGATCATCCACCACTGTTGTCTTCTGTGGATGTCCAGTGCCATTTTTTTTTTCAGAAAGAAAAGACAAGAAAGCATTTCCCTGTCTCTGCTGCATCTGGTGTGTGTCTTTCTAGTCTACACTCCTTGGTTGTTCCAGGAACTGTTACCTCTGCTGTTAGCATTGTCAGATGTGATTTTTTTTTCATAATTATTCAGCTAGGGCCTTCTGGTACTGCAATATTTTATTAGACCTCTCTGCCACGGCAAGGAGAGATGTAAAATTCTCCTTCTAGCGTGGGTCTAGAAGGGTGTTGTGCAAAATGCATACAACATGAGGGTCATGGGGAAGGCGGCGGAACATATACTCATCCATATGTGCCAGACTGCCAGAAGACGAATCTCTGTTGTCCTCCTCATCCTCCCTCTCCTCCTTGTCTTTAGGCTATCCACGCGGAACAGATGGGATGAAGGTGGTGTGGATACTACCATCTGTAGCACAGGCAACCAGCTCCTGTTCCTACTCCTGCTCATTATCACCCAATCTGCTTTGAGAAGATGAGATGAGGATGGGCTTTGTAGCATCACCTAGTAAAGTCTCAGCTTGCTCCGCCTTCAATGCCTGTGAGCAGTGAGCATTTCAGTAGACAGACAAACGAGATGGTGACGCTGATTATGGCATCATCGCCACTCACCATCTTGGTCGAATTCTCAAAGTTTTGGAGAACCGCACCGATGTCAGACATCCATGCCCACTCATCAGCTCTTATGTGCAGAAGCTAACCTCAATACTTCACTCTGCTGCTCAAAAAGCCTTGCCAACATATGTAGTCTTTAGGTGGTGACATCACACACTATTTGGTGAGCTGGAAATTGCAAACATAGCGGCATTGCCAGGGCGGCGAAAGCTGAAGCTGACTTTAGGAAATGGCACAAAGTATCAATTTTTCCATCTATCTACATTGTTTGAGACACTTTATTCTTACTAACAGTTTTTCAACCCTACCCGTATAGGGCCTTCAAGGGGTAGAAGGGATAGTCGACGTTGAGAGGGGGTGCCATTTGCGCAGGTGTAGGGTGCCAACCTCTGCTGATAGGTAGGACGGATTCAGTTATAGATTAGGGTCAGGCACCCCTTCGGCCTTTCCTATCTAGTGCCTTTTTAGTATTTGGTGATGGTATTGGTTTGATTTGCACTGGTTGTTAATTTTAGATCAAGTTATCTTTTAAAATAGTGATTGAATTTGTTTTTTTTTCTGTGAATTTGTTAATACTGTGTACTCCCCAAATTATCTTTTCTGTGCTGTGATTAGTTGACTTCTCCAATAACAACCATCAATAACTGCTTTTAATCAGTGCAGGAGTAGGAGAAATCAGATGCTCCGGTCTTCTGGCTCCTCTCCATCGCGTTAAGCGAGCAAAAAGATTATTATTAGTCCTGAAAAGGGGATTTTATATGAGTTGAAGTTTGCAGCATAAAGGACGCATAATTCACCCTATCCTGTCTTACACAATCTGTTCAGCACAATTTCTAGCTAAGTTCTGCTAACAGCAGTATTACTATTTATTATCATTAACCTTAAGAAGGGCTATTGTACTTTAAAGAAATATAAATGTGGTTGAATCCCTGGCAAATAAGCAGCTACAATTCTGTCCCTCTCTCACCAGCATCTCTCCCTGATCTGCTTGTTTCCTGGGAACAGTGTGACAAACATAGCGTCACAGATTTTATATACACCTTATGATTAGTGATGAGCGAGTGTTCTCGTTGCTCAGGTTTTCCCGGTCACGCTCGAGTGACCTCCGAGTATTTATGACTGCTCGGAGATTTCGTTTTCATCATGGCAGCTGAACGATTTACAGCTACTAGTCAGGCTGAGTACATGTGGGGGTTGCCTGGTTGCTAGGCAATCCCCATATATTATCAAGCTACTGGTGTTAGAATCTATGTTGTTGTGACCATCCGCCATCTTGTTGTGGTTTTCTGGCTGCTGGTCTTTTTCACCTGGTGCTGGGTTGCCTTAGGTCAGGTGATTGTATCACCCTTTATTACCCAGCACCTGCCTCCCATTCCTTGCTGGACAACAGTGTTAATCCGCTAGAGTTCTGGCAAGGTGCTTTGATCGCTTTCTGTGTTTGATATTGTGCAGTTCTGAGATCTCTGGTTCTGCTATCTTTTGTTGAGTTTAACCTAGGATCATCGGTGGGTCTATTCGCAAGGAATGGGTCGCCCACTCCATCGTAGGGTATCAGCCTAGTCTCAGTGCAGGTTCAGTTTTCCCCTTTCTATCCTAGTTCTGTGCTGCAGTTCCGTAACAGTTTGTCCAGCCACTAGTGTTGAGCGATACCTTCCGATATTCGAAAGTATCGGTATCGGATTGGATCGGCCGATACCGGCAAAATATCGGATCTCGCCGATACCCGATACCAATACAAGTCAATGGGACACACATCGGAAGGTATCCTGGATGGTTCCCAGGGTCTGAAGGAGAGGAAACTCTCCTTCAGGCCCTGGGATCCATATTCATGTAAAAAAATAAAGAATAAAAATAAAAAATATGGATATACTCATCCCTCCGGCGGACCCTGAACCTTAGCGGTGTAACCGGCAGCCTCCGTTCCTAAGAATGCAGAATGAAGGACCTTCGATGACATCGCGGCTTGTGATTGGTCGCGTGACCGCTCATGTGACCGCTCATGCGACCAATCACAAGCCGCGACGTCATCGCAGGTCCTACACTCACTGCATTCTTAGGAACGGAGGCTGCCGGTTACACCGCTAAGGTCCAGGCTCCGCCGGAGGGGTGAGTATATCCATATTTTTTATTCTTTATTTTTTACATGAATATGGATCCCAGGGCCTGAAGGAGAGTCTCCTCTCCTCCAGACCCTGGGAACCATACACTGGGAACTTCCGATTTCTGATATCACAAAAATATTGGAACTCGGTATCGGAATTCCGATACAGCGAAAATCGGCCGATACCCGATATTTGCAGTATCGGAATGCTCAACACTACCAGCCACACATATAAAAAAAACTAAAAAAAGAATCCTGGATTCTTTCAATATGTGCAGCGTCCAGGAACTTGCTCAATGCTTGCAAGGGTTAACTTCGGAAGAAGCCAACCTGCAACAGCACGTGAGTAATTACTCTGGAGCACGCCCTGAAGAACCTAAGGTAGGATTACCTGAGTTTTTTTCTGGTAAACAGCTGGAATTTTTTACGTTTAAAAATGCATGTTTACTATATTTTCGGCTTAGACCCAGATCCTCAGGGAGTGAATTACAGCGTGTTGGGATTATTATGTCATTATTGCGAAGTGAACCCCAAATCTGGGCATTTTCATTTCATCCTGATGATCCTTGTTTGACATCAGTAGAAGCATTTTTTTCTGCTATGGGGTTGTTATATGATGATCCTAATTGGGTCACATCAGCTGAGGCAGCGCTCAGATGGCTTAAACAGGGTTCTGTTGATGCTGAGAGGTATTGCACCCTGTTCAGACGATGGTCCATAGAGGTCAGGTGGAATGACCCAGTGCTCAAGAGTCAGTTTTTAGCGGTTTTGAGTGACAGAGTTAAAGATTTGCTCATTGCATATCCTGCACCTGATACTTTGGAAACTGCTATGCAGATAACTATCCAAGTGGATAGAAGATTGAGAGGCAGACAGAATGAAGAGAAGGCTCTTATAATGCTGGACCCAGTCTTTCAGTATAGCCCCGTCGACAGCCGGGAACCGATGCAACTTGGGGCGATGTCCTCTCATTCCCAGGAGAGGGAGAAGAGGGTCTCCGAAGGGCTATGCTTGTATTGTGGTAAGGTTGACCATTTTATTAAGCAATGTGAGGTTCGCATAAGGAAAGAAAAAAAAAAGGTCAGTAGGAGTAACACTCCAGTTCGTATTGTGGTTTTACGGTCTGCAGGAGTTTTTTTCTCGTAATACCGCATATCATGGTCACTCCATTGATTTTCAGGTAATGGTGGATTGTGGTCCTGCACTTAATTTGATTGATTAACAATTCCTAGATAAATATAAGTTTGATTTCCTATTCCTGTTGTGGCTATTGATAACACTCCTCTGGAACATGAGTGTATTTCTCGAAAGGTTACTGGGTTCCCACTTATTGTGAATATGGAACATCAGGAATGTATAGACTTGTTTGTCCTTGCTAAATTACCTTGCCCAGTCGTCCTGGGTTTACCCTGGTTAAAAATGCACAATCCTTTGCTGGACTGGTCGTCTTGTACTATAAGGTCCTGGGGTCAGGGGTGTTATGGTAATTGTTGTAATGTTCACATTGCTGCTGTTGTGAAGAAGGAGCTACCTGAAGCCATTCAGGATTTTTGGAGGGTTTTTTCGGAGGTTGAGTCGCTAGCTCTACCACCCCATAGAGATTACAACTGCGCTATTGAGTACGTCCCAGGTGCCACGCTTCCTAAGAGTCGTTTATTTAATCTGATGATTCCCGAGAGGGAGGCCTTAAAGGAATACCTACAGACTAGTTTAGCTGCAGGTCATATAAGACCCTCCAAGTCCCCTGTGGCTGTAGGACTCTTTTTTGTCAAAAAGAAGGATGGGGGCCTTAGGCCGTGTCTGGATTTTTGGGAGATTAATAAGATCACTGTGTGCGCTAGGTTGAAGGCCTCACATGCCCCGGCTGCAGGGTTGCTGTGCCCTTTGGAGGTTCCTAGTCCGCCATGGTCACATCTTGCTATGGATTTTAATCATACGTCTTCCTAAGCTGGATGTTCTCCTTTTTTTGCTGTACAGGGAGGCATCCATCTTTCGGTCCATTTTCAATAGTTTGGTCCAGCGGTGCCTGAGGAGGAGAGTTTTTCTGGAAATTTGGACAGGGTTTGGACCAATGTACGTCATAATCTGAAAGAGGCAAATAGGAGGTCAAATAAATATTTTGACAAGAAAAGAAGGGAGGCGTTGTTTGCAGTTGGGGACATGGTCTGGTTGTCCTCTAGGAATCTGCGTTCGAAGATCCCTTCTAAAAAACCGGGGCCTAAGTTTGTAGGACCCTTCAAAGTGGTTCAAGTTGTCAACTCTGCAGCGGTGAGATTAGACATCCCCTCATCCTGGAGAATTAATTCAGTTTTTCATGTATATTTCAGATAAAGAGGCGATGCCGACTGTTCCCCCAGTTGATGAGGACAGCGAGTTATGAGATTTCACGCATTTTAGATTCCAGGTGGCACAGAGGAGGTTTGCAGTATCTCGTGTCCTGGAAGGGTTTCGGTCCTGAGGATGATTCCTGGGTGAAAGCTGAGGACGTCTTGGCCTCAAGGCTGATTAAGGCACAGGACATTTCCGAATAAGGCTCGGCCAAGAGAATCCTTGTAAAAGGGGAGGTACTGTTAGAATCTGTCTTGTTTTGACCATCCGCCATCTTGTTGTGGTTTTCTGGCTGCTGTCTTTTTCCCCTGGTGCTGGGTTGTCTTAGGTTAGGTGATTGTATCACCCTTTTATACCCAGCACCTACCTCCCATTCCCTGCTGGACAACAGTGTTAATCCGCTAGAGTTCTGGCTAGGTGCTTTTGTTACACCCGGTCCATTTCCTGTACCTCCTATGGGTCCCCGTTGGGACTCCCGCTCTCCACGCTGTCTGAATGCAGCTTCTGCCCCTCCTTCCTCTCCTGCTTCCTAGGGTGCGGCCAGCAGGTTCCCAGGCAGGGTTCTTAGGTCGCACGCGCGGTCGCTCCCGGTCTCTTAAAGACGCCTCTACCCAATAGCGTGTGGCTGGCTACTATTTTTAGCTCCTCCACCATAGGGAGGGCGCCGAAGCAACAAGTATTCACTGTTGCTAACTTCCGGTTCCTGTTTACGTGCGCTTCCATTTCTGAAGTATCTGCCAAGTACTCCACTTACACTGTCTGTTTCCACAGATCCGCTGCTATCAGTTACCCGGTTATTTTGGACTGCATCCGCACTTTCTACGCTGGACCCGTCTAGCCCCGCCAGTCTGCCTGCCACTCTTCCAGTCTACACCAGTACTCTCGGTACCAGCCTCTACTTGAACACCCGGTATCTTCCGGTCAGCTCTGCAGCATTCACTAACCCTACTGGACTTTCTGTTCCACTGGGAAAGCCGCCACGAGTTTGGGATCTAACTGAAGGTAGCACCCGTGTCCTCCGGGCATACCTTTCTGTCCCTGTTCGAGGGGACTTACTATGGGTGTCTGGGGCTCACGCAGTAACGCCCCCTTCGGAGCCCCCCAGACCGTGGTCTAGTGGTTCCACATTTACCTTCAATTATTACGAATGTGAACTTCTACATCTGTGCCTCAGTTTCCGTTCGTTACAGCTTTGATAGCTTTCTGTGTTTGATGTTGTGCAGTTCTGGGGTCTCTGATAGTGTTGAGCGATACCGTCCGATACTTGAAAGTATCGGTATCGGAAAGTATCGGCCGATACCGGCAAAGTATCGGATCTAATCCGATACCGATACCCGATACCAATACAAGTCAATGGGACTCAAGTATCGGACGGTATCCCAGATGGTTCCCAGGGTCTGAAGGAGAGGAAACTCTCCTTCAGGCCCTGGGATCCATATTACTGTGTAAAATAAAGAATTAAAATAAAAAATATTGCTATACTCACCTCTCCGACGCAGCCTGCACCTTACCGAGGGAACCGGCAGCCTTCTTTGCTTAAAATGCGCGCGTTTACTGCCTTCCGTGACGTCACGGCTTCTGATTGGTCGCGTGCCACCCATGTGACGGCGACGCAACCAATCACAACAAGAATTAGGCATTCAGGACCTGAAATTACGTCACGGCTTGTTGTGATTGGTCGCGTCGCGGTCACATGGGCGGCACGTGACCAATCAGAAGCCGTGACGTCACGGAAGGCAGTAAACGCGCGCATTTTAAGCAAAGAAGGCTGCCGGTTCCCTCGGTGAGGTGCAGGCTGCGTCGGAGAGGTGAGTATAGCAATATTTTTTATTTTAATTCCTTATTTTACACATTGCTATTAATCCCGATACAGATTCCCGATATCACAAAAGTATCGGATCTCGGTATCGGAATTCCGATACCCGCAAGTATCGGCCGATACCCGATACTTGCGGTATCGGAATGCTCAACACTAGTCTCTGATTCTGCTATCTTTAGTTTGTTTTCAGTTGGTTTCTGCAGCCTTCTCTGTGTTTCTTATTAGGAGGTGACCTGTTTTTTATACCCAGTCCTTAGATCTTTTAGGGACCTCCTTCCCCTTATCTATAGGTCTTCACTGAGTTTAACCTAGGATCGTCGGTGGGTCTATTGGCAAGGAATGGGTCGCCCACTCCATCGTAGGGTATCAGTCTAGTCTCACTGCAGGGCCAGTTTTCCCCTTTCTATCCTAGTTCTGTGCTGCAGTTCCATAACAAGTAGCTGTAAATCATTCAGCTGAGGCGATGAAAATTAAATCTCCGAGCAGTCATAAATACCCGGAGGTCACCCGAGCGTGCTCGGGAAAACCCGAGCAACGAGTACACTCGCTCATCACTACTTATGACTCTATGCTGCCAGCCAATCACTGCAATGCCACAAAGGAGATGGCTACGGCTTTTCAGTGACTTGCAGGCAATCCCCGCAGATATTGGCTATCTAAACAGCGCCAAACATGTGGGGCGCGTACTCAAGCTCCCAGTCGACATTAAAAAAATAGTCGCCGAGTAACGAGCATCCAGAGCACACTGATGCGCGATCGAGTAATAAGCAGTGGTGAGTGCGCTCGCTCATCACTAATTATAATTTATTATATTTACTGTACAAAGACTTCTGAGTTAGCATATCTCGTCAGCTTATCCATAAAGATAAATGTGAAGATTACACATTCTGTGTCTGGTTTGAATCTGTACAATAATGTCACCTTATAGAGTCTCTCATGTTATCCTGAAGATATACTAACTACTGATAAGAATATTGAGATCAAACTCAGAAGTTCAAACAAATCAAGAACAAAGGAGCCCCATTCTTCTGAATCCATCAACTGTTAGATAAAGAGACTATAAGCCTCATATAGCATCCTTAATAGACAGACAATGACAGTATCCCTTCAGAGACCACAGCATTGTCACTGTATAAGTCTACATTTGATGACTGAAGAGACCAGCGCCGCTGCTCTGCTATCTCTTCTGCCTGTCATCTCTTTTATTACTTTATATGGTTTCAAGTTCCCATCATATAAAAAATATCTGTTCACCGTATCTTTGACTTAGACAAGATCCATAAAGGACCTTATTCCTGTGAAAAAGCAAACAAACAATGGGTAGAGTTTGATGAGTAGCAGGAGACTGTTGACTTTCATCTGCAGTGTATGACATATTAACTCCTTCACCTAGGAGATTGTTTTCACCTTCTTCACCAAGCCACTTTTTTCTGAGGTAAAAACTCTGGAATGCCTCAACAGATTCCACCAATACTAGGATTGTTTTCTCATTATGTATTGTACTCCATAATAGTGGTAACATTAGCGTGATACAACTTGTGTTCATTTGTGAAAATATTGGAAATTTGGTGAAATTTTCGCAATTTTCAAAATTTTCATTTTTCCCTCTTAAATCAGAGAGTTATGTTGCACAAAATAGTTAATAAATAACATTTACCACATGTCTACTTTACATTAGAACAATTTTTGAAACAATTTTTTTTTTAGGAAGTTAGAAGAATTAAAGGTTTACCAGTGATTTTTCCAACAAAATTTGCAAGACCATATTTTTAGGGACCACATCACATTTGAAGTGACTTTGAGGGCTCCATATGACAGAAAATACTCAAAAGTGACACCATTGTAAAAAATGCACCCCTGAAGGTGCTCAAAACCACATTCAAGAAGTTTATTAACCCTTCAGGTGCTTCACAAGAACTGAAGCAATGTGAAAGGCATAAATTAACATTTAACTTTTTTCACAAAAATGTTATTTTAGACCCAATTTTTTTTATTTTCTCAATGGTAATGGGAGAAAATTGACCAAAACATTTATTATGCAATTTCTCCGGAGTATGACGATACTTCATATGTGGAGGAAAACTACTGTTTGGGCGCACGTCAGGGAAGGAACACCGTTTTACTTCCTTGAATGCAAAATTGTCTGGAATCGAGAGCGGACGCAAGTCATGTTTGAAGAGCCCCTGATGTTCTTAAACAGTGGAAGCCCCCCACAAGTTACCCCGTTTTGGAAATTAGACCCCTCGAGGAAAATATCTAGATGTGTGGTGAGCAACTTGAACCCTCAGGTGCCTCACCGAAGTTTATAACGTAGAAGAGTAAAAATAAAAAAAAATCTAATTGTTTCCACAAAAATGATCTTTTAGCCACAATTTGTTTATTTTCATAAGTCTAAAAGGAGAAAATGGACCACAAAACTTGTTGTGCAATTTCTCCTGAGTACGATGATACTTCATATGTGGGGAAACCACTGTTTATGTGCATGGCAGGGCTTAGAAGGGAATGATCACCATTTGACCATTTGAACTCAAAACTGGCTGGAATTGAGAGTGGATGCCATGTTGCATTTGGAGAGCCTCTGATGTGCCTAAACAGTGGAAACTCCACACATGTGACCCTGGTTTGGAAACTAGACCCTTCAAGGAACTTATCTAGATGTGTGGGGAGCATCTTGAACCCCCAGGTGTTTCACAGAAATTTATAACGTTGAGTTGTGAAAATAAAAAATCTAATTTTTCCATATAAATGTTCCTTTAGCCCCAATTTTTTTTATTTTCACAAGGGTATCAGGAAAAAATGGACCCACAAAAAAAAAATGTTGTGCAAATTCCTCCGAGTATGCCGATACCTCATATGTGGTGGAAAACTACTGTTTGGGCCCACAGCAGGGCTCGGAAGGGAAAGAGTGACGGTTAGGAGTGCAGACTTTGATGGAATGGTCTGCGTGCGCCATGTTGCATTTGAAGAGCCCCCGAAGGATCTATCTAGATGTGTGGTGAGCACCATGAACCCCTGCTTCACAGAAATTTATGACGTTGAGCCTGAAGAAAAAAAATCAAAATTTTTCCACAAAAATGTTTTTTAGCCCCAATTTTTTTACTTCTAGAGTAGGAGGAGAAAATGGACACAACAAATAGTTGTGTATTTTACCCTAAGTATGCTGATACCCCATATGCGCTGGAAAACTACTGTTTTGGTGCACGGCAGGGCTCGGAAGGGAAGGAGTGAGGTTTTGGATAGCACACTGTGATGGAATGGTTTGCACGCACCATGTCGCATTTGCAGACCCCTGTTATGCCTAAAAACTGGAACCCCCCCACCGATGACATTTTAACAGGCCCCCGGGCAGATTCTCAGGGACTGCATTCTTGGGCAGGGAGCTGCATTTTGATTGCCACCAGCTCATTAATTTCTTCTTGCTCTGTTAGCACACACACACAGTGTTCACTACTGAACACTGAAGGGCATGCAATGAAAGATTTCATCCTGACACCAGTGCCAACCCCACTGCACTACACCCCCCAAGGAATGTATTTAGATATGGGATGAGCACCTTGAACGGCCATGTGCTTCACAGAAATTTATAACATTGAGCTGTGAAAATAAAAAAAATCACATCTTTTCCACAAAAATGTTTTTTGGTCCCAATGTTTTTGTTTTCAAAAGGAGAACAGGAGAAATTGGACTCCAAAAATTGTTGTGCAATTTTCCCAGAGTATGCAGATATTCCATATGTGGTGTAAAACTACTGTTTAGGTACATTGTTGGGCTCAGAAGGTAATGAGTGATGGTTTGGAGCGCAGACTTTGATGGAATGGTCTGCAATGTCGCGTTTGGAGAGCCCCTGATGTGCCTAAACAGCCCCCACATGTGACCCTATTTTGGAAACTAGACTCCCCCAATTAATTTATCTAGATGTGTGATGAGTACCTTGAACCCCCAGGTGCTTCACAGAAATTTATAACGTTGAGTCGAGAAAATGTAAAAAATATTTTTTAGCCCCAATTTTTTTTATTTTCACAAAGGTAACAGAAGAAAATGGACCCCAAAAATTGGTTTGCAATTTACCCTGAGTACGCCGATACCCCATATATGGTGGAAAACTACTGTTTAGTGGCACAGCCGGGCTCAAAAGGGAAGGAGTGACGGTTTGGGAGCAGTCTATGATGGAATGGTCTGTGCACCAAGTCGCGTTTGGAGAGCCCCTGATGTGCCTAAACAGTGTAAATCCCCCACAATTGACCCAATTTTGGAAACTACACCACTTAATGAATTTATCTAGAACAGGGTTGGACAATTAATTTTTCCGAGGGGCCACATGAGAGACCGTGACAGTTGTGGAGGGTCAAAACAATAGGCTGAAATTAGCCTTCCCGTATACAGCAAGATCCCCACACAGCCTCCCCACACACAGCCTGAGCCCCACACATCCTCCCCATATACAGCATGAGCCCCACACAGCCACCCCATATACAGCATGAGCCCCACACAGCCACCCCATATACAGCATGAGCCCCAGACAGCCTCTCTATATACAGCATGAGTTCCACACAGCCTTTCCATATCCAGAATGAACCCCACACAGCCTTCCCATATACAGCATAAGCCTGACACAGCCTTCTCATGTACAGCATGAGCCCCACACAGCCTTCCCATATACAGCATAAGCCTGACACAGCCTTCTCATGTACAGCATGAGCCCCACACAGCTTCCGCATGTCCAGGATGAGACCCCCATATCCTGCCCATGTCCAGCATGATGCCCCTATAGCCGCCCCATGTTTAGCCAAACATCCCATACACATGAAAAAAAAAGAACACCACATACTCACCTCTGTCAAATTCCAGTGGCCCTCTGCTTCTGCTCCTGTCTCCAGTGCACTGACTCTCCGCAGTACACAGCTGACGAGATTAAATGACATCATCATATTAGCTGTTTCATGCACTGATTGGTGGAAGAAGTGGCCGGAGGCACCTTCTCCACCAATCAAGTCAGAGCGGATGGAGACAGCGGAGACAGCGAGCGGTTGGGTGTGGAAGGACACAGTGCGTCCCGTGGGCCACTGTTTTCCAGCCCCTCGGCTGTCTCAGTCCCAGACTGGACTGGAACAGCCAGAGAGCCGAATGTGGCCGTACTTTGCCCTGGTCAGGGCCGGTTTTAGGCAAAGTGGGGCCCTAGGCAAAGTTTAAAATGGGGCCCCAAATGCTAACATATTGCACATGACACAGAAGCATTTCGGTTGTATTTACATGCGCTGATCTCAGGCCACTAAACCAGTGTGATCGACAATACTGTAGTCATTGGACGTTTGTTTCCCGGCCTCTTTACACCATCTGAGAAAGAACGAAGGGGACAGAACAATCACTAACAGATCACCATACAGTATCATGTTATCAGTAGCACATCTGCAGTTTACACCGGCGATGTCCTGCTGAGAACAAGGATTTTTATTCCGGCATAAACAATATAATCACCCAATGAATATGCAGCATTTTGCTTGTTTAGTATAATACACCCCATACTCCTCCATATATTACAGTGGGCACCACAGTCCTCCATATTGTAAAATGCACACCCATTAGTCCTCCATATAATATAATGTGCCCCATAGTCCTCCATATAATATAATACACTCCTCATAGTCCTCCATATATTAAAATATACTCCTCAGTCCTCCATATAGGATAATACACTCCTCACAGTGCTCCATATAGTATAATGCACCACCATAGTCATCCATGTAGTACAATTCACTTCCCATAGTATAATGCACCCCATAGTTCTTCATATAGTATTATGTATTCCCCATAGTCCTCGATACAGTATAATTTAGCCCACATATAGTATAATGCAGCCAACACCCCACAGAGTATAATGCAGCCACCCCACAGAATATAATGCAGCCACCCCACAGAGTATAATGTGTTGTGAATTTGGATTCTGGGCTCCCCCGGTGGCTACTGGTGGAATTGAACTGGTGTCTTCATCTTCTCTGTTCACCTGTTCCCATCAAGATGTGGGAGTCGCTATATAACCTTGCTGCTCTGTTAGTTGCTTGCCGGTCACCAATGTTATCAGAAGCCTCTCTGTGCTTGTTCCTGCTCCTAGACAACTACTAGATAAGTTGGACTCTTGTCCATGTTTGTTTTTGCATTTTTGTTCCAGTTCACAGCTGTAGTTTCGTTTCTGTGTCTGGAAAGCTCTTGTGAACAGGAATTGCCACTCTGGTGTTATGAGTTAATGCCAGAGTTTTAAAGTAATTTCTGGATGGTGTTTTGATAGGGTTTTCAGCTGACCATGAAAGTGTCCTTTCTGTCTTCTGCTATGTAGTAAGTGGACCTCAAATTTGCTAAACCTATTTTCATACTACGTTTGTTATTTCATCTTTATTCACCGCCAATACATGTGGGGGGCCTCTGTCTCCTTTCGGGGTATTTCTCTAGAGGTGAGCTAGGACTGATATTTTCCTCTGCTAGCATTATTTAGTCCTCCGGCTGGTGCTGGGCATCTAGAATCAACGTAGGCATGCTACCCGGCCACTGCTAGTTGTGCGTTAGGTTTAGTTCATGGTCAGCTCAGTTCCCATCTTCCAAGAGCTAGTTCCTATATATGCTTATGCTATGCTCTCTTGCCATTGAGATCATGACAGTTTGACCGGCCCACTAAAGGGTTAAAATCCTTGGCTGAGAAAGGAGAGAAATAAGTAGTCTGCTGAAATTTTTTTTTTTTTTTTTTTTTTTTTTCTCTCCTTCTAATCTTTGAATGGCTCTGTGTCCACCTGTTTGTAATGGATCTTCAGAGTGTAACTGCAGGTTTGAATAATCTCGCCACGAAGGTACAAAATTTGCAAGATTTTGTTTGTCATGCACCTGTATCTGAGCCGAGAATTCCTTTGCCGGAATTTTTCTCGGGGAATAGATCTGGGTTTCAGAATTTTCGAAATAATTGCAAATTATATTTGTCCCTGAAATCTCGCTCTGCCGGAGACCCTGCACAGCAGGTCAGGATTGTGATTTCCTTGCTCCGGGGCGACCCTCAAGACTGGGCTTTTTCATTGACACCAGGGGATCCTGTGTTGCTCAATGTGGATGCGTTTTTTCTGGCCTTGGGGTTGCTTTATGACGAACCTCATTTGGAGCTTCAGGCAGAAAAAACTTTGATGTCCCTATCTCAGGGGCAAGATGAAGCGGAAATTTACTGCCAAAGATTCCGTAAATGGTCTGTGCTTACTCAGTGGAATGAGTGCGCCCTGGCGGCGACTTTCAGAGAGGGTCTCTCTGATGCCATTAAGGATGTTATGGTGGGGTTCCCTGTGCCTGCGGGTCTGAATGAGTCCATGACAATGGCTATTCAGATCGATAGGCGTTTGCGGGAGCGCAAACCAGTGCACCATCTGGTGGTGTCCACTGAGAAGTCGCCAGAGAGTATGCAGTGTGATAGAATTCTGTCCCGAAGCGAGCGGCAGAATTTTAGACGGAAAAATGGGTTGTGTTTCTATTGTGGTGATTCTACTCATGTTATATCAGCATGCTCTAAGCGCACTAAAAAGCTTGGTAAATCTGTTTCCATTTGCACCTTACCGTCTAAGTTTATTCTATCTGTGACCCTGATTTGCTCTTTGTCATCTATTACCACGGACGCCTATGTCGACTCTGGCGCCGCTTTGAGTCTTATGGATTGGTCCTTTGCCAAACGCTGTGGGTATGATTTAGAGCCTTTGGAGACTCCTATTCCTCTGAAGGGGATTGACTCCACCCCATTGGCTAATAAAAAACCACAATACTGGACACAAGTAACTATGCGTATTAATCCGGATCACCAGGAGATTATTCGCTTTCTGGTGCTGTATAATCTACATGATGATTTGGTGCTAGGATTGCCTTGGCTGCAATCTCACAACCCAGTCCTCGACTGGAGAGCTATGTCTGTGTTGAGCTGGGGATGTAAGGGGGCTCATGGGGATGTACCTGTGGTTTCCATTTCATCATCTATTCCCTCTGAAATTCCTGAGTTCCTGTCTGACTATCGTGACGTCTTTGAAGAATCCAAGCTTGGTTCGTTACCTCCGCACCGAGAGTGCGATTGTGCCATAGATTTAATCCCGGGTAGTAAATACCCAAAGGGTCGTTTATTTAATCTGTCTGTGCCTGAACATGCTGCTATGCGAGAATATATAAAGGAGTCCTTGGAAAACGGACATATTCGTCCATCGTCATCTCCCTTAGGAGCCGGTTTTTTCTTTGTGTCAAAAAAAGACGGCTCTTTGAGACCATGTATTGATTATCGGCTTTTGAATAAAATCACTGTTAAATACCAATACCCATTGCCGTTGCTGACTGATTTGTTTGCTCGCATAAAGGGGGCCAAGTGGTTCTCTAAGATTGACCTTCGTGGGGCGTATAATTTGGTGCGAATCAGGCAGGGGGATGAGTGGAAAACCGCATTTAATACGCCCGAGGGCCACTTTGAGTACTTAGTGATGCCTTTTGGTCTTTCAAATGCTCCGTCAGTTTTCCAGTCCTTTATGCATGATATTTTTCGTGATTATTTGGATAAATTTATGATTGTGTATCTGGATGATATTCTGATTTTTTCGGATGACTGGGACTCTCATGTCCAGCAAGTCAGGAGGGTTTTTCAGGTTTTGCGGTCTAATTCTTTGTGTGTGAAGGGTTCTAAGTGTGTTTTTGGGGTACAGAGGATTTCCTTTTTGGGATATATTTTTTCCCCCTCTTCCATTGAAATGGATCCTGTCAAGGTTCAAGCTATTTGTGATTGGACGCAGCCCTCTTCTCTTAAGAGTCTTCAGAAATTTTTGGGCTTTGCTAACTTTTATCGTCGATTTATTGCTGGTTTTTCGGATATTGCTAAGCCATTGACCGATTTGACTAAGAAGGGTGCTGATGTTGCTGATTGGTCCCCTGATGCTGTGGAGGCCTTTCGGGAGCTTAAGCGCCGTTTTTCCTCTGCCCCTGTGTTGCGTCAGCCTGATGTTGCTCTACCTTTTCAGGTTGAGGTCGACGCTTCTGAGATCGGAGCTGGGGCAGTGTTGTCGCAGAAAAGTTCTGACTGCTCCGTGATGAGGCCTTGTGCCTTCTTTTCCCGTAAATTTTCGCCCGCTGAGCGGAATTATGATGTTGGGAATCGGGAGCTTTTGGCCATGAAGTGGGCTTTTGAGGAGTGGCGCCATTGGCTTGAGGGGGCCAGACATCAGGTGGTGGTATTGACTGACCACAAAAATTTGATTTATCTTGAGACCGCCAGGCGCCTGAATCCTAGACAGGCGCGCTGGTCATTATTTTTCTCTCGGTTTAATTTTGTGGTGTCATACCTACCGGGTTCTAAGAATGTTAAGGCGGATGCCCTTTCTAGGAGTTTTGAGCCTGACTCGCCTGGTAACTCTGAGCCCACAGGTATCCTTAAGGATGGAGTGGTATTGTCAGCCGTTTCTCCAGACCTGCGGCGGGCCTTGCAGGAGTTTCAGGCGGATAGACCTGATCGTTGCCCACCTGATAAACTGTTTGTTCCTGATGATTGGACCAGTAGAGTCATCTCTGAGGTTCATTCTTCTGCGTTGGCAGGTCATCCTGGCATTTTTGGTACCAGGGATTTGGTGGCAAGGTCCTTCTGGTGGCCTTCCCTGTCACGAGATGTGCGAGGCTTTGTGCAGTCTTGTGACGTTTGTGCTCGGGCCAAGCCTTGTTGTTCTCGGGCTAGTGGATTATTGTTGCCCTTGCCTATTCCTAAGAGGCCTTGGACGCACATCTCGATGGATTTTATTTCAGATCTGCCTGTTTCTCAGAAGATGTCTGTCATCTGGGTGGTGTGTGACCGTTTCTCTAAGATGGTCCATTTGGTTCCTCTGCCCAAGTTGCCTTCTTCTTCCGAGTTGGTTCCTCTGTTTTTTCAAAATGTTGTTCGTTTGCATGGTATTCCTGAGAATATCGTTTCTGACAGAGGGACCCAATTCGTGTCTAGATTTTGGCGGGCATTCTGTGCTAGGATGGGCATAGATTTATCTTTTTCGTCCGCTTTCCATCCTCAGACGAATGGCCAGACCGAGCGGATTAACCAGACCCTGGAGACATATCTGAGGTGTTTTGTGTCTGCTGACCAGGATGATTGGGTTGCTTTTTTGCCATTGGCGGAGTTCGCTCTCAATAATCGGGCCAGCTCTGCCACTTTGGTGTCCCCGTTTTTCTGTAATTCGGGGTTTCATCCTCGATTTTCCTCTGGTCAGGTGGAATCTTCGGATTGTCCTGGAGTGGATGCTGTGGTGGAGAGATTGCATCAGATCTGGGGGCAGGTGGTGGACAATTTGAGGTTGTCCCAGGAGAAGACTCAGCTTTTTGCCAACCGCCACCGTCGTGTTGGTCCTCGGCTTTGTGTTGGGGATTTGGTGTGGTTGTCTTCTCGTTTTGTCCCTATGAGGGTCTCTTCTCCTAAGTTTAAGCCTCGGTTCATCGGCCCGTATAAGATATTGGAGATTCTTAACCCTGTTTCCTTCCGTTTGGACCTCCCTGCATCCTTTTCTATTCATAACGTTTTTCATCGGTCATTATTGCGCAGGTATGAGGTACCGGTTGTGCCTTCCGTTGAGCCTCCTGCTCCGGTGTTGGTTGAGGGTGAGTTGGAGTACGTTGTGGAGAAAATCTTGGACTCTCGTGTTTCCAGACGGAGACTCCAGTATCTGGTCAAGTGGAAGGGATACGGCCAGGAGGATAATTCTTGGGTGAATGCATCTGATGTTCATGCCTCTGATCTGGTTCGTGCCTTTCATAGGGCCCATCCTGATCGCCCTGGTGGTTCTGGTGAGGGTTCGGTGCCCCCTCCTTGAGGGGGGGGTACTGTTGTGAATTTGGATTCTGGGCTCCCCCGGTGGCTACTGGTGGAATTGAACTGGTGTCTTCATCTTCTCTGTTCACCTGTTCCCATCAAGATGTGGGAGTCGCTATATAACCTTGCTGCTCTGTTAGTTGCTTGCCGGTCACCAATGTTATCAGAAGCCTCTCTGTGCTTGTTCCTGCTCCTAGACAACTACTAGATAAGTTGGACTCTTGTCCATGTTTGTTTTTGCATTTTTGTTCCAGTTCACAGCTGTAGTTTCGTTTCTGTGTCTGGAAAGCTCTTGTGAACAGGAATTGCCACTCTGGTGTTATGAGTTAATGCCAGAGTTTTAAAGTAATTTCTGGATGGTGTTTTGATAGGGTTTTCAGCTGACCATGAAAGTGTCCTTTCTGTCTTCTGCTATGTAGTAAGTGGACCTCAAATTTGCTAAACCTATTTTCATACTACGTTTGTTATTTCATCTTTATTCACCGCCAATACATGTGGGGGGCCTCTGTCTCCTTTCGGGGTATTTCTCTAGAGGTGAGCTAGGACTGATATTTTCCTCTGCTAGCATTATTTAGTCCTCCGGCTGGTGCTGGGCATCTAGAATCAACGTAGGCATGCTACCCGGCCACTGCTAGTTGTGCGTTAGGTTTAGTTCATGGTCAGCTCAGTTCCCATCTTCCAAGAGCTAGTTCCTATATATGCTTATGCTATGTTCTCTTGCCATTGAGATCATGACAATAATGTAACCCCCCACAGAGTATAATGTAACATCCCCATAAAATATAATGCAGTATAGAGTATGATGCAATCACCCCTCATAGAATATAAATATAATACAACCCCCCACAGAATATAATGTAGCCCCGAACAGGATATAATACAGCCCCCCACAGAATATAATGCAGCCCCCCATAGTATATAACACAGCCTCCTCCATAGAATATAATGTACCCCCCAAATATATAACACAGCCGCATAGTATATAACACAGCCTCCCCTATAGAATATAATATACCCCTATAGTATATAGCACAGCCCACATAGTAGTATATAGCACAGCCACATAGTATCATAGTATATAGCACAGCCCACACAGTAGTATATAGCACAGCCCACACAGTAGTATACAGCACAGCCAGCACAGTAGTATATAGCACAGCCCACATAGCAGTATATAAAACAGCCCACACAGTAGTATACAGCACAGCCCACACAGTAGTATACAGCACAGCCCACACAGTAGTATACAGCACAGCCCACACAGTAGTATACAGCACAGCCCACACAGTAGTATACAGCACAGCCCACACAGTAGTATACAGCACAGCCCACACAGTAGTATACAGCACAGCCCACACAGTAGTATACAGCACAGCCCACACAGTAGTATACAGCACAGCCCAAACAGCAGTATATAGAACAGCCCACACAGCAGTATATAGAACAGCCAACACATTAGTATACAGCACAGCCCACACAGTAGTATACAGCACAGCCCACACAGTAGTATACAGCACTGCCCACACAATAGTATACAGCACAGCCCATACAGTAGTATACAGCACAGCCCACACAGCAGTATATAGAACAGCCCACACAGCAGTATATAGAACAGCCAACACAGTAGTATACAGCACAGCCCACACAGTAGTATACAGCACAGCCCACACAGTAGTATACAGCACAGCCCACACAGTAGTATACAGCACAGCCCACACAGTAGTATACAGCACATCCCACATCCCCCTTCCCTCCCCTCTCCCCTCCCGAGAATAGCCCCACAGTCCAGTAAAGGAAAAAAAAACACAAGCTCCTCACCTCTCCTTGTGCCCGTGCTTATCCTACCGTTAAAATTATAGACTGTTCATGTCTTTGCCAGTGGGCAAACTTACAAAATCAGCAAGTGATCAAATACTTATTTCCCCCACTGTACCTACAAGCTGATTGGCAGTCATTTAAAGGGAATCTGTCATCAGGTTTTTGCTATGGAATCTGATGTAGGGACAGAGAGCCTGATTCCAGCAATGTATCACTTACTGGACTGCCTGAATTAGTTTTGGTAAATTCCCTCTTTTGTTTCCTAAAAATGCAGCAGTGCTCTGAATGCTGAGCTGTGTATAACTCTGCCCATACCACTAATTGGCAGCTTCCTTTGTACATTGTCAGCATGCTGCCAATCATTGGAGGGGGTGTGGTTACACAGATTAACCTGACTGTCTGGTACATAACACCTAGTCCTGCAGTAATAATCTCCTGCTGATAAAACAATGATTATATTAAAACTACAGCAAGTGCTGAGCGAGTGACAAATCCTTGGAATCGGGGTCTCTCTCTGCCTTTTACATCATGTTACTCTACGATTAAATAGCAAAAACCTGCTGACAGATTCCCTTTAATGGCCCACCCAAATTCCATGCTCCCAGAATGATCATTAATAAGATAACTCTGCATATAGAATATCATTGTCATCAACAGCTTGTCACCTGCTTACACAGAGTGATGATGTGCCGATAAAGATGATTTTACTGCCAGCATGAACGATCCAATTTCCTTACAAATGAACGATCTCCTCGTTTATCAGAATATTGCCTACAAGTTTACACAAGCTGGTAATCTGCTAATGAATGTTCATGAATATTGACTTGTGTAATTGAGCCTTCATTTTACGGATTGAAATAAAGCATCTTATGATGAACACCAGTGTTCAATGAAAAAAACATGATATTTTTCTGTTTTTTTTTATCTTTAGTCATTTTTTATCTTTTGGGTCATTTGTTACAGAAACCCCTTACTTCCTCCCTACCGATCCTTTACTTCCTCCTTGCCGATCCTTTACTTCCTCTCTGCCGATATCATCTATAAAAGCCAAGATATACTGTAGATTGGAAGAAAGACAGAGATAAAGCTAAAATATCTTCCATATCTTACCAGAGCAAGACATTGCAAGATGTCAGTGTGTCTACATGAAGTCCTGTGATCACAGCAACATTGGCACTGAGTCAAGCAGTCAGTCCCTGTTATGTGAGGTTCTGTCACCACCAGGTGGACCACATTCTATCAGTAACATAGTATACAGATGAGGACAAGCTTCTTAGCTTTCAAGGGCAGAATTCACCAAATTACCATTAAATGTGAAGAGCTAAGAACTAGAAATTTTTATTTTATCTAGGAAAGCTCAATATGCTCCATCTAATCTTTTATTCTGGGCATAGAGCTGTATACAGAGAAAAAGTTAATGCAAAGATCGTCAGAGACCTGATGACAGAAGCAATGTATACAGTATAAGGCTCTGCTATCATCGGCGTTCGTTATTCACGTTCCTCTGCTCCATTATAGTAGAAAAACCAGAATAACTGAAGTGATGGTTCCCTGACATGATGGATACCACTGACACCCAATGAAACTGATAGGCAAAAAGATATTGATTAGATTTTAGAACAAACTTTTAACAGTGAGGGTGGCAATGAGTGGAACAGGCTGCCACGATAGGTGGTGAGATCTCCTTCAATGGAAGTCTTCAAACAGAGGCTGGACCGACATCTGTCTGAGATGATTTAGTGAATCCTGCATTGAGCAGGGGGTTGGACCAGATGACCCTGGAGGTCCCTTCCAACTCTAACATTCTGTGATTCTATGCTATAACCAGGATAGTCGAGTTTCTAAAATGAGACTATTTTGCCTGTCAATTTTGAGAATCAAACTGAGTTTTCAACGCAGTTATAATCAGAGGCTAAATCTCTGTATCCAATCAGCCCAACTTAACCGTTACATAGTTATAGTCAATGATTGATTCTTGCTAATTCATAGCAATGTTCATTCATTAAGAATTTTACAATAATTTTTTCTCATATCTTAATGATTTTTTTTAAATGTATTTTTTCCATTGCGCTTTAATTAAAGATTTTGCTTAGTTATACACTGATTTTTGTTGTTTCCTTAATTGCTCGTTTGCTGCCGAATTACTAATAAACAGAAATTTATCATAGAATATTTGGAATGAAGCTGTGATGCCATCCAAAAAAAGAACATAATTACTGGCAGAAGCAAGGATCATTTTGGCACGTAATTCTTGGAAAACGTTCTTTTCTGGGACAGAAATAAAATAAAACAAAGGATTTTCATGTGTCAGATGTTGCATTAGGCAGATAGTGTATATTTTTAACAGGTTTTAAGTTAAAAGTGTAAGAAAATGATTGGCTTGTAGTCAAAATGATTCATGACTGAATCAAGAGTTTGGCCTTTGGTAGTCACTTTTCAAGGGGCATCCATATTGTAAATTAACTGATATGGGATCTAATCAGGAACTTCTCCAACCATGAAATCCAAAGGCTGCTCCAGCACATTTGGCACTAGAGGCACCAGTTCACTTACTGCTAACATTGGACATCTCCAAAAACTTCTCATGTCAGGCCTCCGAGCATCCACTGAGCTCACGATCTGACAATGGGACTGAACAAGCCTTGGCTATATGCTCTGTTAGCCCATATGGATGTAAGGAGTTAAAAGCACAAGAAGAGTCTGGGGGCGGTTACCTTCTTGGCTCTGTGCCCGGAACCATTGAGCTGTGCTGCGGGTTCCCTAGGGAGAGACTGATAAACTGGGACAGAAAGGAAGCAGCCACAGGGCGGGAAAGGGACGCGCGCAGGAGACAGAGCAGCGTGCAGAGCAGGGTGCAGCTGCGCTTCAGAAGAGAGAGAGAGCTCCCGGTCTGAGGACAAATAGAGAGAGACTGCCCAGAAAGACTGTATCTTGTGAGTATGTAAAGCGGACTCTGCTGTGACTGGAGAGGGGCACTTTGAGACCCATTTTAGAGACTATGACACCCTGGTCCCCGCGGTAACAGTACAGAGCCCCTGACTCCTGGTACAGAGACTTAACATTGCGGAGCCCCTGTTTTCCTGGTACAGAGACTTAACATTGCGGAGCCCCTGTTTTCCTGGTACAGAGACTTAACATTGCGGAGCCCCTGTTTTCCTGGTATAGAGACTACAGTGCAGAGCCCCGATTTCCAGGTTGTGCTGTAAAAGTTAAAGACTCAGAGCCTGTGCATACCACATTAACTCCCGAAACCCCAGGCAGCAGGCTCTCAGAGACTACTCTGCTCACGGACAACAGAGGGACGTCAAGTGCCACTGTTTCTCGGCGCCTACGTTGGAGAAGACGACCCTCCAAGCAAGTCATCTTCAGACTGATAAGTGTTCTTTTCTCAAGGAATCCTGCTTAATTCGGTTATATTGTTTAACTCCCATATTTTTGCATTGTTTTATTGTTAGTTATTTTGCATTGCTTCCTCCCTGCGAGGAGAACCATATCCCTGTTATTAAACCCCTCAACTGTTGGTCTGTCTGTTCCGTGGTGACATACTCAGTACCTGCATTGTATTTCATGGATGTTACAGAGGGGGATCCATGTTAGAGGATGCTCTTGATTAACCAGTGTGGAGAGCCATAGCAAACATCTGCTCTTTTACTAACCACTGAATGGTCGCCATTTAGTACTTTGAACCCCCTACAGCCAGGGCTGGCGTTAGCAGCAGGCAGACCAGGCAGCTACTCAGGGCCTCTGCTCCTCTAGTGGCCCCCACCAGCCACTGGCCTGCCGCTAACAGCAGCACACCACATGGTTGCTATGGGGCCCAGAGGGGCCCGATGCAATCCCACCCCCGCATTCAACTTACTGGCATCATAGATGGCGATACAGTTGAAAGCAGTGATGGAGGAGAGCGCGTCAGACATACTCCCTCTCCTATCTATTACTCCCCCTCTGACTCAGGCAGCTTGTGCTATCAGTGGAGTTGATCAGACGCGCTGCCAAGCCAGAGCATCGGGCGAACGAGAAGAGGTAAGTATTGTGTGCGTGTGTGTGTGTGTGTGTGTGTGTGTACTATACTGTGTGTGTGTGTGTCTGTGTAAGAGGATGAACAGGATGGGGGGGGTATCTCTTTGGCGCCGATACCGGAACTGTCAGTACTGTCACCATTGTTTCACGGGGAAAAGCTTCCTAGACTATACTGACCTTTGCACTTGTCAGTAGGGGGCTGGTCAGGAATAAAGAGGGCTGCGCATGAGAAAGAGGGAGCAGTTTCGGCGGGAAGACTGAGCGCGCAGCGGGGTGAGGTGCAGGCCCAGAGAGCGCAGCATATCATGAGTAAAGGCCCACCTCTACACTTTGACTTGCCCGACGTTCCCCGGGAGGTGAATCATATGTGATCCCCGTTACTGCTACGTGCGCGCACCTTAGGCCCCTTTCACACATCAGCTTTTTGCTATCAGTCACAATCCGTCGAATTTTGAAAACAACGGATCCGGCGGATCCATTTTTTTTCTCATAGACTTGTATTAGCGACGGATGGCCTCACGTTTCATCCATCGTTCACCAGATCCGTTGAAAATTGTTTGTCCGGTGGCCGGAGACAATGGACAAAGTAACGTTTTTTGTGTACGTCGAAAAATCAGACAGCGACAGATCCATCGCCGTCTTTCTTTTGCTACAATGGAAGCCTATGGGCGCTGATTTTCTTTTTTTTTAACTGAGCATGCTCCAATTTATTTAGGATCCAATTAGCCAGATCCGCTAGTCGGATCCGTCTAAAAAACAAATCCGTCACATCAGTTTTTCACAATCTGCGACGGGTCCATCAATCCGTCGAGCCAACGGATTGTAACTAATGGCAAAAAACTGATGTGTGAAAGGGGCCTTAGTTCAGCACCAGAGACTGAGTTAGATCTTACCAACCATTTACCTGCTGACACCGCGGAGCAAGTTCACACTCTAGCGAAGCCGCATAGAGAACTGACATTAGGACTGAGCCCAGTATCCAGGAACCGCATGTGGGAGTACCCAACTTGTGCGACAAAGACGCTTTGCTCTCATCGAGGAGCCGGACCTCCATCTACTCAGGACTATTCCAAGCCATCACGTGCCGCTGTTGTCGGTGCCATTGTTGGAGACCGAGGAGCTACAATCAAGAAGCCGACAGACTGATAAGTTTATTCTTCTATTCTTTTTGAGACCATTCTCCCTATACATGTTTTCCTTGTTGCCCCTTTCTAGTGCCCTATCGTCTCATAACCATTCCCTCCCTGCATGGAGTTATATTTGTTAATTAATTTTGTTCACCCTTGATCTGCCTTTTGTCCGTGACGACACTCCGACTCCTGCATTATTTCATCTGCACTATATTCTGTGTGTGTGTCTGCACTAGACTGTGTGTGGGGAGGCTGCACTATACTGTGTGTGTATGTGTGTCTGCAGTAAACTGTGTGTGGGGAGGCTGCACTATACTGTGTGTGTGTGTTTATCAGGAAAATCTCCTTTCTATGGATTGAAATGGCCAGACACGACTGAGATTGAATCAACACCCAGGTTTATTTCTCATATATGAGGAGACAGCTCAAAAATCACCTCAGAAAGGATAAGGGAGAGTGTCTGACTCACCTGGGGTTACATCTAGTTTTATAATCAACATTGAAGGACATCGATATACGAATTACATACATTTGGAACATTTCCATTACTACAAGATAAGAGAACCCTTTTCTCACAGGTTGATTATATTTTTAATGAGTACATTGTTTTTAATAACCATCCACATGTCCTGGGAGTAGGAATCACTCCCTGGCCTTGAGTATCCCACACAAAACGTTCTGGAAGAATACATCATCACATAGAAATCTTACATGTCAGCAAAAATAATGAATATAGACTTTATAGAAGATTCTTATATTATGTTAAGCTATCAAGGATTAATTTAAGATTAGAATTTCTATAACAGTGTGTGTCTGCACTA
Organism: Ranitomeya variabilis; assembly: GCF_051348905.1. Taxonomy (NCBI): domain Eukaryota; kingdom Metazoa; phylum Chordata; class Amphibia; order Anura; family Dendrobatidae; genus Ranitomeya; species Ranitomeya variabilis. Next base: position 710,792,275 of record NC_135234.1, on the reverse strand, counting down.
TACTGTGTGTGGGGAGGCTGCACTATACTGTGTGTGGGGAGGCTGCACTAAACTGTGTGTGGGGAGGCTGCACTAAACCGTGTGTCTGCACTATACTGTGTGTGTCTGCACTATACTGTGTGTAGGGAGGCTGCACTATACTTTGTGTGTGGAGGACTGTACTATACTGCGTGTGTGGGGCTGCACTATAATGTGTATGGAGGGGCTGTACTATACTGTGTGTGGAGAGGCTTCACTATACTGTGTGTGGGGAAGCTAGATTATACTGTGTGGGGCTGCAATATGCTGCTTGAGTGAGGAGGCTGCATTATACTGTGTGTGGGGGCTGCATTATACTGTGTGTGTGGGCTGCATTATACTGTTTGTGTGTGGGTAGGGCTATATTATACTGTGTGGGCTGCATTATACTGTGAGTGGGCGGGCTACATTATACTGTGTGTTAGTGGGTGGGCTGCCTTATACAGTGTGTGAGTTGGCAAGCTGCATTATACTGTGTGAGTGGGGCGCTACATTAAACTGTGTGGGGGCTGCATTATACTGCGTGTGGGGACTGCATTATACTGTGTGTGGGGCTGCATTATGCTGTATTTGTGGGGGCTGCATTATACTGTGAATGGGCAGGCTGTATTATACTGTGTGTGAGGGATGAATTATACTGTATTTGTTGGGGACTGCATTATACTGCATTTATGTGGGCTGCATTATATTGTGTGGTGGGGGCTGCATTATACTTTGTGGGTTGGGGTTGCATTATATTGTGTGGGTGGGGGCTGCATTATACTGTGTGTGAGTGGGTGGGCTGCATTATACTGTGTGAGTGGATGGGCTGCATTATACTGTGTATGAGTGGGGGCTGCATTATACTGTGTGCATGGGGGGGCTGTATCATACTGTGTGTGGGGGCTGCATTATACTGTGGGGGGGTTTTGGCTAGGAAGTGCTACTGAGGACAATGGTCGTGTACTGTTTACTTGCTCTTGCTCTACAAGGTTGTGACTGATTTTCTAGAAAACCATTTACAAAATTGAAGGAAGTGGAGCAATAATGGAGGGCGTGTTGGTTCGTTCTCTTCCAAAATGTTGATAATTGCTATATAAAAATTTTAACATGACAAGATGGAGGTAACTCATGAACCTTTATTTACAGTAATTTCTTACTTTTGGGGGAAAGGATAATGTTATTCAAGCTTGAATGTTCTGTGTTAAAAAAAAAAAAAAAAAATCAATCTGTTTTCCAAAGTATTAATGTATCTAGGAAGCTACAGCAGACTAATGCTGAGATTTGCGAGATTTGCTGCTACAGAAATCAGTAGCTGAGAGGGCAGATTTAGAACCATTTAAGAATTCATCAAGTTGAGCTGAAGAAATATTGAGCTTTAAGGAGAAGAAAAACAGTATTATGGTGGAGAAGATGCTGCGGGCTCCAATAAGCCATTACACATTAAACACATTTGCAGAAGCTGTCTTCTATGTGAGGGATGTGAGCTGATGAGTTGAGAGTATGTGCAGACCCTGGTACTTAAAACAACAATGTGTAGCATGTGACTGTATGAGTTCTTTTCCCTGATACAGGCATGACCGAAAGGGTTTTCGGGGTTTTATGTGAAATTATGTCCAATTTGCCTTTTTTCCCCCTCTGTTTCTTGTGTTTTTCCAATACACACAAAGGAAATAAACATGCATATAACAAATGTGCAATTGCGATAATTTTCTGGGAGAAATATCTTATATTTCAGACTATAAGACCCACTTTTTTCCTCCAAAATTTTTGTCCGGTTGAACCTGCTGTGGGGGGGGGGGGGGGATTGGGAGAGCGGTAGACGAACAAGTCACAGGAGGCAGGAGCCTGCGGCTGTGGCTAACACTATGCCCGCTGTTAAGGAAAATGAATATTCACTATTCCCCATGCCCAAAATCCCTCCCACCTCTATGCACTGTAGCCGGCGACAAGAGGTGGGAGGCATTGTGGGCATGTGGATCAGTGACTATTCATTTCTTTTTAATAGTGGGCACACTTATCTGCAGCCGCCAGCTCCTTCAGTGGCTGGGCAATCTTGTGTGCCCGCTACTAAAGAGAATGAATATGCACTGCACCCCATGCCCATGAGAGTGGAGAGCAGTGAGTATTCATTCTCTTTAATAGTGGCCACAAGTGATCGCCCAGCAGCTGCAGGAAAACGGCGGCTGCGGGTAACGGTGTACCGCTATTAAAGAAGATGAAAATTCACTGCTCCATATGCCCATAGTCCCGGCCGTGGGAGCAGTGAGTATTCTGGCAGCCAACCTTGGCATGTAAGCAGTGCATGACATCACTGCCATGCACTGTGCACTACTTACAAGATGAAATCAGCTGCCAGTATCACAACAGGATGCTGCGAGAGAGCGGAGGGAAAGTAAGTAGAATGTTTTTTTTGTTGTTTTTTTTTATGTGTGTGCAGCGTGATGGGGGTCATGTATACCTGGATGGGAATTGGGGGGCCATGTATACCAGGATGGTGATGAGAGGGTCATGTATACCTGGATGGGGATTGGGGGGCCATGTGTACTAGGAAGCGGATGAGGGGGTCATGTATAACAGGATGTGGATGAGGGGGCCATGTATACCAGGATGGTGATGAGGGGTCCATGTATACCAGGATGAAGATTGGTGCCATGTATACCAGGATAGTGATGAGGGACAATTGGACAGACCATCAGCAGATTTGGCTTTCAGTACCATCTTTATGCTGATGACACACAACTATACACGTCATCCCCTGACCTTATCCCCTGCTGTACTACAGAATACCAGTGATTGTCTGTGCGCAGTCTCCAACATCATGCCAGCTCTGTATCTGAAACGCAAGCTTTCCAAAACTTAACTTCTGCTCCCACCGTCTACTAACCTTCCTAAATCTGACATCTCCCTCTCCATAGGTGGCACCATAATAACACCTAGGCAGCAGGCGCCTGTCTGGGAGTTATGTTTATCCTTAATGCTGCAGCCAGGGTCGTCCATCTGGCTAATCAGTACTCAGACGTGTCCGCTCTTCCCAGTCATTACACTGGCTGCCTATTCATTATAGGATCCAATTTAAATTGCTTGTTCTCACCCACAAAGCTCTCCACAGTGCGACACCATCCTACATCTCCTCCCTCATTTCTGTTTATCTGCCTACCCGCTCGTTACGCTCTGCAAGCGACTTTTGACTAACCTATGCACTAATCCGTACCTCCCACTCCCGACTCCAAACCTTCTTCCATGTTGCAACATTCCTTTGGAATGCTCTACCCTCTCTACCCAAGAAATTAGGACTATCCACAACTTACATAGTTTTAGGCGCGCGCCCTCAAAACACATCTGTTCAGAGCAGCTTATCACATTCCTGTTACGGAACTGCAGCACAGAACTAGGAAAGAAGGGGGAAAGCTGACCCTGCACTAAGACTAGGCTAATACCCTACGATGGAGTGGGCGACCCATTCCTTGTGAATAGACCCACCGACGATCCTAGGTTAAACTCAGCGAAGACCTAAAGATAAGGGGAAGGAGGTCCCTAATAGATCTAAGGACTAGGTATAAAAAAACAGGTCACCTCCTAATAGGAAACACAGAGAAGGTTGCAGAAACCAATTGAAAACAGAAACAAAAGATAGCAGAAACAGAGATTCCAGAACTGCACAATATCAAACACAGAAAGCTATCAAAGCACCTAGCCAGAACTCTAGCGGATTAACACTGTTGTCCAGCAAGGAATGGGAGGCAGGTGCTGGGTAATAAAGGGTGATACAATCACCTGACCTAAGACAACCCAGCACCAGGGGAAAAAGACCAGCAGCCAGAAAAGCACAACAAGATGGCAGATGGTCACAACAAAACAGATTCTAACAGTACCTCCTCTTTTACGAGGATCCTCCAGATCCTCTTGGCAGGGCCTTATTCGGAAATCTCTTGTGAAAAAGCCTTAATCAGCCTTGAGGCCGAGCCATCCTCAGCTTTCACCCAGGAATTATCCTCGGGACTGAAACCCTTCCAGGACACGAAATACTGCAAACTTCCTCTGTGCCACCTGGAATCTAAAATGCGTGAAATCTCAAACTCGCCTGTTGTGAACTATACTTTTTGGCTCCCTCTTGTGGTCACTAGTGATTTGGCACTTGGATTGTCTTTTACCAGGTTTGTGCTCACCTGCTTCGTTAGGTCTGGGGTGTTGCTATTTAAACTTCCTGGATTCTCAGTCCAGTGCCTGGCTTCGTTGTAATCTGTTCACTTCTGTTTGCTCCTGTCTTCAGGTCCTGGTTCTTTGCAAGATAAGCTAGTCCTGCTTTCGTACTCTTGATCATTTGCATTGTTCATATTTTTTGTCCAGCTTGTACATATGTGATTCCTGTTATTGCTGGAAGCTCTAGGGGGGCTGATATTCTCCCCCCACACCGTCAGTCGGTTTGGGGGTTCTTGGATATTCAGCGTGGATATTTTGCAGGGTTTTTTGCTGACCATATAAGTCTTCTTACTATATTCTGCTATTAGTCAGTGGGCCTCTCTTTGCTAAATCTAGTTCATTCTTACGTTTGTCTTTTCTTCTTACCTCACCGTTATTATTTGTTGGGGGCTTGTATTACTTTGGGGTCATTTCTCTGGAGGCAAGAGAGGTCTTATTTTCCCCGATAGGGGTAGTTAGTTCTCCGGCTGGCGCGAGACGTCTAGAATCAACGTAGGCACGTTCCCCGGCTGCTGTTAGTGTTTGCACTAGGATCAGGTATATGGTCAGCCTAGTTACCACTTCCCTATGAGCTGGTATTTATGTTTTGCAGACTTTGCTGTAATCTTTGAGGTCCCCTGCCATTGGGACCATAACACTCGCCATCCTCATCAACTGGAGGAACAGTCGGCATCGGCTCCTTATCTGGTGTGTCAACTTTCTTCAGTAAAGATACATGAAAAAAGCATAGTTACTTACCGATAACGGTATTTCTCAGAGCCCATGACAGCACTACCAGAGAGAGGGGATCCGCCCTTCAGGGACAGGAAACCTATAGGATAAAAGGGCGGTACCTCTCCCCTGCATCAGTTTGGTTTACAGAGCATCGGAGGTCCTACAGGTTAGTGACAACAAGAAAAATATACAGTTTTAATATATTACTTATCAGGTATACACCGTGCCTATATTACAAAAACACACTTCATTTAAATAAAAGTGCTCACCGCACAAGTGATGAGGGGGGAAATAAGCATGTGCTGTCATGGGCTCTGAAAAATACCGTAAGTAACTATGCTTTTCTCAGTCGCCCATGACAGCACTACCAGAGGGAATTGCAGAGATTATTGCTTAGGGAGGGACCACAGCCTGCAGAACCCTTCTTCCGAAGGTTAAGTCAGATGAAGAGGCTAGGTCTAAACGGTAGTGTCTAAAAAAAGGTTGAAGGTGATGACCAGGTGGCCGCCTTACAGATTTTGTCTATTGATACCTCTGACCTTTCGGCCCAGGAGGTCGCCATAGCTCTTGTAGAGTGCGCTTTCAGCCCCTCGGGAACTGTGTTTCCTGTGGACGAGTACGCCAAGGCTATCGCATCTGTTATCCAGCGTGCTATAGTATATATATATATATATATATATATATATATATATATATATATATATATATATATATATATATATATATAAGCTTTGAGTTCTTTCCTGGGTCCCTGGAAGCAGACAAAGACAGACCCTTCCTTCCTATGCCGCTGGGTAGATTCTAAGTATTGAGCTAGACACCTCCTCACATCTAGTGTGTGGAATTTTTCCTCTTTCTTATTTTTTGGATTTGGGCAGAAGGAAGGAAGGATTATCTCCTGGGACCTATGAAATTTGGAAGCAACCTTGGGTACATAGGCAGGGTCTGTTCTCAGGATAACCCTATCATCCAGGATTTTTGTAAAGGGAGGTTTTGCAGATAGGGCCTGGAGATCACTTATTCTACGGGCAGATGTTAAGGCTGTTAGAATGGCCGTTTTAAGTGATAAAGTTTTAAGGGATTATGAATCTATAGGCTCAAACAGGGGTTCTGTTAGAGCTGACAAGACTAGGTTTAAGTCCCAAGTTGGTAGTCTTTTTATGTTTATGGGTTTTGATCTTATAGCAGCTTTGATAAACCATGTCACCCATGGATTAGCAGCTATGTTTTCACTGTATAATTCCCCCAAGGCCGCTATTTGCACTTTCAGGGTGCTTACTGAGAGGCCCAGGTCTAAACCTTTTTGTAGAAATTCTAGCACCTTAGGAATTTGGACCCCATCTTGTAATTTCACCCCAGAGGTGGACAGAAACTTTTTCCAGGTTTTGCCGTATATTTTGGTGGTTACCGTTTTCCTACTTTTTAATAGTGTGGAAACTAATTTATCCGAAAAGCCCCTTCCTTTTAGTAGCGACCTCTCAAGTTCCACGCTGTCAAGTGGAGATTCTCTGACTGAGGGTGGAGCACCGGTCCCTGTGATAGGAGGTCCGGAAGATCCGGAAGGACCCAGGGATCGGTGACCGATAGCATCCTCAGCCAGGAAAACCAGGTCCTTTTGGGCCAAAAGGGGGCTATTAGGATAATTCTCACCCTGTCCTGTCTGATTTTCCGCAGAACTGCCGGAATAAGTATAGGAGGGGGAAAAGCATATGCGAGACCCTGAGTCCAGGGAATCATGAATGCATCCAGTGCCCGAGGGCCCCCCTTGGGTCTAGAGAACAAAATTCTTTTACCTTGCTGTTTTTTACATCGGCGAAAAGATCTATTACAGGGACCCCCCAAAGCTTTGTAATCTGATCGAAAGCGCTTTGATTCAGAATCCATTCCCCCTGCCATAAATGGGTACGGCTTAAGAAGTCTGCTTTCTTATTTTCTACTCCTCTTATGTGTAGTGAGGAAAGGGATAGGAAGTTGTTCTCCGCTAAACTGAATATTTCGGAAGCGGCCTTCATAAGGGTGTGAGATCTGGTCCCCCCCTGGTGATTCAGATAGGCGACCACTACCTGATTGTCCGAAAACACCCTGACATGATGCCCCTGTAGGTTGTGAAGGAAGGATAATAGAGCGCGGCCCACCGCCCTTTGTTCTTTTTGGTTTGAGGAAGCTTTGCATTCCTGATCACTCCAGATTCCCTGTGTGACATTGTTGCCCAGGTGAGCTCCCCACCCCGTGGGACTGGCATCTGTGGTAACTATTTGATGTACGTTTATTACCCAAGGGACCCCTTTTGATAGGTTGTTGGGATCCAACCACCAAACTAGGGAATGAATAGTGGGCGACTGAGAAACTGAATTAATTCTCCAGGACGAGGGGATGTCTAATCTCACCGCTGCCGAGTTGACAACCTGAACCACTTTGAAGGGTTCTACAAACTTAGGCTCCAGTTTTTTTAGAAGGGATCTTCAAAGGCAGATTCCGGGAGGACAACCAGACCATGTCCCCAACTGCAAACAACACCTCCCTTCTTTTCTTGTCAAAATATTTCTTTGACCTGCCATTTGCCTCTTTCAGATTATGGTGTACATTGGTCCGAACCCTGTCCAAATTTCTAGAAAAACTTTCCTCCTCAGGCACCGCTGCCCCAATCTTTGAAAATGGACCGAAAGATGGATGCCTCCCTGTACAGCAAAAAAAAGGAGAACACCCAGCCGAGGAAGACGTATGATTATTAAGAGCAAACTCAGCTAGTGGTAGATATTCCAACCACATCTCCTGATTGTCTGCTACAAAAACATCCTGGTTCTTCCTTTCGGTCTGTCCATTGGACTCCGGATGATAACCTGACAAAAATGACAAGTGAACCTTTAATCTGTCACAAAAAGCATGCCAAAAGTGAGCCACAAACTGTGGTCCTCTGTCGGAACACAATGTCCGTGGGAACCCCATGGAGCCTGACAATCTCTTTCACAAATGCCTTAGCTAGAGTGTTAGCGCAGGGTAATTTATTGAACGGGACCAGATGACACAACAACCCAGATGACAGAAAAACCCTCAGAGACCAGCAGATCGGTGATAAAATCCATAGCAATATGTGATCATGTCAAACTAGGAACCTCCAAAGGGCACAGCAACCCTGCAGCCGGGGCATGTGAGGCCTTCGATCTAGCGCACACAGTACACTGACGCACCCACTTGATGATTTCTCTTTGCCACCCTGGCCACCAGAAACTTCGACCAATCGACTTTCTAGTTTCCAAAATCCCTGGATGAACCGCCAACCGAGACTCGTGACATTCAGCAAACAAAGCTCTCCGCAAGGCTCTAGGCACAAATAATTTACCATACGGAGTGTTAGTTGGTGCAGCATTCTGGGCCTCACCCCTCTTTACAAAATACATTCCTCCTTCTCACTATTAACTGTTGGAGAGAAACTACGAAACAAAGCATCCGCTTTAACATTCTTTATCCCAGAGATATATGTAACGGAGAAATTAAACCAGGCAAAAAAACAGTGCCCACCTAGCTTGACGGGCATTCAAAAGTTTAGCAGCATCCAGATACACCAAGGTTACTTACCGGTAGCCGGTTTTTCCGGAGCCCATGACAGCACACCTGAGAAAGGGATCCGCCCAGTCAGGACAGGAAACCTACTGAAATAAAAGGGCGGTACCTCTCCCTCGCTTCAGTTGGTTTTCAGAGCATGAGAGGCCCTTTTGGTTAGTACATGGTAATCCATCACCACATTATAAATATAACAAAATACACCCAGCTAAAAAGTGCGCACCAAAGGGTGAAAAATAGTAGTTACTCACCGATAACGGTGTTTCTCTGAGCCCATGACGGCACCACGGAGAGAGGGGATCCGCCCACCAAGGACAGGAAACCTACAGATAAAAAGGCGGTACCTCTCTCCCGCATCAGTTTGTTTGCAGAGTATAACGGGAACATCAGGTTAATGATCACAAATGTTACTACATTACTAAACCTTAAATAAAGATACCGCGTGCTTATAGATTATATACATAACTAAACATTTTAAATGTGTGCACACCCACGCGTGAGGGAGGGAATGTACGGGTGCCGTCATGGGCTCAGAGAAACACAGTTATCGGTGAGTAACTACTATTTTCTCTGTCCCCCATGACGGCACCACGGAGAGAATTGCAGAGACTGTCTACATTAGGGAGGGACTACCGCTTCCAGAACCCTTCTACCAAAGGTGGGGTCTGAAGAAGAATTTAAGTCCAACCGATAGTGTCTAAAGAAAGTTGAGGGTGAAGACCAAGTAGCAGCTCTACATATCTGGTCTATTGTTGCTCCGGCTCTTTCTGCCCAGGAAGCCGCCATCGCCCTAGTTGAATGAGCTTTAACTTCCCCTGGAGCTGGCATCCCACTTGAGGTATAGGCAAGGTTGATGGCATCTTTGATCCATCTTGCCAACGTACCCTTGGAGGCCTTCTTGCCTTTCCGAGGGCCCTGAAAACACACAAAGAGAGACCCTTCCTCTCTACACTCCCTAGTAGCCTCCAGGTAATGGATGAGACACCTTCTAACATCCAAAGTGTGTAGTGATTTTTCCCCCTCGTTTTTAGGGTTAGGACAGAAGGAGGGAAGAGAGATCTCTTGGGACCTATGGAACCGAGAGGCCACTTTTGGTAAGTATGCTGGGTCAGTTTTTAGCACTACCCTGTCCTCCAATATTAGCGTGAAGGGTGGCCCTGCTGACAAGGCCTGTATGTCGCTAATTCTTCGGGCTGAAGTGAGGGCTACCAAAAGGGAAGTCTTAAAGGATAGAATCTTTAAGGGGAGTTCTTTTAAGGGCTCAAAGGGTGCCTTGGTGAGGGCCGTGAGAACTAGATTTAAGTCCCACTGTGGGGCTCTACGTGAGGGTAGAGGCCTAGATCTTTCTGCTGCTTTCACGAATCTGGATACCCAACGATTCTTTGCTAGATTGTAATTAAATAGTGCCCCCAGTGCAGCAATATGAACCTTCAGAGTGTTAGTGGCTAGGCCTTTTTCCAGCCCATTTTGCAGAAATTCTAACACTAATTTGAGAGGGATTCCTTCGGAGATTTTTGCCCCTGAGGAAGAGAGGAATTTCTTCCAGATTTTACCGTACTGTCTAGTGGTTGTTAATTTCCTACTTTTTAAGAGGGTTGACACTAGACCTTGGGAAAAACCTTTCTCTATCAGTAACCCCCTCTCAAATTCCAGGCTGTCATGTGTAACCTCGCTACCTGCGGGTGTGATACTGGACCCTGGAACAGGAGATTGGGCAGGTCTGGGAGTATCCAAGGGTCTGTTATGGACATCCTTCTGGCCCAGGAAAACCAAGTTCTCTTCGGCCAGTAAGGGGCAATCAATATCACCCGGGCGCTGTCCTCCCTTATTTTCCTGAGAACCGCTGGTATCAGTGTGGTAGGGGGAAACGCATATGCTAGTTTGTGCTTCCAAGGAATCATGAAAGCATCCAGTGCCACCGGGTTCCCTGCTGGGTTTATGGAACAAAAGGGGGGCACCTTCCGATTTAGATTGTTTGCGAAGAGATCTATTGTCGGAACCCCCCACATCTCCGTTATCCGATTGAATATGGACTGGTTCAGTTCCCATTCCCCCTGTTTTAGGCAGACCCGACTTAGGTAGTCTGCTTTGACATTGTCCACCCCTTTTATGTGAAGTGCCGTCAAAGATGCTAAATTTTCCTCGGCCATCTGTAAGATTGAGTGTGTGACTTCCATCAGTGGTTGAGAGTGTGTTCCCCCCTGATGGTTTATATAGGCTACTACCACTCTGTTGTCTGAAAACAGTCTTACATGATGTGAGTGAAGGGGTTTTTGGAATTTTGTAAGGGCGAATTTTACTGCCAGTAACTCCCTCATGTTGGAGGATGCCTCTTTTATGTCGTCTGACCATGTCCCCTGAACCACTAGATCGTGTAGGTGAGCCCCCCACCCGAAGGGACTTGCGTCTGTGGTTACCACCTTTGACACTGGAATAACCCATGGTAGACCGCGGCCTAAGTTGCTGTCTTTTGTCCACCAATCTAGCGAGAGAATTGTTTTTAATGAGAAGGTGAACCGACCTTCTAAATTTCCCTTCAGGAAAATTTCTTCCGCTAATGTCTGCCATTGCAGCTGCCTTGTATGTGCCTGGGCCCATTGGACGGCAGAGATGCAAGCTGTCATGGACCCGAGGAGAGACATTGCCTCTCGTAGTGATATAGAGGGGAGATCTCTTGCCCTGGACACTAACCCCACCATCTTTTGGATCTTTTCTTGGGGTAGGCGACATTCCTGGGAGATGGAATCCAATGTGATCCCCAGGTACTCCTGAATCTGACTCGGTATCAGTTTGGACTTCTTCAGATTCAGGAGCCACCCCAAGTTTCCCAAAGAGTCCATAACTAACTGTAGCTGATTTTTGCAATGTTGGGGAGAATTGCCTATTATCAGCAAATCGTCCAGGTATGGGACGATTAGGGTGTTTTGTTTCCTCAGGTCTGCCATGACTTCCGCTATCAATTTGGTAAATACCCTTGGGGCTATTGCGAGACCAAATGGTAGGGCTGTAAACTGGTAATGCTTTACCATCCCTCCTATTTCGATTGCCACCCTGAGGAATTTTTGGAAGTCTTTGTGAATGGGGACGTGGTAGTATGCGTCCTTTAAGTCGAGCACTACCATGAAACAATACGGAAACAACATTTTGACCGCTGTCTTTATTGTCTCCATTTTGAAGGGTTCCACAATCAGGTGTTTGTTTAAATTTTTTAAATTGATAATCGTCCTGAAAGAGCCGTCTGGCTTTTTCCTGAGAAAAATCGGGGAGTAGAACCCTCTCCCTCTTTCTCGGAGGGGGACTTCCAGAAGAACCCCTTTGCCTAGTAGTGTTGTGAGTTCCTGTTCCAGAGCTATCCGCTCCTGTGGAGAAGCTCTCTGGGATGTTATCAGGAAGGACGGCTGAGGGAACGTAAGAAATTTGAATTTTAGTCCCGACTGTACCAAATCCAGAATCCAGGCACTGCTGGTTATCTTTTCCCAGGCTGAGAGAAAGAGGGACAACCTTCCTCCCACCTGGGGCAAAAGTTCATTGTGATGTTTTTTTGGGATCGGTGGGGCTTTTGTTGAAGATAAACCCTTTGCTCTTGTTCTTTTTGTCTTCCCATCTGTCCTGCGGTCTAGGTGGCTTTCTACGGAAGAATTTTTTACTCCGAAAAGGACGTTTATAAGATGGATATTGTAGGACGGGAAAGGACTTCTTTTTGTCCCCTGCTTTCTCCAAAATGTCATCCAGAGTAGAGCCGAAAAGAAATTCTCCCTCACAAGGAATATTACAAAGTTTAGCCTTTGTTTGGAGGTCTCCGGGCCAACATTTGAGCCAGAGGGCTCTTCTGGCTGCATTGGAGAACACCGCTGACCTGGCCGAAAGCCTGATAGAGTCTGCCGACGCATCGGCCAGAAAAGCGGCTGCCCCTTTCATTACTGGTAGGGTATTCAGTATACTGTCTCTGGATGTTTTGTCTTTGAGCTGGGTTTCCAGCTGGTCAAGCCACACCATAAGGGAGCGGGACGTGCAAGCCGCAGCCACCGCTGGTTTTAGGCCCCCCCCTGCTGCTTCCCAGGAAGTTTTTAGGAAAGCATCTGCTTTCTTATCCATGGGATCCTTTAAGACCCCCATGTCTTCAAAAGGTAGGGCAAACTTTTTTGACGCTTTAGCGATTGCCACGTCTAATTTAGGTGCTTTTTCCCAAAAGGAGCATGCAGGGTCTTCAAAAGGGTATTTCCTTTTGGGTGTAAGTAGGGCCTTTCTTAATGGTTTTTTCCACTCTTTATTTATTAAGGCTTGTATTTTGTCATTAAGGGGAAACACCCTTCTTTTTTTCTGCTCCAGTCCCCCGAACATTATGTCTTGGACAGATTTTTTGGTGTGGGAATCAGCGAGGCCCATGGTACTTCTGACTGCTTTAATTAGGGAGTCTGTTTCTTCTAATGGGAAACAACTACGACCTTTCTGAGAAGAGGATGATGAAGAGGACGATGAAGAAGAATCGGAGGAATCTGAACTAATCTCCCCACTATCTGAGGGACTAGAGTCAGATATAGGGATGCTATGTTTAATTTTTTTACGTTTTTTTCCCCCCTGGAGAGACTTAAAGGTATCTTCCACCTGAGTTTTAATTAATGTTTTTAGCTCTGTGGCGAACCCTGGAAGCCCTTCACATAGAGTCTCTTCTATACAAGATTTACATAATCTTTTTTCCCAGGAGGCAGGTAAATCTTCTTTACAAAGGGCGCAAATCCTATGTTTGGACTTCCCTGCGCTCTTCCTTCCCTAAAACAACAAAAGAAAGGTAGGCTCTATTAGCCGGAGCATTCACGGAGATCACTCACCACCTGTGTACCCTCAGTACCGGTTGTGGATGGTCCGTATCGACAGTATGATGCTCCTTCGATCCGGATGCAGCACTAGAATTTTTGCTGTGCTGAGATCCAGACCGTGCTCCAGTTGTACGCCGTTGGACCTGAGAGGTAACTTGCCCCTGCTGCCGGCGTTTTTGCTGCTGCTGCTGCTGCTGCGGTGCCTGCGTTTGCTGCGCTGGTGAGTCCTGGAATTCAGGGTCACTCATGGCTGAGGAACGCTGGCTGTACTCCAATAGAGCAACTTGCCAGGAAGATAGTACTCATTTAAATAGTTCCGGTTTCGCGCGCTCCTCGCCGCTGGATTTGCGCATGCGCGAATCCCAGCATGCACCGCGCCGTCCCAGCAAGCTCTGCGCCGCCCAGAATGCCCTGCTCCAACCAGCAGGCATTGCGGCACCCGCGCATGCGCGATACCAACCCGGAAGTGCGGCACCATGCCGCTGATGCTTCCTGGAGCGCTGTTCACGCGCGCATTGTCGCGCCGTGCACCACCTTATGGAGGGACCCCTCACCGTGGCTTTCGCGGGTGTGCCATGTGGAACCCCCTGAGGATTCCTCTAGGAGCCGCAGCGCTGCTGCTGCAGCCCCCCGCTCACCCTAGAGACCTACTGATCCCAGCGGTGGCGCATCGGGTGGCCCAGCCTAGCCGAGGCAGGGAACCCCCGCTGCCTGAACCGGTCTGACTGGCCCCGGAATCCAACGACGATCTGAGGTAAGATCTGCTGCAGGTCCCGTCAAGGACAGGAAACCAAACTGATGCGGGAGAGAGGTACCGCCTTTTTATCTGTAGGTTTCCTGTCCTTGGTGGGCGGATCCCCTCTCTCCGTGGTGCCGTCATGGGGGACAGAGAAAAAAGAAGGGAGGGAATATACAGGTGCTGTCATGGGCTCCGGAAAAACCGGCTACCGGTAAGTAACCTTGGTGTTTTCCCGTCTCCCATGACAGCACACCTGAGAGATTTTTGGAGAAAGAACCACCTTAGGGAGGGACCACCGCTTGTAGTACCCTTCTACCAAAGGTAAGGTCAGACGAGGAGGATAGATCTAGCCGGTAGTGTCTAAAGAAGGTAGACGGAGAGGACCAGGTAGCGGCTTTACAAATTTGATCTATCGATACCTCTGCTTTTTCAGCCCAGGAAGTAGACACGGCCCTGGTGGAGTGAGCCTTGATGCCATCAGGGATCGGGGCGCCACAGGAAGCATAGGATAAGGAAATAGCCTCCCTAATCCACCTGGCAATAGTACACTTGGATACCCCATATCCTTTCCTACTACCCTGGAAGGCTACGAAAAGGGATTGATCTTTTCTCCACTGACTAGTCAAGGATATGTACTGCACAATAGCTCTCCTCACATCCAGTGTATGAAATTTTGCCTCCCCTGGGTTCCTAGGATTATTACAAAAGGAGGGCAACACAATCTCTTGACTTCTATGAAATTTAAGTACAACCTTTGGAAGGTATGCCGGATCTGGTCTGAGTACTACCCTGTCATCAAAAATTTGCGTGTAAGGAGGGGAGACGGACAGGGCCTGTAAGTCACTCACCCTACGGGCTGATGTTAACGCAACCAGGAGTACCGTTTTAAGAGTGAGTATCTTTAATGATGATTCCTGCAGGGGTTCAAATGGACTATTGGTTAGAGCATTTAATACCAGATTTAAATCCCACGGGGGAAGTCTCTGAATTTTTAACGGTCTAGACCTACTACAGGATTTAATAAAGCGGGACACCCATCTATTGGAGGCAAGATTGCAATTATATAAGGCACCTAATGCCGACACCTGGACCTTAAGCGTATTAGTTGCCAACCCCAGTTGTAAACCCGCTTGTAAAAATTCTAAGATGGTACCCACAGGAGCCTTGTCCCCCAAAGGTTGCCCCGAAAAATCCAGAAACTTTCCACGTTCTACCATAAATTCTAGATGTTACTGGTTTTCTACTTTTTAATAAGGTGGAAACTAACCCCGGCGAAAACCCCCGCCTACTCAGTAATGCCCTCTCAAATTCCAGGCTGCAAGATGGAAGCCCTTCACCTGAGAGTGGCATATTGGGCCCTGGGTTAGTAGGTCCGGAATCTCTGGTAGGATCCACGGATCGGTTATAGACATTTGTCTCAGGAGGGAGAACCAAGGTCTTTTCGGCCAAAATGGAGCAATCAAGATTACTCTCGCTTGCTCCATTCTGATTTTCCTCACTACTGCTGGAATCATTGCTATTGGTGGAAACACATAAGCGAGACTGAAATCCCATTGAATCTGCAGAGCATCTACCGCGAAGGGATTCTCCCTCGGGTCTAGAGAACAGAACCTGTCTACCTTCCTGTTGTTTAGAGTGGCAAACAAATCTATCACAGGTAAGCCCCAGGCCTGCACTATCTCTTGAAAGACCCGGGGATTTAAAGACCACTCCCCCTGCCTCAGTGTCTTGCGACTTAGGTAGTCTGCTCTCGAATTCTCGATTCCCCTTATGTGAAGAGCAGAGAGGGATAGCAGGTGGTGCTCTGCTAGTTGTAGGAGGACAGACGCTGACTTCATTAAGGAAGGGGATCTCGTCCCCCCTTGGTGGTTGATATACGCCACCACTGCGCGATTGTCCGAAATGACCCTGGTATGGTGGCCCTGAATGATGGGAAGGAAGTGTTTCACAGCTCTTTCTATGGCCCATAATTCCCTTAAATTTGACGCCTGTTGTGACTCTAGATGGGACCAAGATCCCTGAACTGAGAGAGTCCCTAAATGAGCTCCCCATCCTGTACCGCTTGCGTCTGTGGTGATGACCTGCTCTATCGGAGTTACCCACTGGACCCCAGATGTTAAATGATTTCTTATGGTCCACCATTTTAGGGAATCTGTTACCCCCAATGAAAGACACAGCTTGCCCTCTAAACGCCCTTTTAACAGTTTTTGCGCCGACAGGACCTCCCACTGCAATAATCTTAGATGGAACTGAGCCCATCTTACTGCGGGTATACAGGACGTCAGAGAGCCCAGCAAGGACATTGCTTTTCTCAAAGTCATTACAGGGTGTTGAATTGCTGTTTCCACAAGATTTTGGATTTTGACCAGCTTGTTTTCTGGTAGGAGACAAAGCTGACGCCCGGAGTCCAGAACCAGGCCTAGAAAGGACTGAACCGGCTCCGGCGTCAACCTTGATTTGGCAAGATTTATTTTCCACCCCAGCAATTCTAGTGTCGTCATAACCTCTTCTATTTGTGACAGGCAGTGCGCCGCTGAGTTCCCTATTATCAGGAAGTCGTCCAGATATGGAACTATTACCACGTCCCGCGAGCGGAGGAAGGACATGACCTCTGACATCAGCTTGGTAAAAATTCTTGGCGCTATTGACAGGCCGAACGGGAGGGCAGCGTACTGATAGTGCCTGAGACAACCTTGGACATAAACCGCTACCCTTAGGAATTTTTGAAAATCTTGATGAATTGGGACGTGATAATAGGCGTCCTTTAAATCGATAGCTGCCATGAAGCACTGTGGGAACAAGAGTTTTATCGCTGTATTTACAGACTCCATTTTGAAGGAACAGTTTACTACCGATTGGTTGAGGTTTTTTAGATTGACGATAGTTCTTAGTGACCAGTCTGGTTTTTTTATCAAAAAAAGAGGGGAATAAAAACCTTTTCCCTGTTCCTCCCACGGGACTTCTATCAGAACACGTTTTGAAACCAGCTCTAGTACCTCTGTTTCCAAGGCCAGCTGCTCTTCCGGGGTTTTTCTTTGGGGTGTTGAAATAAAAGTCCGTCGCGGTGGATAAACAAAATCTATTTTTAGGCCGTCTTTGACCACCATCAGAGCCCAATGAGAGGGGGAGATGTTTACCCAGGCTGGGAAAAAAGATGAAAGCCTCCCCCCTACTGGCCTGGCGTCATTGGGAGGGCTTTTTAGTTGAAGTTGAGGGACCTTTAAACATATATCCCGATCCCCTTTTGTCTCTGGAGTCCCAGCCCCTTCTGTCTCCCGGGGGGCGGCCCCTACTAAATTTGCCCCTCTGAAAATAAGGCCTTCTAAAGTCCACTGGAAAGCGAGGAAAACCCTTTTTCCTGTCACCGGCTTTTTCCAGAATGTCCTCCAACTTTTTACCGAAGAGGAAATGGCCATCACATGGTATAGAACAGAGTCTATTCTTTGAGGGCAGGTCTCCCGGGCACCCCTTTAACCAGAGAGCACGCCTAGCTGCATTGGATAAACCTGCAGCTCTGGCTGCCAGCCTTACGGAATCTGCTGATGAGTCTGCTATAAAGGCGGCCGCCCCTTTAGCCATAGTCACATTAGATAAAATTTCGTCTCTTGGAGCTTTAGATCTTAACTGCTCCTCTATTTGCTGTAACCATACAATAAGGGAACGAGACACACAGGTTCCTGCAATTGCAGGTTTCAGACCGCCTGCGGTTGCTTCCCAGGTGTGTCTTAAGAAACCGTCCGCCTTTTTATCTAAGGGGTCCCTTAATACGCCAGAGTCCTCTAAGGGAAGGGATAGCTTTTTAGAAGATTTTGCTACTGCGCCATCAATTTTAGGCACTTTATCCCAAGTCTCTGAATCTTTTTCCTCAAAGGGGTAACATCTTTTAGAAGCCGAGGGCAGATTACCCGATTTTTCCGGCTTTTTCCATTCTTTTTCAATAAGGGCCTTTATTTTGGAGTTAACGGGAAACGTACGTTTTCTTTTTTCCGCCAACCCTCCGAACATAATGTCCTCCAGGGATTTGGCTGTTTTCTCGTCTTTTAGGCCCATAGAAGCTCTAACGGCTTTAACCAGTTTGTCCATGTTCTCGGTAAGAAAGCATGGACGTCCCCCAATATCACTATCTGAAGAGGAGCCAGAGGACTTAGAGGCGGAGGAGCAGGGAGACAATGGATCCTCCTGATATTCCTCATCAGAATGAGAAACCTCCGACGCGGAAACCGGTTCTGGGTCTCTACTACCCTTTTTCTTAAGGGCTGCTTTAACCGAGCCTTCTACCTCTGCTCTAATTATCGCCCTAAGACTAGAGGCAAAGTCAGGGGTTTCTTCCTGGATGGTTTTTTGAATACAATCTATGCAAAGACTTTTCTGCCACTGGACTGCCAACGGAGCTCTACAGAGGGCACATTCCTTATTCTTTGTCTTGGAGCTAGCCTTCCTCAGCGCCTGCCAAGTAAACAGAAAATGTAGCCCATTACCACCAGGGTGACATTCACGTAGATCACTCACCACCCGCTGACCACAAACGGTACCGGATTCTGAGGCGGACTAGGAGCACGCGGAACGATTCTCCTGGGGGTAGAGGAATCCTGAGACGACCGACCAGGGCGTTTGCCACTCCTTCCACTCGAGCGGCTATCTTTCTTGGTACGCTGGTGAGCAGGCGTATCACTTGAAAGGGGCTCATGCTGCTGCTGCTGCTGCTGCTGCTGGAGTTCCATACGATCCTCCATGTCTGGAATAGCTGTATGGAAATGAGCGTTGTTCCAGCGTTATTTCCCCCTTAATAAAGGGTACTCCCCGTGCTCTCCACCTCTTCCGGTGACCGTTGCGCTCTTTTTCCTCCCCCTGGATACCGCCGGGTAGCCTGTGGCGTTACCGGCATTCTTTGCATGGGCGCCGCCATCTTGGATCCGGCGCGCCGGTCTGACGTCACGCGGGCACGCCCACTCCCAGCGTACCTTGCGCGCAACGTCAGCCGCGCACCCGGAAGTGGCCCAGCTGAGGGGGAGAGAGCGGCGTGGCGGACAGAGACCGGCCCCAGGAGTCCGGACTGTGCCGGACCGACGCCCGCACGTGCGCAAGAGCCCCATGGGATCTGCGAACGGAGCTACCGCTCCTGAAGGCTGACATACAGGCGCCCTGCCTGTGCTTCCAGTGCCGGGACAGGAGCGGGTAAGTGGATCTTCTATCAACAAAATCGAACCGCCGTTCTTCAGCACAAGGGTTCCCATCAGGACAGGAAACCCAACTGAAGCGAGGGAGAAGTACCGCCCTTTTATTTCAGTAGGTTTCCTGTCCTGACTGGGCGGATCCCTCTCTCAGGTGTGCTGTCATGGGAGACGGGAAAATATCAGATTCTTATGGTCAGTAAAAACCTGTATCGGATGTCTGGCCCCCTCCAAAAAATGTCGCCAATGCTCAAACGCGAGTTTAATAGCCAGCAACTCTCTGTTCCCAACATCATAGTTGAGCTCAGTCTCTGAAAATTTTTAAGAAAAGAAAGCACAAGGATGCACCCCATCCTCTCCCTCCTGGGACAGAACTGCCCCCACCTCTACTGAAGAGGCATCAACCTCTACCAGAAATTGCTTGGTCTCATCCGTCTGGATCAAAACAGGAGCAGAGCTAAACCTCTCCTTGAGATGCTCAAAAGCCTTAACAGCCTCAGAGGACCATTGGACAGTATTAGAACCCTTCTTGGTGAGATCAGTTATAGGTTTAGCGATCACAGAAAAATTCTTTATGAATTTTCTGTAATAATTGGCAAACCCTAAAAATCTCTGAACCTACTTCAAACATTCAGGCCTAGGCCACTCCAGCACTGCCTGAACCTTCAACGGGTCCATCTCAAACCCATCACTGGAGACAAGGTACCCCAAAAAAAGGGAATTAGACCTACCGGTAATTCGGTTTCCAGGTAGTCCCTCAGGACAGCACCATGGAGGACGTCCTTCCTTGACCTATAGCGGGACAGGATCATAGAGAGGTTAAAAGGACCCTCCCACCTCCACCCTCCAGTGTTTTTTCAAAGTACCACAGAAGGATGGAAATAAATAGTCTAAACATGCCCTTACAAACATGTCTGTAATAACCATTTAACGGCTTCATCTTAATTTTGAGCCATGGTGACCCAAAGGACGAATGATCTGCCAGTAGATTAATCCCGTACAAGCCTAAAAAGAGAAACATAAGGGAGGGAACTAAGGGTGCTGTCCTGAGGGACTACCTGGAAACCGAATTACCGGTAGGTCTAATTCCCTTTTTCCCATTACGTCCCTCAGGACAGCACCATGGAGAATACCAAAGAAACTCTTCCAGGGTGGGTACAGAAGCCCAGGAATAAAGTCCCAGGCAAAAACCAGACTAGATATATAAATGATCTGAAAGATCAGAAAGATCAGAAAAACCATAGATATCTAAAGAGATCCGCAAAGAAAATCACCGTAGTGAGTGTCCGATATACACTCACCGGCCACTTTATTAGGTACACCATGCTAGTAACGGGTTGGACCCCCTTTTGCCTTCAGAACTGCCTCAATTCTTCGTGGCATAGATTCAACAAGGTGCTGGAAGCATTCCTCAGAGATTTTGGTCCATATTGACATGATGGCATCACACAGTTGCCGCAGATTTGTCGGCTGCACATCCCAAAGATGCTCCATACAAGGCAGGATGGATCCATGCTTTCATGTTGTTTACGCCAAATTCTGACCCTACCATCCGAATGTCGCAGCAGAAATCGAGACTCATCAGACCAAGCAACGTTTTTCCAATCTTCTACTGTCCAATATTGATGAGCTTGTACAAATTGTAGCCTCAGTTTCCTGTTCTTAGCTGAAAGGAGTGGTACCCGGTGTGGTCTTCTGCTGCTGTAGCCCATCTGCCTCAAAGTTCGACGCACTGTGCGTTCAGAGATGCTCTTAGGCCTACCTTGGTTGTAACGGGTGGCGATTTGAGTCACTGTTGCCTTTCTATCGGACCATTCTCTGTAAACCCTAGAGATGGTTGTGCGTGAAAATCCCAGTAGATCAGCAGTTTCTGAAATACTCAGACCAGCCCTTCTGGCACCAACAACCATGCCACGTTCAAAGGCACTCAAATCACCTTTCTTCCCCATACTAATGCTCGGTTTGAACTGCAGGAGATTGTCTTGACCATGTCTACATGCCTAAATGCACTGAGTTGCCGCCATGTGATTGGCTGATTAGAAATTAAGTGTTAACAAGAAGTTGGACAGGTGTACCTAATAAAGTGGCCGGTGAGTGTACATCTATAATGGCCAATTTCAGTATGAATGTGGTAAATGAAATAAGCATCAGAAACAGAGAGGGAAATTCACCCATTGTACTCCAATACCAATAATGAACCAAGCAAGTTATTTATTTTGATAGATACTTATAGACATCGCAGCCCCAGAATAGGGTTAGAAAACCTTATTGCCCAGCAAAATATGGTGAAAGTCACAGCCACCACACAATGAGGACTGTACCGACCAATAATAAGCTGCATGTGCTTATAACAGGACTGTTCCTTCATCGGTCCTTCTGGGCTCAGGTTAAGCCCTGGTTACAGACCAGCTTACCGTACTACAAGGAGACCTGCAGGACAGAGGCCCTGGACTGCGGGAATATCAAACCAATAACAGTCAGTACATGGATAATTGCAGAGCATTGGGTGTAGGCACATTACTCATTTAGGAGATCACGTCTATTCCAAATCCTTAGATGTCTAACCCCAAGTAAGGGTTGGATATTATTGAAACTAAGGGATACACCATCCGGCAGGTAATATCTCCTGCCATTACAAATGTCGGGCTTCTCATTAGAAGCGCTGAAAGAGAAACGTGGATCATCACTCCTGTTTTACTGATGTTAGACACAGGGAGTCTGGACTCTGAATCGATGAAGGTGGTGTTGCTTCTAATAAAATCTTCCGACACTTGAAATTATTCGAAACTGCATTTATACGAGTCATTAGTCCAGACATTATAAGTATGTCAACTTATTTGTCCATATATGCATATTACGCTCATACATATCCCAAGAGGCAATCTTCTCAGGGATCTTTATACACTCAGACTGCCATTGTGGGAGTAAAAATATTCCATGGCTAGAGAAAAAGTAGGTTTCTTCCTCATTACGGAGGGAGATTATCTACTGTGAGGCAGTGAGACTATGGGGTCTTAACAGTAAGAGCCCTGGATACAGTTTCATTTATCTTAGGAGCCGTGACTGCTGTAAGAGCCGTATGAGCTGTATGGGACAGTACTGCTACTTCACCACAAGGTACAGAAGGCAGTGCTGATGTCCCTGGTAAACAAAACGCAACAGACTTATGGGACAAGAATCGGTCTGATTGCCGAATGTGGAGTTTGGGAAGGAATAATAATAATAACAATAAACTTTATTTATATAGCGTCAACATAATCCACAGTGCTTTACAGTTTGACAATTTCAAACACAACAGTCATAAGTAACAACCATATAATAATTAAAGCAAAATAAAATGACCCTGCTCGTGAGAGCTCACAATCCACAATGAGGTGGGGAAGATACAAAGTACAAGTGTGTATTAACAATGTTGTATTTACAATGATGGCACAGCCATCTTCAGGGGGTGGGGATAGATGGAGATAGTGAATGGGCTACACACACAAACATAAAATGACTGATTAGGGAACGTGATAGGCCGCTCTGAACAAATGTGTTTTGAGGGAGCGCCTAAAACTATGCAAATTGTAGATGGTCCTATTATCTTAGGGCAAAGCATTCCAAGGAGGAAGGAATCCTTCCTTTCAACTTGTGGGATTTTTCCGCTCCCAGGACAGTAGTATGTCCTTTTATAGGATAATAGGATGTACCAAAATGACGTATGTCATCTTTTAAAGCTAATTATGTAATATACTTGCCTTTAGCACTCAAGGTAGAACCTACCTGAGAGATCTGTTCCAAACAGAAGAAATGCAAATTTTACTAAGCCAATTCAAGCATATCTGTTTGCTTGACTAAGCCCAGTTGTAAAGAATGAAGTAACAAAAGCTGGATCTGGGTCTAAAACACAAGGACTCTATATCTAGAGTTGAGGCCCAAGACAAAAATGTGAAGTGGTAGGCCCATGATACAATGTGCGGCCACACAAGGCACCAGACAGAAGGTCTAACCCAGTGGTTCACCGCCAGAGGCGAAAAAGCACCACACCTGACACACTAATGATACCCCCTGAAGCACAGGGCACCGAAACCCTATGATGCAATATGATGCATATAGGAACTATGAAGCAATATAATGCAATATGATGTCCAAAGGCACTATTAAGTAATCTGATTCAATACGATGCCATATGATGCAAAGTCACTATGAAGCGCTATGATGCATATAGCAACTATGAAGAAATATGATGAACAAAGGCAATCTGAAGCACTATGATGCATACAGGAACAATGAAGCAATATGATGCATATAGGAATAATGAAGCAGTATGATGCATGAAGTAACTATGAAGTGCTATGGTGCATATAGGAACAATGAAGCACTATGAGGCATATAGGAACTATGAAGCAATATGATGCAATATGATGCATGAAGTAACTATGAAACACTATGGTGCATATAGGAACAATGAAGCACTCTGATGCATATAGGAACTATGAAGCAATATGCTGTAATATAATGCACAAAGTCACTATGAAGTGCTGTGATGCGTATAGGAACCATGAAGCAATATGCTGTAATATAATGCACAGAGGCAATATGAAGCGCTATGATGCGTATAGGAACCATCAAGCAATATGCTGTAATATAATGCACAGAGGCAAAATGAAGCGCTATGATGTATATAGGAACCATGAAGCAATATGCTGTAATATAATGCACAGAGGCAATATGAAGTGCTATGATGCGTATAGGAACCATGAAGCAATATGATACACAAAGGCAATATGAGCACTATGATCTATATAGGAACCGTGATGCAATATGATGTAGAAAGGCAATATGAAGCACTCTGATGCATAAAGGAACCATGAAGCAATATGATGCACAAAGTAACTATGAAGCGCTATGATGCATATAGGAACTATAAAGCAATATGATGCACAAAGTCCCTATGAAACAGTATGATGCCGTATGAAGCCACAGAGGCACTCAATATGTTGCATAGATGTACTATGATGCAGTATCATACACAGAGACACTCCATATGATGCATAAAAGCAGTATGATGCAGTATTATGCACGGAGGCACTCGATATGATGCCTAGAAGCAGTATGATGCAAAGAGATGCACAGAGAGACTAGGCCATGCTTGAAGGTGCCCAACAAGAGACCAGACTTACACTTTTAAGCAAAAGAGCAATCTATCAGAGTTCCAGATAAATCTCCACTCTGAACAGTACATCTCATTTGTCAGACTGACTCCACCCGAAGGAGCTAATTAATGAGCCGCAGCTGGAGGGCAGTCTTCATGGAGACAATGTGCTGAATTAACACCTTGTGTCCTCCTATGGACGGAATAGTTAAGTTGCAAAGAAAAGTGAAACACTTGTTTATTGAACCAGAAAATGGAAAGCATGCTTCCAAAAAAAATCACTCTGAAGCCCAATCATAGGGCTCTGTGCAGACAAGACCTGCAACTAACTGAAGTCAAGTCATGAGATGTAGCCTGGACATATGGCCCTACCATAGCCTAGAGGTCCAAGGTCTAGCTGCAAATGGGTTCCAGGTACAGCTTTGGCACAAATGCAGAGTCTAGACTAGAGTCTAAAGACTAGAGTCAGCCCAGAGGCCCAGGCCATCAATGCAACATTTAAACCATGCACTCACCTATGCTGGCTCCATACCTGCTAGAAGACAGGGGGAGCTGGTAACACCGAGAGCCTACCGTAAAAGGAAGCGGCGTCCCGTCAGGAATGCCGCATTACTGTTAATGATTTCTTCACCTGTGCCCCCTTCTGTGTTCCATCGTGGAACGCACGCCAATCCTATGTGCCGGCGCTCCTCTCTGACG
Organism: Ranitomeya variabilis; assembly: GCF_051348905.1. Classification (NCBI taxonomy): domain Eukaryota; kingdom Metazoa; phylum Chordata; class Amphibia; order Anura; family Dendrobatidae; genus Ranitomeya; species Ranitomeya variabilis. The sequence continues at coordinate 710,767,237 of NC_135234.1, read as the reverse complement.
TCACCAGAAGCGCAACGGCCTTCTCCACCACACGACTTTCAGACGTAGTGGTGTTTTGCTGGTCGGCGTCCGAGCCGAGAGCCCCCCACCGGGAGGAAGCGGCTCTACCCAGGAGCCCGTCCGCTCGACTGGTCTCTGGGGCTGAGGGACTCCCCACCGGGGAGTTTCCACCCTGGGCTACTTGACAGGGGGAAGGATTTGAGCTATCGCACGATCCCCCTAAGCCCATTGCACAGGCTGACTGTTGGCTGAGGAACCTCTCAAAGAGGAGTCTATCTTCGCTCTAGGAGCAACCTCTCATACAACCGTGCCCTGTAGGAACAGGAAAAACACTGGAGGGTGGAGGTGGGAGGGTCCTTTTAACCTCTCTATGATCCTGTCCCGCTATAGGTCAAGGAAGGACGTCCTCCATGGTGCTGTCCTGAGGGACGTAATGGAAAAACCCATTTTCTGTACCGCAAACTCGCACTTCTCCAATTTAGCAAAGAGTGAGTTTTCGCTCAAAATCTGTAGAACTTCGCAGACTCTATGCCAATGCGACTTCAGATCAGGTGAATAGATCAAGATATCCAAATAAACAATAACACTCCTACCGATCAACAACCTCAGAATGTCATTAATGAAATTTTGAAAAAACGCAGGCGCATTAGTAAAGCCAAAAGGCATCACCAGACACTCAAAATGACCTTCCGCGCTATTAAAGGCTGTCTTCCATTCATCGCCCTTCTTCACCCGCAGCAAATTATATGCCCCACGAAGGTCAATCTTAGAGAACCACTTCGCTCCAGTTAGTTGGTTAAACAAATCCGGAATCAGCGGTAACGGGTACGGATTGTGCACTGCGATCTTATTAATCTCCCGAATATCCAGACATGGCCTAAGGCCCCCATCCTTCTTTTTGACAAAAATGAATCCTACAGCCACAGGGGATTTATAGGGTCTTATATGACCTGCAGCTAAACTAGTCTGTAAGTATTCCTTTAAGGCCTCCCTCTCGGGAATCGTCAGATTAAATAAACGACTCTTAGGAAGCGTGGCACCTGGGACGAACTCAATAGCGCAGTCGTAATCTCTATGGGGTGGTAGAGCTAGCGACTCGACCTCCGAAAATACCCTCCAGAAATTCTGAATGGCTTCAGGTAGCTCCTTCTTCAAAACAGCAGCAATGTGAATATTACAACAATTACGATAACACCCCTGACCCCAGGACCTTGTAGTACTGGACGACCAGTCCAGCAAAGGATTGTGCATTTTTAACCAGGGTAAATCCAGGACGACTGGGCAAGGTAATTTAGCAAGGACAAACAAGTCTATACATTCCTGATGTTCCATATTCACAATAAGTGGGAACCCGGTAACCTTTTGAGAAATACACCCATGTTCCAGAGGAGTGTTATCAATAGCCACAACAGGAATGGGAGATGACAGTGGTTCAGAATCAAACTTATATTTGTCTAGGAATTGTTGATCAATCAAATTAAGCGCAGAACCACAATCCACCATTACCTGAAAATCAATGGAATGACCATGATATGTGGTATTACCAGAAACAAAAAACTCCTGCTGACCGTAAAAACGCAATACGAACTGGAGTGTTACTCCTACTGACCTTTTTTTTTTTCTTTCCTTCTGTGAACCTCACGTTGCTTAATAAAATGGTCAGCCTTACCACAATACAAGCAAAACCCTTCAGCGAACCTCTTCTCCCTCTTCTGGGAACGAGAGGACATCGCCCCAAGTTGCATCGTTTCCCCGCTGTCAAAGGGGGTTATCCTGAGAGACTGGGTCCAGCATTATAAGACCCTTCTCTTCATTCCGTCTGTCTCTCAATCTTCTGTCTACACGGATAGCTAACTGCATAGCAGTTTCCAAAGTATCAGGTGCAGGATGTGCAATGAGCAAATCTTTAACTCTTTCACTCAAACCTGCTAAAAACTAACTCTTGAGCACTGGATCATTCCACCTGACCTCTGCGGACCATCGTCTGAACAGCGTGCAATAACTCTCAGCATCAGCAGAACCCTGTTTAAGCCGTCTGAGCTCTGCCTCAGCTGATGCGACCCAGTCAGGATCATCATATAACAACCCCTTAGCAGAAAAAAATGCTTCTACTGATGTCAAACAAGGATCTTCAGGATGTAATGAAAACGCCCAGATTTGGGGTTCACTTTGCAATATAGACATAATAATCCCCACACGCTGTAATTCACTCCCTGAGAATCTGGGTCTAAGCTGAAAATATAGCAAACATGCATTTTTAAAAGTAAAAAAGTCCTGCTGTTTACCAGAAAAAACTCAGGTAATCCTACCTTAGGTTCTTCAGGGCATACTCCAGAGTAATTACTCATGTGCTGTTGAAGGTTGGCTACTTCCAAAGTTAACCCTAGAGGATTAACACTGTTGTCCAGCAAGGAATGGGAGGCAGGTGCTGGGTAATAAAGGGTGATACAATCACCTGATCTAAGACAACCCAGCACCAGGGAAAAAGACCAGCAGCCAGAAAACCACAACAAGATGGCAGATGGTCACAACAAAACAGATTTTAACAATTCCCTAATCAATATCTATCTGAAAGTAATCCTCCAGCAAACTCCACAGCACCCAACAGCACCACAAATACTGGCTAGTGAGTAAGGCTGCTTTCACACTTGCGTCGTTTTAGATCCGTCGCAATGTGAAAATGTGCAGGATTTTTCCCATAAACTTGTATTGCCGACGGATCGCGACGTATAGCCATACGTCGTGTCCGTCATGCACTGGATGCGTCGTGTTTTGGCAGACCGTCGTCACAAAAAAAGTTCAAGGGAACGGTTTTTCGTATGTCGGGTCCGCCATTTCCTACCGCGCATGCGCGTCCGGAACTCTGCCTCCTCCTCCCCGGGACTTTACAATGGGCAGCGGATGCATTGAAAAACTGCATCCACTGCCCACGTTGTGCCGAATTTGCACAACGTCCGTCGGTACGTCGCGCCGACACTTAGCGACGGCTGCGTACCAACACAAGTGTGAATGAAGCCTAACTCATGCAGTCTTTATCTATCCCCTACTCCCTCAAGATGGCTAAACCATCATTGTAAATAAGCCCCTGTTCTTTGTGTCTTCCCCCACCTCATTGTAGATTGTAAGCTCTCATGAGCAGGGTCATCTTATTTTGCTTTAATTATTGTATTATCGTTAACGTTGTTACTTATGACTTGTGTATGAACTGTTAAACTGTAAAGCACTGCGGAGTATGTTGGCGCTATATAAATAAAGATTATTATTATTATACCTGGATTGGGGACATATATATCAGGATGGCGATATTAGTAGAGAATTAGTGAACATTACCCCTATAACAGTGTCAGCAGCAGATTCCCTCTTCCCTCATAGTAGTGCATCATGACCACATATTTTGCTTCAATTTTTTTTTCTATTTTCCTCCTCTAAAAGCTAGGTGCCTCTTATGGTCCGGTGCGTCTTATAGTCTAAAAAATATGGCACGTCATTTTATGGCATTATTTCAAGGGCTTTTCACCATGAAGGAGACGTCCATAAGACGTTGTACCCGCTACCTCTTGTATATAACCCTTACCCAGGTACCATTAAGTAAAGATGGTGTTTTAGAACAGAAGTCTCCTTTATTGAGCTTTAAAGCCTATGGTCCTGGCCAACCAACACCATCGGCCACAGGCTGCCTGCATGGACGCAAGGCCCTCACAGCACCAACACCAAGACCCAGCCAGGACGCACTCTTTCATGTAGCGCGCTGGAACGTCACAGAAGAAGACCAGTGTTTCACTTGTGGCTGCAGCCCTGCGCTACTCTACACATATGACTGTAGACATGTGCAGTAATGCACTTTGTCTACCATTGTTTCAAACCCATATAAGTACATTTGAAAAGTTGGGCTATATGAGATAGGATTTAGGGGCGACCAGGCAGGAAAACCAGGAGAGGTGGTAATGTGTGGTGAAATGAACAGAAACAAAAAAATATTTACTTTTTTATCAATTGAATAAAAATTTAGAGAACAAAAGTTTAATTCTTCCAAGATCAAAGGGAATCTGTAAGCAGATTTTTGCTATGTAATCTGAGAACAGCATGATTTAGGGACAGAGACCCTGATTCCAGTTTAGCTGTTTCAATAAAATCAGTGTTTTATCAGCAGGAGATTATCACTACAGGACTAGGTATCTCGTGCCTCCTAACCCAACTACACCCCCACCACTGATAGGCAGCTTTTTGCCATTAAATAGTGTACACAGGAAGCTGCTAATCAGTGCTAATCAGTGATTTTGGTGGGGTTATACACAGCTCAGCATTCGAGCTTTGCTAGAACTGCTAAGAAAACTGTGATTTTATCACAGCTGCTGCACTCAGTAAACCACGTGACATACTGCTGGAATCAGGGTCTCTGTCCCTCCATCATGCTGCTGATGGATTACATATCAAACCTGCTGACAATTTCCATTCAACACTAATAACTAAAGTGGTATTTCACTCATATATAAGCAGGAATGGAGAGGCCAACTCTTCATCTACAAATAGGTGGAACCTGCATTTATCAGATATTTATGGTACAGGTGCTTCTCACAAAATTAGAATATCATCAAAAAGTGTGAAGTTTCCACAATCAGTGATGGTTTGGGGAGCCATGTCATCTGCTGGTGTAGGTCCACTGTGTTTTATCAATGCCAAAGTCAGCGCAGCCGTCTACCAGGAAATTTTTGAGCACTTCATTCTCCATCAGGACTCGGCACCTGTCCACACTGCCAAAAGCACCAATACCTGGTTTACAAACAACAGTATCACTGCGCTTGATTGGCCAGCAAACTCGCTTGACCTTAACCCCATAGAGCAGTGTTTCTCAACTCCAGTCCTCAAGACCCCACAACAGGTCATGTTTTCAGGATTTCCTTAGTATTGCACAGGTGATAATTTCATCACCTGCTCAAGCATTAATTCCATCGCCTATGCAATACTAAGGAAATCCTGAAAACATGACCTGTTGTGGGGTCTTGAGGACTGGAGTTGAGAAACACTGCCATAGAGAATCTATGGAGGATTGTAAAGAGGAAGATGTGAGACACCAGACCCAACAATGCAGACGAGCTGAAGGCTGCTATCAAAGCAACCTGGGCTTCCATAACACCTCAGCAGTGCCACAGGCTGATCACCGCCATGCCAGTCTGTTTTACATGTGTTTGCCTGTGTCTTTTATATGTTAGCCATTGTTGGGGAGTTTAGGGTTTCCTTATGTTTTCTTCTGATTCATCACTTGTGACTTTTTAAAGAATTTGCAAAATCTGGTGCAAATGTATTCCAGTTCCTCCGTGGAGTGACTTGATGTATGGCAGTTATTTTTTGGGCCATTTTACAAAATGTGCACATTTTTTAACTAACAGTTACAAAACAGGTCAAAGAGAAGAATATTGACCACTTTTTACTTCCCATTTTGAAGAAATGTGTGCAAAATTACATTAACAAATGCCACAAAGATAAGCCGTCAGCTTTCCAATATGTATGGGGGCTTATATAACTAACAAATGAAAACTGCACTCTGTAACGCCATAGCATGCAAACATGAAATATATGGAATTGGAATTGCATTAATGCTCTAGAAAATAGGATAAAATGAAGATACTTAGCGTATCAATTGGCCAATTCATGTTTGCCCAGCAGCCAACAACAAGGCGATCCTCTTTGCTGGGAACCTAATATGATATGGGGTCTTATAGGCTTAGGACAAGAGTTGTACTTTATCTGAAAAAAAAAAACCTAATTGTATCTAATCTTATGCAATTCTTTACAGAAAAAAAACAGTGAACAGCAAAAAGAGATTTTAATATAATAATATTATTAATAATTTTTACTATCATTATTATTATAAATACATACAAATAATTTTAAGTCTCATACTATTATAATTATTTTTAATAATAGGATTAATATATTACTGCTGTTTTTAGCAGTTCATACCCTAAACTTTTTGTGGTCAGGATGAAGGAAATGTGAAAATAAAAAAACAAGCTTGTGCCCCCTGAATTTCTATAGGGAATAAGATTATGAAAGGTGTAGATTCTTGGAAAGTAGAAAATAACAGGATGTCATTCGGGTGGCAGAGTGGTGTGAATGTTGCTAAGTAAAAGCGGATGAGAATGAAGTCAGATGGAAAAATCCGATTTGACTTGTTAAGTTCCCATTCTCTGTGCATTGCTGCCTGTATTCGCTATACACCACAAAAGTACTAAACCTACGTAGTGGCTGAAAAAGTAAAATTGTCCTTATAGTTTGTTGTCACCTTTATGTTTGTGTTTCACATGACAAACCCCTGATGGACCTGACGGAACTGCTGTACGCTGACATCTCGAGACAGAGGTGTAAAACTGCCTATTGTGCCGCTGCTCTCCTGGAAATTCACATTAGTCTTCTACATTGTTGTCATTTCTTGTAGCAGCAGCTGCTGGAATAACTGGACCCATTTTGAAGCCTGTTGTGTTATTAGGATAGAAATCTATTTGGTTGACATTCACCAAAACAAAAAATATTTGTTTGGAGCAAAATGTCTTGTTAGATCAGGCATTGCGTCATACTGGCATTATATAAGAAGAATTGTATAATGAATATGTTATCACTTCAAGCGAGAGACCAGGTTCTTACCCCGTACATTTATATAAATATATTACACGTTAGTAAAAATTCCATCAAAGGGAAAGGAGTAAAATCATTTAAAAAAGATCATTCATTTTTTAATTTTTGGGAATGACCACTTCAGACAATTGTTTTTCATCAGAAGGGTCCCCCTGTAATAAAGCTGATCGAATGGTGTCCTGCAGTTGGGTTCTCCAGCAATCATTGTGACCTGGGAAGAACATAAAAGAGCAAGTGTGTAACTAGTCTGTAGGGTCACCGCAGGGGGAAATACTATACACTTCTCACTGTATGTGTGGACATGTAAGGCTACTTTCACACATCAGGTTTTTTGCATCAGGCATAATTCGTCGAATGTTGGAAAAAAACGGATCCGGCGCAGATTGTGAAAACTGATGCGACGGATCGATTTTTTTGACGGATCCGACTAGCATATCCAGATAATTGGATAGAAAAAAAATTGGAGCATGCTCAGTTTAAAAAAATGGAATCCACCGGAATCGATCATTTTCCGGATCCGTCACCTTCCGGCTCCCACAGGATTCCATTCTAGCAAACAGCCGGAGGCGCCAGATCCGGCGCTTTCCAGCTTTTTCGCCGGAGACAAAAAACATTGCTATGGACTTTTTTTCCAGAAACAGGTTTGCCGGATCCGGGAAAACTGGACGAAACACAAGGTCATCTGGCGCAATCCGGCACTAATACAAGTCTATGGGGAAAAAAATGGATCCGTTGGCAACATTTGCCGGATCCTGTTTTTTGAAAATTAGCCGGATTGAGCCTGACGGTGAAAACCTGATGTGTGAAAGTAGCCTAAGGGGGTAGTTGTGGCAATGTGACCCTATAATATAGGTTTCAGTAGTCTTTGATGGAAAAGCTGTTCCCCTCACGGATAGCAAAAGGGAAACCTTTCCTAAGTGCGGGGTGATGCACCTTAAAAGGGTTTTTAACTGCTATTCGACCCCATTTCATATGTCCTATATTTTGCTAACACTCAATTTTCTAATATACTTTAATTACCTATAATGCTTCTATGTGCATTTCTGTGCGGGTCATATAACACTTTATTGTCATTTAGCCTCTGCTTCCTGCTTTGTTACTTCCAATCTAGGCACCGGAATCTGGTGGAATGTGACAGGAGTCTGTCCTCAGCACGGATCCTGCCGATGCTTTTGAGTGCCGGACCTTTATCTTACAACTTTGCGATGTGCTGCTTGTAATTTGAAAACATATCACAGGGCTTGTCGACTGAAGATGGCGGCGCTCCAAAGCATCAGCAGAGTCAGTGTGCACCACTCATTGGAAAGCTCACATCAGACTTCACTGTGCTCTGCTTTGATCCGGCTGATGCTTTGAAGTGTCGCGCCCTTCAGCTTAGTGGGTGAACAGCAGCCTGTTTACACTGGAGATTAATGGGATTAGAGCATTCCTAGGAAGCTCGTTCTCAATAATCTTGCAGTGTAGATGAAATCTGTCATCTTGAAAAAAACGATGTACTTGCAGATATAATGTTAATCTGCAGGTAAGTAGCAATTCAATGCTGCCCGGCTGCCTTACTGAGAGTGCAGTTACCGGAAGAAAATTAACATATTTCCTCCCAGTATCCTCTGTTCACAGCACTGCTCTCTATGTTGTGAACGATGTCTGTAAGCACATGTTGACACTCATAGTTCATGGTGCAGCACAATGTCAAAGTGCTGGGTCGTGCCCCCATATGTAAATGTCAGCAGAAGTTAGATCATTTTGCCCCAGTAACCACACTTTTAGTACTTGCGGCCGGACAGCATCGTAATGCTATTTACCTGCAGATTAACCACATATCTGCAGGTAAATAGCATTTGCTGATATACCAACCAGGAAAAATATATCAGCACTGGACAATCTAAACAGTCATACAGCAGCAGTACTTAATTTTTATAAATTACAAATGTGCTGCTCCACAGAGTCATGTTTGTTTTTGCATCTACTTTTCTCTGCGCTGGCTAAAACATGTAGTGTTTTATAGGGTTATTTTCAAATTATCAGATTGCTTTAATTAGTTAGACCACATGAAAATTTAGCAAGTTTGCAGCTGACTTCCTTTTTTTAACTGCTGTCATTCTCCTGCAATGACAGCTTTTTTCTTTCATAGTGTACAGCTGGTTTCCACAGCGCTCAGCCACTAGTGTCGCCTAACATACCAATCACCTCTCTACAACTGCTTAATTTCTATACAGCAGTTATCTTTTCACCTTATGCCTCTTTTCTCTTAGCTCCTGAATGAGCTGCTCTTATCAGTCCTGTGTAATTACAATCCCTGGCACCTAACATCACAGTTCTCACTGTCCCGAGGCTTGTGCTTGTGGCTGTTCAAATGCATTGTTATCTTTGTATGCAAATACCGCGATAACAGTGCAAACTCCAGAACAAACCACTGATAGCAGAATGTGTTACAGCAGAACCTGTGCTGAGCTTTATAGTACTACAGCTCTGCTGTTCACAAGAGCTGTCACTCAAGGAGGCATGCCTGTCGTGTCAGAAGCCGTGACACAAGGAGACTGTAGGGTTGTGAAATGCCCACGAGGCAAGTTGAGAAAACCCCTTTAAATGTCAGATCCTCCTGTGTTAACACAGAATTCCCTAATAGTTTTTTTGAAGATGAGTTTTTTTAAGCCTGTGTTGTGAGCCTCAGATTTCTACTCATAGTAGATACTTCTTTTGATTATACTGTTTACTGTTAGTATAAAATGCAGATTCTGAACTTCAGGCTTCATGTGCAATAAAAAATGCAGCAAAAATGCAATAATAATAGAAGATTGTTTATTGGGTAGTTTAGTGGCCAACTCTGCAGAAAACATTTAGAACAAAACCCATAGCATTTATGTAACGTGTGAACAGAGCCTTATAGACACAAAAAAGCAGGAACTTGTGCAGTGAAGCTTATGTGGAAATGAGAAAGTTACATGAATGAATGAACAAAAAAAATCAATAGATCCCAGCTGCCTCGGATACATCAGGATCAGGACATTTCTGGTTTTGGGTCTATGCCTTGATTTGCCAGGAGATCTGCTGAATCTTCTTCATTGCAACCATGTCTCCTTTGACATATTTTCATCCCATGGTAGAAGTAAATGGCAACTGGGTGTGGCTAAGAGGTGTCACTAGAGGTGTGATCAAAATTGCCCCAATGCTCATCCCACTTCACATAGTTTCTCCCTATTTCTGTTCTGTAAAAGTATGGGTAATAGCTCGGCATGTTGTGCAATTTATTGCGAGGGGTTGTTTAGACTGAACACTCAGGCCGTGGACTGCTCTCATGTGTCCCTGAAGACATCGTTACAGGTCCTTCTGTGCTTCTACTCATGGAGACTGCTCAGATAATGCTGTGCTACAGTGCAGTCTGTACTTTATGTTCTCAGGTAGCCCCTAACTCATGAGTGAGGAATAGGCACCTCTCCACCATTTCTCTAGTGTAGACTAAAGAACTGATAGAAGATTTATCAGGAGACCAGGGAAAGGGGAGAATCGCTGCCCCTCCCCAGACTCTAAGCTATCGTTGAGGTGTGCTATCGCTCTAGTATGTTGCTAGTGTAACACCCCAGGGTCCTGTTTTACAGTGGCATTGCTTTCATCACAGGGAGAGTGATGTCATGCTTGGAAGCAAGGGAGGATCTCTTCTATCAGGTAAACACAAACATGCAACATGTTCTCCCTCCAGGCCAGAAGGGGGAGCTCTGAACCCGGTTTTCAGGGGAACTTCCCTAGATATATATTCTGGCTGGAGGGGAAGTGAGTGAGTAGTCTGTCAGGAGGACAGAGAAGAGAGCAGTCAGACAGTGAGTGTCGGAAGGACTGAAGGGGCCGTGCAGCCAGAGTTGCTGCAGCTCCTGGAGAAAGAGAATACAGAAGGAAAGAACAAATTGTAGAGAACATGCAGGAGAGCAAAGCACAGGAGAGTAACATCTGGGAAGGATAGCTGTGACTGGGCTACCTCCCTGGCAGAGCACAGATACCGGTAGCCGGATGACCATGGCTGTGAGGGACTCTAAGGCTTACAGCAGAAACCGGCAGGACAGCTGGACTATACGCTACCTGTCCACTCTAATACTCAGGAGGCACAGTGGCGCATAGAGCCCAGGTCATGATAGAGACCCTGTAAAAAGGCTCGAGCCACCTGTCATATGGGTTTGTGTCCCACCTTTATGGAGGACAGAGAGGAACTGTGAGGACCTTGCTAGAAGCCATAGGCAGTAAGGGACTACAACATCAAAGCATTGGTAGGAAGGCTTCTAACTCCACCTGGTAAAGGGGACTCTGAATTTGCTTGCAAGCCAGCCGGACCCTGCCTGTACCTGTAATCTGGTGCCCTGGACTGCGGTTGCCTGAAGTCTTCAGTAAACCAGGTAAAGAGACTGCAAACCTGTGTCCTCAGTTCTTTACTGCACCACTCACCATCCTCATCCATATACCGGGAGCCCTGGGGACCTACTTCACCTGTGGGAAGTTATACCATCCTAGCTGCCATAACATCACCCCAGAGGACCACTTAAAGCAGCGTCGGTCCCCACTGACCGAATACCACAGGTGGTGTCACAAACACAAATTTTATTCAAAATCCCTTTAAAGACCTTCCCTTTAACATACAGTAGGCGCCCAGGGCCACGGACCGGGTCGCCGCCACCGTGACGTCCCCCTGTGAGTACCGGACCCGATACCGAGTACCCCACGGCCCTGGCGGGCGACTCACTATCTGCTTATGATTGGTCAGCATCATACTGGGAGAAGAAGTACACCCCCGGTGAAAACTATATGATAACCCCTACTTGACTTAAAAAGGTTCTCTCATTTGGTGCCAAATACCTTGACTGCTAATATTTCTGCCATGGAGAGGAGAAATAAAAACAAACAAACGACACATTTTTTTTGCAGCCACATTTACATCATGTGTCCAGTTCAACATGAAAAATTTGGTGACTGTCCCTCTTAAAAGACGAAAGAATAATGACCTGACCCCTTTCTCCTGTGACCCAAACCCTATTGAGAACTTGTGCGCCCTTCTTAAATAGGAGATTTACAGTGAAATAAACAGTCACCTCTCTGGGAGGCTGTGGTTGAAGCTGCCCAAAAAGTTGATCGTCTTCAGATTAAGAAACTGACAGACTCCATGGATGGAAGATTTATGACTGATGTTGAGAAGAAGGGCGACTATATTGGTCACCAATTTATTTTTTTGAAATGTTAGCAATTTATTTTTGTACATTTTGATTTGGTTATTGATCTCACTGTTTCAGATGAAAGTAAATAATTGAGATGGGGAAATGTACATATTTCATTTACTTACCTAAAACTTCTGCACACAGAGATATTCTCCTAAGAAAGACAAAACCTGAATTTTTAGACTGACCAACAGCAGTTGTTTAAAAATAAAATTAATCATCAAAAATAGAAATTGCCTAATCTATCTATCTATCTATCTATCTATCTATCTATCTATCTATCTATCTATCCCATATCTCTCTATCTATCTATCTATCTATCTATCTATCTATCTATCTATCTATCCCATATCTATCTATCTATCTATCTATCTATCTATCTATCTATCTATCTATCTATCTATCTATCTATCTATCTATATATCTCTATCCCATATCTATCTATCTATCTATCTATCTATCTATCTATCTATCTATCTATCTATCTATCTATCTATCTATCTATCTATCTATCTCTATCCCATATCTATCTAATCTGTCTATCTATCTATAGATCTATCATCTATCTATTATCTATCTATTATCTATCTATTATCTATCATCTATCTATCTATTATATATCCATGTGCATGTTTTTTTCAATATTTGTCATGAAATCAAAATAAACATTTCCCGTTTTAAGTCAATTACAATTACCATAATTATTAATATTTACCAAACACCAAAATAATGAGAGAGAGAGAATGTTTGTATGGATCTTTAGAAACTCCGAGAAAAAATGCACCAAAATCGCACAGTTCAGCAGTGTCTTTAGATGCACAGAATAGAGAGTTTTCCTGAACTCACATTTTCTTTGTTTGGATAGTTAGGCCATGTTCACACTTACTGTAAATGCTGTTTTTTTCTGCTGCATTTTTTGTGCAGAAATTCTGCTGTGTTTAAGGCTGCCGTCACACTATCAGTATTTGGTCAGTATTTTACATCAGTATTTCTCAGCCAAAACCAGGAGTGGGTGATAAATACAGAAGTGGTGCATATGTTTCTATTATACTTTTCCTCTAATTGTTCCACTCCTGGTTTTGGCTTACAAATACTGATGTAAAATCCTGACCAAATACTGCTAGTGTGACGACAGCCTAACTGTTCATCCAAAGTGGATGTGATTTCATGAAAGCTCCGTCCACTGTGTGTCTAAAGACCCTGTACGGGTCTCTATGGCCACGTTCACACATTCAGTATTTGGTCAGTATTTTACGTCAGTATTTGTTCGCTGTGGCTAGGTACGTGGTAAAAATTTGCATCGCATAGTTTCTCCCTCCTACTGTTCTGTAAAAGTTTGGAGATATGCTGTATATCCGCAATGGCGAAGTGCAAAAATACCTAACAGCCTCCAGTGACCTACATTAAAAGTGAACTAGGTATAGGACGCTCCAACATTCATAAAGGATTTCTAAAATAAGATGGAAGCCCCTGGGGCCTACATAGCTTTTTAGTCTTCATAAACTTCTGTTATACTTGCGTTCGGTGTACTTCCATGCCTCTCTGTGGCTCTTAAATATTTTACTTAGGCCTAATCGTCCATGAAAATGGACCTTTCCTAGGCACAACTTGAAAATAAAATATCTGTGCCCATTAAAACTGGCTCAACACATTGTCATATGTCATGGAGTGATTAAAAGGCAGATGGAGATTGTGTGTAACGACATACAAATGAGCTGACCGGGAGAACGCAGGGATGTGTTTGGTGCGGGGAATATGAGACCAAACTGAGAGGCGCTTTGGCTCTTGTCTAATGCGATCTCTCCGACATAATGCCCTTATGTAATATACAACTAAACAGCTGTTCAAAAAGAAATGGACCTCTGGGGATGCAATAATCCAAGCAAATAAAATGGTCTGTGGAGTGTCACTCCATTTAGAAGAGGAGAAAGCGTACAATACAAGGTTTCAATTTTATTTTTATTTTTTAACATGTAAACAGTTTTACTGTAAAATGTCTGGACATTTCTAATTAAGAGAACCCCCCCAGCAAAATAGCACACTGTGCTATGGCCTAAAACCACCTATTGATTGTGCGGGAGCAGCTCCTGAGACTGCACCATCCTCATGCCATACATTTTTGGTACTGTGCAGATACTACATCATGCCAGTGTTTTTAAAGGAACCTGTCATATGAAAAAATGCTATTAATTTGCTGATTTGAGGTTAGTCTGAGGGTTAATAGCAGTCTGAACCTGCCGGCGCCAGCACTTAGAACCCCGCTACCGGAAAGAAATTAACCTTACTCCCCATTGCCATTGTTTCAGTCTCAGGGGTGGCACAGGTGCGCTTTCAGTCACCGCTCAGTGTATTAAGAGCCGTGGCTGTAACTGCTCCCCCAGCACTGACTGGCAGCCAGTCCTAAGGCTGAGCTCTAATGATGAGCGAGCTGTCAGTCAGTGAAAGGGAGAGATTACAGCCACCGCTCTCTATACACAGAGCGGTGACTGCAGCCACGTCAGCGCCGCCCCCATGACTTGAAACCGAATGCTGCTGCGAGGAATAAAGTTAATTTCCTGCCAGCATCGAAACTCTCAATGTTAATTTCATACATTAGTCAGGCATTGATCAGGTCAGGTATTGTTTAATTTCATACATTAGTCAGGCATTGATCAGGTCAGGTATTGTTTAATTTCACACATTGGTCAGGCATTGAGCTGGTCAGGTATTGTTTAATTTCATACATTGGTCAGGCATTGAGCTGGTCAGGTATTGTTTAATTTCATACATTAGTCAGGCATTGAGCTGGTCAGGTATTGTTTCATTTCATACATTGGTCAGGCAATGTTTACCTTAATACTTATCACTAATTTAAATAAACTGTACTAATCCTAATTGCTATTCTCAGATGAGGAGACAGGACATTTTGGTCTAAACTTTAACATCCTGCTTTTTTTCACTAAAAACGCAGAAAAAACTGATGGCAACTTTTATGCTGCGTTTTGCTGCTTTTTTGCACTTACTCATTGCTTTCTATGGGTGAAAAAATGCTGCAAAAATGCCGAACAAAGTGACACGATAAGCCCTCTGAGTTACCTAACTTTCACTGTTCTTTAAATACCTTTCTCAAATCCTCATTAATTTTTTTGCATCTTCTAGTAGAGATAAATTCCAATCATCCACCTGCAGAAGGCCACAGACCTAAATGTCTTAAAAGTTTCATTATTTTTAAGATCTGGAGCAAACTAACTCATATCCTCAGGTGTATCTGCTTCACCTGACACAGATTGAAAGAGACAGACATAAGTTACAGAAAGGTAATTGACAAATTAAAAAAAAAGCCTCAGTAAAGCCATTGTTACCGGAGGTATCATGACTTCTCCAGTTATTAGACTCACTGAAGCGCAAACATGCCAGACATCTGAAGTATGTTCAATGCTTTTTTGTTCCCGTCTCTAAATTTACTGTAGGACTTCCATTGGGCAGAAGCAATGAAGGGTGTAATAGCCAAATAAACTAATGGGCAGAAATGCCATCTATTCGAAACCTGTCTGTTATCATAATTTCCATCATGGTGACTAAAAGCAAAATTCTGACTTATGATGAATGTGTATGCAAACAGCTGGGCTCACAAACAGCATCTTAAATGTTTAAAGAAATGGCCAATGGGTATTTGGGCCACCTAGACATTGAGTATACCCTGGTTGATTTTCATACTTTCAAACATGGTGATATCTACCCATTTTTCTATATACTGACAGGACTTGATTTTTCCCAATCCCCTGTATAAACATAGAGCTAAATGATACCGTTTAAATAATCTGCAGTCACCTCTAGGGGGAGCTTAGGAGTTTATTGTATACTGCTTTATTAAAGGGAACCTGTTGTTAGGCGTAGAGTTCCTGAGTTGCTACACTGGGTGAATCTCGAGCCATGTCCACTGTGGTCTCTCATTCTCCTCCAGCCGCAGTGGAGCCTGCTCAGTGGAGACATCAGTCCCAGCGTCTGGCTCAGCCTGATACTGTGCGAATGGTTACTGTTGCTTTTCCAGGCTCTGCCCTTGTAGCCAGCACTGGTCAGCGGCGAGCAGGCTTTTCTGGGACTAAGTCCTGCTTTTCACGCACTAAGCATGCCCATGGGAGGACGTCTCATTGGAGGTCGGGGGTCACACGTTCAGGCCCTGTTGCAGCTCCTATTGGTCCACCAGGAAGGTCCTGTAGAGCTGTAACTATAAAAGGTTCACATGGCCACATGGCCATGCGCTAGTATCAAATATGTTTGGCTTATGCCAGTGGATACTATACCACTCCATATATATATGTGGTATGAGGCTGTAGCTTTGGGACTGTACACTCAGGCAGGCAGCTAGCATCAGTGGGGGCAATTAGCCTTGGCTTAGCATCTAGTTCCTTCATGTGTGCGGTTAGCACATAAGAGTTCCAGAGAAAGCACAACCTTAAAGGTACCGTCACATTTAGCGACGCTGCAGCGATCTAGACAACGATGCCGATCGCTGCAGCGTCGCTGTGTGGTCGCTGGAGAGCTGTCACACAGACAGCTCTCCAGCGACCAACGATGCCGAAGTCCCCGGGTAACCAGGGTAAACATCGGGTTACTAAGCGCAGGGCCGCGCTTAGTAACCCGATGTTTACCCTGGTTACCAGTGTAAATGTAAAAAAAAAACAACACTACATACTTACATTCCGGTGTCTGTCCGCTTCCCTGCACTGTGTAAGCGCCAGCCCTAAAGCAGAGTGGTGACGTCGCCGCTGTGCTCTGCTTTACGGCTAGCCGGCGCTGACACAGTGCAGGGAAGCGGACGCCGGGGGACCCGACAGACACCGGAATGTAAGTATGTAGTGTTTGTTTTTTTTTACATTTACACTGGTAACCAGGGTAAATATCGGGTTACTAAACGCGGCCCTGCGCTTAGTAACCCGATGTTTACCCTGGTTACCAGGGAAGACATCGCTGAATCAGCGTCACACACGCCAACTCAGCGATGTCAGCGGGTGAGCCAGCGACTAAATAAGGTGCTGGCCTTCTAGCTCCGACCAACGATGTCACAGCAGGATCCTGATCGCTGCTGCGTGTCAAACACAATGATATCGCTATCCAGGACGCTGCAACGTCACGGATCGCTAGCGATATCGTTGTTAAGTTGTTCAGTGTGAAGGTACCTTTAGTTAGGGTAATAGTTTTGTGTACAGCGCGACTCTGTGAGTCAACAGAGATCGCTTCCAGTTCACACGGGGTGAAGCTTAACCCACGTGTGAGCTCAGCGGTTATCCGCCATTACTTTGCAGCAGATATCTCTGCATGGTGTACTGCAGTGTGCAGGCATCGGGAAAGGTCGGAGAGGCCCGGTGCCTGCACACTGCAGTACTTTGCTCTGCCCTCAACAGGGCAGACAAAGTGTGCCGGAGCCGCAGCGAGAAGAGAAGAAGAGGACGTCATCGTAAGAAGATGTGAGGCCCCGGACCGCGATGTCTATCGGACTAGAACCGGACCAGGACCGCCCCTGGGTGAGTATAATCTAACCTCTTTTTCTCATCTTTCAGGATACATCGGGGGCTTATCTACAGCATTCCAAAATGCTGTAGATAAGCCCCTGATGCTGGTGGGCTTACCTCGCCTTCGATTTTGAGGGTGGCAGGTTCCCTTTATTAGTCTTTAATATTAGTATGCAGTGAGCTCCTAAGATCCCCCTAGTGGTAACCTGAATATTATAATTTAATAATCCATGAATGGAGCTTTGTATTAGAAATACTGTAATAAAAACATATAAAAAATACATTAAAATAATAATTCCTAAACCCAGAGGTGTAACGCAAAGCTCCTTGTCCACAAAGCTTAATCTGTAACAAGGAATTCCAATTAACATCTGGTATTTATTGTACTGATGTCTTCTTATGTGGCGGGGGGGATTCTCTTGGGCCATATTGGGCATAAGGTTGTAGTTGTATGTAAAGGTTTTGGTAGAAATTAGCATAGCAAGTGCAGTCATTTGCATATTACAATAATCTCAAAATGTATTTGCTTTCTACATAAGGATTTTTTATTCGGCCTGAGATCTACAGGGTGGGCCATTTATATGGATACACCTGGGTGGGCCATTTATAAAGTTGAATCCAAAATGGCCGACTTCAAAATGGCCGGCATGGTCACCACCCATCTTGAAAAGTTTTCCCCCTGCCATATGCTAATGTGTCACAAACATGAAGTTGATATCACCAACCATTCCCATTTTATTGAGGTGTATCCAAATACATGGCCTACCAAGGTGTATCTGCATCGCCCCAGAGTCCTGGTCATTGCAGTACTGTCGCTCCGCCACTAAGGGGAGTGATGGTACGTCTGATGGCACTTAAGGAGTTCACCTGACCAGGTATCACAGTCACACATTACACTTCACACTCTGGCCACCAGGGGGAGCAAAGGGTTCTATGTACTAGGCCACTCCTCACAATCTGGTAAAACTGGGGGCTGGATAGGAAGTTAGGCAGAAGCTGACTGGGTTTTGCCCAGGCAACACCTAGTGAGAGAAGAGGTTGCTTGGGAAGATTCAGGGGGGTCCCTCTCAGGGGTGGGATCCTGACAGAGGCCTAGCGAAAAGGACAGATCGTTACGGAACCGCGCCTGCACTTCATTGCGGCGGTATCTTAAGAAAGGATAAGAAGCGAGGTTTATTGTGGAGAAGTGAGAAACGAGATCACAGCACAAAGGCGATAGAACCAGTAGGAGTCGTGCCCCGAGATCGGCAACATCCTACTGAGGCGCGTAGCCGGTGGCCGGAACGCCGAGGAAGTATGGGCTCCACGCATTACTTCAAACCAACGGCAGGGCAGTTAATTATAGGTTGGCTGCCTCACCTTAATCACCTAATGAAAACAATGGAGGCAATTGTGGGAGAGGGGCATCACTAGGGTCCCTATAAAATAACTCCAGGCCTACCCCGTCATACGGGTGCGTCCTATCCATATCATCTGGGGGACGGAGAGAGAAAGAACAGAAACATACACGACAGTTGTGAGGACTATCCCGTGGTGCTCAGCAGGGAAGTACTACAACACCCAGGCGCTAGTAGGTAGGCACTGATTTCCACCTGCAAAGGGAACTCTGGATGTGCCTTCGGACCGGCCGGTCTCAGCCAGCCCAGTTAACAGTGCTCTGGATTGCGGATACCGAAGCCTTCAGTAAAGAGGTAAAGAGACTGCAACCCTGTGTCCTCGTTATTTACTGCGACCTACACCACCACCTACACCTTTTATTGGGCGCCCCTTAGCAGGACCACGGACCGGGTCAGGCCACCGTGACATCCTCAGAACCGATAGACCCGGTACCGAGTACCCCGCCGTCCTGCGTCTGGGGGCTGCTCCATATCCATATAAATGGCCCACCCTGTATATATTTTATGAATGAGAAGTTACTGCCGCTCTGTACTTTTTACATAGATAGTCAAAATTATGGTCACGTAAGGGTACAGCAGGATTGGATACTTATCAGGAGAAAAGTAGGGTGCATAGAGGAGAGGAGACTTTATAATAAAGAACAAAATGTGTTTCTCCTTATGGTGCTGGATTCTGCCACTTAGGCCAGAATGGACCCTCCATTTCCTTTTTTCTAGTTTAAGGACCACCCCTCCCCAAATTGCAGAGGATATGAGACAAATTTGATTTGGGGCCCCTTCTCTCAAGTTCCCATAACACGTGCATGGTTTTTCCTCCATGGTACATACGCCCTTGTGTCCTTTGGTGCAGCGCAGGATAAATAGACTGTGCAATGTTTCCAACACAATTACATTTAGCAATTTGTAGACATTTATGAGTAATTTTTGTTTTTAGTTTTATTCTAAGATAAGCAGCACAAGTCAAGACAGAATAAGCAATGCTAAATCACCAAGCGAGAAAATTATCGCTTTTTTCCCAAACAATTTTAATTAAAACAGATCTCTGTGTTTTCTGTGAATCGGCTTTCTGCATTCTAATTTGGAGCCTGATAAGTATAGGCATTATGATGACAACTTTCTGGAATTTTAATGTAGTTGCTATCTGCGAAGAGCAAACTGTGTCTTGGAAGAATACAAAAGCTAAATGCTATGAATAATTTTGTTGAAATTGTTATTATTATTTTGCATCTGAACGCGTTGTCATGCTGTTAATTAAGTTCGTGCTTTATTACCTCCTTGAAATACAGTAGAAACCATATATCTGGCAAACATGCGGCATATTTTGTGTTATAAAAAATAATATCCAATCAGTATAAGTTAGCTTTAGATCAATCAGATATAGTATGATTCAATTAATCCAGAATTTGATATTTGGGCCTCACTGGTCATCACAAATTTGCTTCTGTTACAAGGACAGGAATGGAAAACTAAATGGAGATAAACAAGACTATTCTGCAGAAAAAAGTAACTATGCACCTCATCCATTGTTGCCCGAACATCTCTGGTGGAAGGAAATCAATCATGCCCGACCCTTCTTTCCTCTGACATCTTCTGTCCAAGGAAAATTTGGATACCACCATACAAGTTAAGAAGTATGCCGATCAACTTGTTTGGACAGAATTTATGTAATTTGTGTAATGCATGCAATCTGAGGCAGCGACACAGATACACAGAGCAAGGGTTAACAATGCTAGGATTTAATGATTACAGGAAGAAATCTCATCGCAGGGAGCAACAGGGGGATAAATCAGATTTAAGCTAGAATCACAAAAGAACTGAGTAACTTAAGGTGACAGTTTGAGTATTTCTGTTCCACTCATCGTGAGTCTGACGCTTGTCTCGTGTTCAAGGGTGAAAGCTGGAGGCCGGTGCTCAAATCTTCAGGCTTCCACACCTAACAGATTAATCTTTCCTCTTCTGGCGGCAACGGGCGGTCACCAGTTCGACACGTTGAGCCCCTAGTCTATCACACTGCTCTGCAACCGGGAGCTTCTCACAATAATCTCCCATTCGGCACACTCTGCGGTCAGGAGCCTCACACAACAATCTCCCATTCAGCACACTCTGCGGTTAGGAGCCTCACACAACAATCTCCCGCTTAACGTGCTCTGCAATCGGGAGTCTTGCACAACAATCTCCCGTTCAACATGCTCTGCAATCGGGAGTCTCATACAACGATTCCTCACTTGGTCTTCCCCGCCCTCACCTCCTCTCACTGCTGCGTGAACTAACTCTCCCCGCAGCGTGTCACCGGTCTCCTCTCTCACTTCCCCCCAGCGGGAACTCACTCCATCTTCCCATGCAAAACTCCTGGTCCCTGCTACTCTTACCACACCCCCTCTTTGTAGGTCATGGGTGCCCTCTGTCCTCAGTTTCCTTCCCCCCTGCAACAATGGGCACAGCCCCAGCGGTTCCGGACCCGGTGCTCTGTCGGCACCCGCTGCCCGCTCTTCTTCCTTACATTTGTATGGCCGAATACCCTTGCAGGACACTGTATAATCCAGCCTGGAGTACCCTTTTTGAGATTTTGACTTTTGCAACTTTAGTTGTTATTTAAACTGACCCGATATATCATTTTAAACACTACCTTACAGAATAACTAGAGATAATCAAATCTTTTGAAATAAAAATGTGCCAGATTTGGAGAATTTTTCTCAAAAATTTGATTGCTGATGAAGAAATTAATTGTAAATCATTGGTACTCCAATTTCCTGGCTAACACTGCCTCCAAGACAAAAGCAGGACTCCATGTGGAAACGACATGGGCAACGCCACGAAGAAGTCTTCATGAGGGAAAGTCACATGGGCCCTACTTCCGGTATGTGGAGTGACTTAAAGTATGGTAGCCTGACCCATCTAGTCTTCATTCAGTTTGGCATTACATTGATTAGTTATGGAACCAGTGATATGGCCATTTCTCCAAAGTGTCCCAGGTGTCGCTTTTCAATACTTTGCTTTGACAACACCAGGCTTCATTTTGCTCATCTTATTGTGAGCAGACTGCTTGGCATAAATGTACTACTATGGGCTGCAGCATCTCCGGACAAGGAAATGCCAGAGGTAGATCTTGATGATTTGCCCAAGTGCATTCAGCACGGCAGAACATTCCTCAGATAATCATTAATAACCTCACTTATTACAGCCAAGGCGTGTAAGTGTGGGTATTTCTGCGCATGGCTCTCTTAATTGTTACTGAAGAAATCAAAATGTTTTGAAAATGTCATTTACATTCTTTTTTCATTTTCATATCAATAAATGTTTATCCATCCCCTGATTTTCTTAATTCCACAGCTTTTCCTTCTTACTGTTCCAATTTCAATGTTGCAATTTCAATCTGTCTAGTTCCATTCTACAGAACAAATCTCTGAAACCATTGTTCACTGGTAGAAGCTTTAAGGGCATTGCCATCTTATTAAATTGATTTAATTAGTTGAATAGTATGTTGACTTTCTTTTTCTATCTTCTTTTATTTTCCTGCCTGGAAAGCTTTTATTTTACATAGTGTACAGCTTCTTTCCATGGGACTGGGCCACTAAAGTCTGGCTGAGGTGTGCAGTAGAAACATTCCAGGAGGAGTTAACTCTTAAAATGCTAGCCACTATTTCCAACCCATTGATTTCTATGCAAAAGTTACCTGCTAACATCTCTCCCTCTCAGCTCTTGATAGGGTTCTTATCAGAGTCCTGCAGAATCACAGTACTTTGTCCCTAGCATAAGACGTTTTCCACAGCAGTTATCCTAATTACAGTTTCCCTTTCCAGAGTCACATGCTTGTTCAAATTCATTGTTGTCACCCACCCCCAAGCAACTTGGAAGGAGACTTTGCATAGCTCTGAGCCACTCAAGAGACAACTTGAGAATATAAGTTAATAAAGAAAAAGAAAGAAGCTCACCCATACTTGCCAATCGCCACAGAAGTCAGGGATGGTTGGAACCGGAGGGTGCTAGAATCAACTTGAATACCTATTTTAGCAAAATGGCTGATCTCAAAATTAACTAAAAAAATATATTTACAGTATACAATTAGAAAGTAAAGAATTTTTCTGGAATTCTTGTCCAAAATCCTATTGAAGAACATTACAATCATTCTGTCCCTTAGCCTGGAATAACTAATAAAAAGAACAAATAGTATTCATGCAACCAAAAAGCATCTAGAATCACCTAGTTCTGTACTTTCATGCTGCACAAATGCTCCACAAAGCCACAATCCTTATTGTAGTTGTACTTGTATTGAGGAGAACATACACTTATTCTTAGAGATGACATATTGATTCTGTCTAGAGGCGACATCTATGATGAAGTCTATCCAGAGGAGCGATGTCAATGGTAATTACAGCATTCATAAAGAATAGAAAGATAACATCTGCTGTGAAGAATGGGGATAAAATACAAGTTGAGATATGTGGAGAATGTATAAAGCTATGGAACCCAAAGTGGTCGCATAGCTAAATACACATAAAGAAATTCTACAAGTAGAGATATTTTGAGAAAATTTGATTAATGCTACAGTCTGAGATGAGGAATGGTGGAAGTTGATGGCTATGGAGCTGCTTTCCATCTTCTCTACTGTTAGTGTAGCGCCCCCACTGCCGCAGGGCCGAGGGGTACCCGGTACCGGGCCTCTGAGTCTCTGCTCTGGGGTTGTCACGGTGGCTAGACCCGGTCCGTGACCCTGCTGAGGGGCGCACAATGATAGATGTGGATGGTGGTGGTGGTGCGGTGCAGTAAATAACGAGGACACCAGGTTGCAGTCTCTTTACCTCTTTACTGAAGGCTTCAGGTGTCCAATCCAGGGCACTTTTAACCGGGCTGTCTGAGACCGGCCGGTCCGAAGGCACATCAGGAGTCCCCTTCACAGGTGGGAATCAGCGTCTACCTTCTAGCGCCTGTGTGTTGTAGTCCTTCCCTGCTGAGCAGCCCGGGATAGTCCTCACAACTGCTTCTGTCTGTCTCTGATGCTCGTTCTCTCCGTCCCCCAGATGATATGGCTAGGACGCACCCGTATGACGGGGTAGGCCTGGAGTTCTTCCGGGACTCTAGAGTCGCCCCTCTCCCACAGCTGCCTCCGTTGTCTGCTTAGGTGTTTTAGTGAGACAGCCAACCTATAATTGGCTGTCCGGCCGTGGTTTGAAGTAATGCTTGTAGTCTCTTACTTGCTCGGCGTTCCGGCCACCGACTGTTGCCCCTCAGAAGGATGTTGCCTCGATCTTACAGCATGACTCCTTCTGGTTCTATCACTTCTTTGCTGTGTCCCCGTTGCTCACTGGTTTGTGCTATTCTTAGGAGTCTGCCAGGATCCCATCCCTGACAGGTCCTCTCACTAGCTCTTCCCAGTTACTTCTCCCTGTCTTCCTGTCCAACCCCCAGTTCTACCAGAGTGTGAGGAGTGGCCTACTAGATAGAACCACTCCCCCTGGTGGCCGGAGTGTGAAGTGTAATGTGAGTGTTACCTGATCAGGTGAACTCCTTTAGTGCAATCAGACGTAACATCACTCCCCTTAGCGGCAGAGCGACGTTACTGCAACGACCAGGACTCTGGGGCGCTGCACCCCCCCCCCCCCCGGTTAAATCCAGTACTCCCGGACTGGGAAAACAAGAACAACAATACATGTTAACAGGAAACACACAACAATTTGAAATATCATAAACAATTAAACATAACAATGCTTCCCGTTATGGGAGGTGAGGACTTCTTGAACGCTGCGAAAGTTAGGTCATGCACAGTTTATGACTCTCAGTTCAGTGATTGAAACAGCGGGGACCCCGGGTAAACAAAGGGGTCCCCTTTTAGAAGTTTTTGGAGCAATTCACTGTCCATTACTCCGTTGTCCATTTTTAAAACCTGTAACAGAAGATATGCACACAAACATTTTTTAACTAAATAGCAGCCCTCATTAATACCTCCAAGTTTTGTAACGGAGGGGAGTTTGATTCTGAGTGCTGCATGTGGACCTTTGCAGCGCAGGGGTCGCTATTGACCTAACAGGACCCGCTATGCTTGCTTCCGCTGGTGTAGTGCACTGTCTTCTGGCTACACTTCTAGTGAGTCTGGGTAGCACTGGCAGGCTAGAGCTCTCAGGGCTGCTGCTAGCAACAGTGGGTACGGCAGGCTCACCGATAGCAGAGGGAGGATTTGCCAGATCAGCGGTCGGCACAGCATCATCAGGTAGGGCTTGTTGAGTTTGCGGAACCAGATGGTCTGGTACTACCATTGTTTCTGGTGGGTCCGGCTGTTGGAACGTTAGAACAGGTACCACGATGGCGTGATTTATCTGAGTCCAGGACTGAGGAAAGTCACCAAAGACAGTATGGATCATCTTCTCCTTTTCTTCAGGTGGGGAGATTCCTGGAGCCGTTTCCCTCTCTCTCAACTTATCAGGGCAGACCTTAAGGTGATCCCTGGATATCGCCGTTGAGGTCTCCCCTTCGTCCTTGCTGATGAGACAGACCTTTGTGTTGTCGAAATCAGATGGCAGGATGGTATACGGTTCCGCTTCCCATTGGTCATCGAGCTTGTGTAGTCTCCTCTTTCGTTTGAGTACTTGCTCACCAGGTGACAGGGGAATCGCAGGAGCGTGCTGGTTGTAGTCCCTTTCTTGTTTTTGCCTAGCCCGGGCGAGACTCCTCTCTACGCACTCCTGTACCTTGCGGTACCTTTGCTGCCTTTCTACATCCCAATCTGCATCCAGTGAGGTATCTTCGGGGACTAGGACCCACATGTCCAGATCAACGGGTAACTGGCTAGACCTTCCTCGCATCAGGTACGCTGGAGTGCAGTTCGTAGAATTTACTGGGATGTGATTGTATATATCCACCAAGTCAGGCAACTTTGTCGGCCACAGGTTCCGTTCCTCTACGGGCAAGGTCTTCAATAAGTCAATCACCACTTGGTTCATCTTTTCGCACATCCCATTGGTTTGAGGATGGTACGGTGTGGTTCTGATCTTCTTACACCCGTACAGTTGGCAGAACTCTTGGAACACTTCTGCTTCGAAGGCTGGTCCCTGATCGGTCAGTACCTTCTCCGGGTAGCCATGGGGCCTACAAAAGTACTGCTGGAAGGCCTTGGCGGCAGTCCTGGCCATTAGATCCTTGACAGGTACAACCACCAAAAATCTGGAGTAGTGATCTACGATGGTAAGAGCGTAGATATAGCCTGACCGGCTAGGCGTCAGCTTCACATGATCCAGCACGACCAGTTCGAGCGGCCGTTTGGTGATGATAGGCCGCAGGGGAGCCCATTGGCTGTCACGGTCCTTCCGGCGTAGGCTACATGGACCGCACTCCCGACACCACTTCTCAATGGCTCTCTTCATGCCAATCCAATAGAACCTCCCTCGGAGCAGCCTCTCTAGCTTCCTCCATCCGAAGTGTCCGGCTCCATCGTGGTAGGCTCCCAGAACCATGGGCGCATCTCGCCTTGGCACCACTATCTGCCACACCAATTTATGAGTACGTGGATCGATGCTTCTCCTGCACAGCTTGCCATCATGGATAAACAGTTTGCTTCTCCCCTTCCACAGCTGTTGGGTTTCCTGTGGGTCATCTGGGCCGGGACGTAACCCTGCCTGCGTCAAGAGCTCTTTCACCCGACGGACCGCGGGTCACCATCCTGGGTTTCCGCCCACCCGTGATGGGGCAGGGGGTTCAGCGTAGCATCCAGTTGGTTCTTATGCCTGTTCCTCACATGATGGGAATTCTGAGTGGCTTTAGGGCGATGGAATGCGGGCAGCTCCACCTCTTCAAGTGCGTCCGGGTCTTCCTCTGCTTCTGGCAAATTGGGCATCCGAGACAAGGCATCGGCATTCGCATTCTTGTGTCCTGCCCGGTACTTGATGGTGAAGTTGTAGTTGGACAGCCGGGCCATCCACTGCTGCTCCAAGGCCCCGAGCTTGGCTGTATCCAGATGCGTCAGCGGATTGTTATCCGTGAAGACGGTGAATTTCGCTGAGGCCAGGCAGTGTTTGAACCTCTCTGTCACTGCCCAGATGAAGGCAAGGAACTCCAGTTTAAAGGAACTATAGTTGTCAGGGTTCCTTTCCGTGGGACGAAGCTTCCTGCTGGCATAAGCGATCACCCTCTCCTTGCCTTTCTGGACCTGGGACAGCACGGCTCCCAATCCCACATTGCTGGCATCCGTGTACAGCACAAACGGTTGGTCGTATTCAGGATAGGCCAGTACCTCTTCTCCCGTCAGTGCCGACTTCAAACACGTGAAGGATCCTTCCAGACCCTCGTTCCAGTCAAGTGGGGCGTTCTTCCCCTTGGCCTTCTTTGATTGGCCCACCAACAGGTCTTGCAAGGGTGCGGCCTTCTTGGTGAAGTCCTTGATGAACCTTCGGTAGTAGCCTACCAGTCCGAGGAACTGCCGGACTTCGTGGAGGTTGCTGGGCTTCGGCCAGTCTTGGATCACCGTGACCTTGTCGGGGTCTGGGGCCACTCCTTCGGCGCTCACCACATGGCCCAGGTACTGCACTTTGGGTTTCAGCAGATGACATTTGGACGGTTTCACCTTTAAGCCAAAGTTGGACAGGGCTTCAAACACCTCGGCCAGGTACTTCAGATGGTCTTCGTAGGTCTTAGAGAAGACAATGACATCATCCAAATACAGCAGTACGGTCTCAAAGTTCTTGTGAACCAGACAGCATTCCATCATCCTCTGGAACGTCCCCGGGGCATTACACAATCCGAAAGGCATGTAGTTGAACTCGCAGAGCCCCATCGGCGTCGTGAAGGCCGTCTTTTCTTTGTCCGCCTCTGCCACGGGAACCTGCCAGTACCCACTGGTGAGATCTAAGGTAGAAAAGTAGTTAGCAGATTTTAAGGCAGCCAGAGACTCCTCTATCCTGGGCAGTGGGTATGCCTCTTTATGTGTAATGCGATTCAACTGTCTATAATCAACACACATCCTCATTGTACCATCCTTCTTTTTAACCAGGACTAATGGAGCTGCCCAGGGGCTACAACTGTCTCTCACCACCCCAGCCTCCTTCATTTCTCGCAACATGTCCTTGGCACACTGGTAATGGGCTGGGGGTACAGGGCGGTATCTCTCTTTTATGGGTCGGTGATCTCCCGTGGGGATGTGGTGTTGGATCCCTTTCACCCGCCCAAAATCTAAGGGGTGTTTGCTGAATACCTGCTCGTACTCGTGAACCACCCTGTAAGCCCCTTGTTTTTGATGGGATGGGGTAGAGTCAGTGACCACATGCAATTCCCGACACCAATCTTTCGAGTGTCCTGCAGAACCGTTGTCCTCCGCCACATTTGACGGGACCAAGGGTTCAAGTGTCCGTATCACACTATTGTTGACAGTGAACAGTTTGGCGAGCGTGGCATACTTGGTGAGATGAACCTCTTCCTCCCCACAATTGAGGACACGTACGGGCACCCTCCCCTGGCGCACGTCGACCACCCCCCGGGCTGTCAGAATAGTAGGCCTATTGTCTGAATACACGGGTTCTACCAAGGCCTGGTAGTCCTTTCCCCTGAGGCCTATGGCTGCCCGACACCATATTAACATTTCACTCCTGGGGGGTATCGCAATGGGGTTTGAATCACTCACAGTGACACGGCCAATCTCACCACCAGTCAGCTCTACCTGCTGTCTCTGCATCAGAGCTCTGATTTCTTTTTGCAGGGCACGTTGTTCGCTGTGGCCAGCGGTTTCGGCTACCTGTTGCAACAAAACAATAACTTCTGCAAGACAATTTTCTATAACATTGG
Source organism: Ranitomeya variabilis (assembly GCF_051348905.1). Lineage (NCBI taxonomy): Eukaryota > Metazoa > Chordata > Amphibia > Anura > Dendrobatidae > Ranitomeya > Ranitomeya variabilis. The sequence goes on along the minus strand of NC_135234.1, from coordinate 710,738,755 downwards.
TACCGATAGTCATCATGGGATTACATTCTCGGCGGTCAATATCAACAATCACAATCCCCTGGGCTTTCAATTCCACCCGCCCCACTTTAATAGTGGCCTCTTTATACCCCACTTGTGGCAATGGCTGACTATTACTGGCTATTATGGTGAAAACCTCATCGGGGCCACGAGTAATATCGGTGTCCTCCCAATACCGTTTATAGAGTACATAAGGCATAGTCGTCACCTGAGAACCGGTGTCCAGCAAAGCATTCAGGGGGATGCCGTCAACCACTACAGGAAGAACTGGTCGCCCTCCAATGTATTTGGCTCTCCAATGCTGTGGGCCTGACCGTCCTATTCCTGGGGGTTGGCCCTTTGCCCCAGGGGTTGCTCGTTTAAAGGACAGTACCTTGCAAGGTGGCCCACCTGATGACAGCGGCGGCAGATGGGTCGTCCGTCCTCATGGAAGCGATCGTCGGACCGGCCTCTGGTCGGCGGGGTCCTCCTCTGTCGCATCCAAGGAACATCCTCCGGTCTGGTGGCCAGCTGGATCTTCTCCTTGGGGGCCTCCTGTAGGGACCGCTCCGTCCGGGCCAGGGCAGCAACGCTCTTGGTCAGCTCCTGCATCTGAAGGCGGAGTCCTGCAGGGGAGTCGTCTTCTAGGCTCTGGGCATCGGCCTCGGCGGCGACTGAAACATCCGACGCCACCTCCAGGTGGTATGTGAGAGCGGGACGCCTGGGAGGTGCTGCACAGCTAGGCTGTCGCTCCTGCCATGCCTGGATAGCTTTATCCTTGAATTGCGCAAAAGTCAAGTCTGGATTTTGCATGGCCAGGAAGTGCAGTTGACCCCTTTGGTGGCTGCACAGGAGCCCCTCAATGAACCGCTCCTTCAGGAGTTTATCCTCATCCTGCATGCTGTCAGGGTCACTCTGCTTAATGGCCCGCATCGCCTCCTGAAGATTAAGGGCATAATCCCGTAAGCTATCCTGCAGCCTCTGCTTGCACCCATAGAAAGTCAGTTTAATTTCGGTAGCAGTGCGGGTATCAAAGGTGGCTTTAAGCTTTGCAAAAACCTGCTGTGCCGTTCCCTTATCCGTGGCGGGCCAGGATTTCATTTCTCTCAGAGCCGCCCCAAAGAGTTGGTTTGTTATCAGATGGACCTTCTGAGGCTCTGTCAGGGGATAGAACTCAAGCAGGCTGCAGATCCCTTCTTTAAAGTCAGTGAATGTATGTGAATCCCCGGAGTATCGTGGGAGCCAGGCCGCTCCGGGCAGGTATGGCATAGAGAAGGGCATTATAGCCTTTGCGGTAGCGGCGGTGTCTGACTGGCTGATGGGGGCAGCGGGCTCCGGGGCTGCCAGTGGTGGTATTAGGGCCGTGGCTTCGCCCGCCGCGGGGACCGGAGGTGCCCCTGCATCCACGGCTGCGGCTGCCACCTCCTCTCCTCCCGACTCGGACATGGCTGTCCCTTCCTCCCACTAACCTGCTGGAGGTCGGAGTTCCTCTTCCGGGATTGGCGCCTTACCGCGCTTTTCCGTTCCGCGCTTCTTTTGGCCGGTTCCGCCCACGAAGCTAAGGCTCCTCCTTCCGTGCGCGGCAATGGCGAATTTTGGCGGTAAATGACAACACACAGTCCTTGCAATAAATCACAGTCCAAGTATAATAAATCACAGTTCCAAGGCACACATGACCCGATTCTTCAGGCTTAAGTAGATCCTGTTCGTGACGCCAAGTTGTAGCGCCCCCACTGCCGCAGGGCTGAGGGGTACCCGGTACCGGGCCTCTGAGTCTCTGCTCTGGGGTTGTCACGGTGGCTAGACCCGGTCCGTGACCCTGCTGAGGGGCGCACAATGATAGATGTGGATGGTGGTGGTGGTGCGGTGCAGTAAATAACGAGGACACCAGGTTGCAGTCTCTTTACCTCTTTACTGAAGGCTTCAGGTGTCCAATCCAGGGCACTGTTATCTGGGCTGTCTGAGACCGACCGGTCCGAAGGCACATCAGGAGTCCCCTTCACAGGTGGGAATCAGCGTCTACCTTCTAGCGCCTGTGTGTTGTAGTCCTTCCCTGCTGAGCACCCCGGGATAGTCCTCACAACTGCTTCTGTCTGTCTCTGATGCTCGTTCTCTCCGTCCCCCAGATGATATGGCTAGGACGCACCCGTATGACGGGGTAGGCCTGGAGTCAGGGCCGGACTGGGACTAAAATTCAGCCCTGGCATTTGAAGTCACACAGGCCCACTTGTCGCATGGTGACTGTATAATATCTTTGTACACTTGTAGGCTACAAGAAGTGAGGGGAGTGTAACACAACTATATAACATATAATCACAGCTGTATCCAACATTACAGCTCAGCCCCCATAGACTATAATACAGCACAGCCCCATAGAATGTAATGCAGCACAGCCCCCATAGAATTTAATGCAGCACAGCCCCCATAGAATGTAATGCAGCACAGCCCCCATAGACTATAATACAGCACAGCCCCATAGAATGTAATACAGCACAGCCCCCATAGAATGTAATACAGCACAGCCCCCATAGACTGTAATACAGCACAGCCCCCATAGACTATAATACAGCACAGTCCCCATAGAATGTAATGCAGCACAGCCCCCATAGAATGTAATGCTGCACAGCCCCCATAGAATGTAATGCAGCACAGCCCCCATAGAATGTAATGCAGCACAGCCCCCATAGAAAGTAATACAGCACAGTCCCCATAGAATGTAATGCAGCCCAGCCCCCATAGAATGTAATGCTGCACAGCCCCCATAGAATGTAATGCAGCACAGCCCCCATAGAATGTAATGCAGCACAGCCCCCCATAGAATGTAATGCAGCACAGCCCCCATAGAATGTAATGCAGCACAGTCCCCATAGAATGTAATGCAGCACAGTCCCCATAGAATGTAATACAGCACAGCCCCCATAGAATGTAATACAGCACAGCCCCATAGAATGTAATACAGCTCAGCCCCCATAGACTATAATACAGCACAGCCCCATAGAATGTAATACAGCACAGCACCCATAGAATGCAATGCAGCCCAGTCCCATAGAATGTAATACAGCTCAGCCCCCATAGACTGTAATACAGCACAGCCCCCATAGAATGTAATACAGCACAGCCCCCATAGAATGTAATGCAGCACAGCCCCCATAGAATGTAATGCAGCACAGCCCCATATAATGCAATGCAGCACAGCCCCATAGAATGGAATGCAGCCAGCCCCATAGAATATAATACAGCACAGCCCCATAGAATTTAATGCAGCGCAGCCCCCATAGAATGTAATGCAGCACAGTTCCATAGAATGTAATGCAGCACAGCCCCATAGAATGCAATGCAGCACAGCCCCATAGAATATAATGCAGCACAGCTCCCATAGAATGGAATGCAGCCAGCCCCATAGAATATAATGCAGCACAGGCCCATAGAATGGAATGCAGCCAGCCCCATAGAATATAATGCAGCACAGGCCCATGGAATGCAGCCAGCCCCACAGAATATAATGCAGCACAGGCCCATGGAATGGAATTCAGCCAGCCCCATAGAATATAATGCAGCACATGCCCATGGAATGGAATGCAGCCAGCCCCATAGAATATAATGCAGCACAGGCCCATAGAATATAATGCAGGCAGCCACCATACAATATAATGCAGCACAGCCCCCATAGAATGTAATGCAGGCAGCCCCCACAGAATGTACTGCAGGCAGGCAGCCCCCATAGAATGTACTGCAGGCAGGCAGCCCCCATAGAATGTACTGCAGGCAGGCAGCCCCCATAGAATGTACTGCAGGCAGGCAGCCCCCATAGAATGGAATGCAGGCAGGCAGCCCCCATAGAATGGAATGCAGGCAGGCAGCCCTCATAGAATGTACTGCAGGCAGGCAGCCCCCATAGAATGTACTGCAGGCAGGCAGCCCCCATAGAATGTACTGCAGGCAGGCAGCCCCCATAGAATGTACTGCAGGCAGGCAGCCCCCATAGAATGTACTGCAGGCAGGCAGCCCCCATAGAATGTACTGCAGGCAGGCAGCCCCCATAGAATGTACTGCAGGCAGGCAGCCCCCATAGAATGTACTGCAGGCAGGCAGCCCCCATAGAATGTACTGCAGGCAGGCAGCCCCCATAGAATGTACTGCAGGCAGGCAGCCCCCATAGAATGTACTGCAGGCAGGCAGCCCCCATAGAATGTACTGCAGGCAGGCAGCCCCCATAGAATGTACTGCAGGCAGGCAGCCCCCATAGAATGGACTGCAGGCAGGCAGCCCCCATAGAATGGACTGCAGGCAGGCAGCCCCCATAGAATGTACTGCAGGCAGGCAGCCCCCATAGAATGGACTGCAGGCAGGCAGCCCCCATAGAATGTACTGCAGGCAGGCAGCCCCCATAGAATGTACTGCAGGCAGGCAGCCCCCATAGAATGGAATGCAGGCAGGCAGCCCCCATAGAATGTACTGCAGGCAGGCAGCCCCCATAGAATGGAATGCAGGCAGGCAGCCCCCATAGAATGGAATGCAGGCAGGCAGCCCCCATAGAATGGAATGCAGGCAGGCAGCCCCCATAGAATGGAATGCAGGCAGGCAGCCCCCATAGAATGGAATGCAGGCAGGCAGGCAGGCAGTCCCCCCCCCCAATAGCTCCACAATTCACTCATCACTCTTTGTTAAAAAAAAAAACAAACACTCTACTCACCTCTCTCCTCGTGCCCCGCGCTACTCTCCTCTGGCTCCGGTCTCAGCAGCTGCAGTCTGCCCGGCGCCCGGTCACACTGCAGGTGCGCGATGATATGACGTCATCGCGCACCCGCAGTGTCAGCGGCAGGCAGAGCGGGGAATGATGGGAGAGGGGGCGTCAGCAGACGCACTCTCCTCCATCATTGCATTCAACTGTACCGGCGTCTATGACGCCGGTATAGTTGAATGCGGGGCCGGGAGTGTGCCGCGACAGCGGGGGGAAGAGTGCCGACAGCGGCACACTCAAGCGGCCCACTACTGCCATCGGCCCTTCTGGCATTTGCCAGAACTGCCCGATGGCCAGTCCGGCCCTGCCTGGAGTTCTTCCGGGACTCTAGAGTCGCCCCTCTCCCACAGCTGCCTCCGTTGTCTGCTTAGGTGTTTTAGTGAGACAGCCAACCTATAATTGGCTGTCCGGCCGTGGTTTGAAGTAATGCTTGTAGTCTCTTACTTGCTCGGCGTTCCGGCCACCGACTGTTGCCCCTCAGAAGGATGTTGCCTCGATCTTACAGCACGACTCCTTCTGGTTCTATCACTTCTTTGCTGTGTCCCCGTTGCTCACTGGTTTGTGCTATTCTTAGGAGTCTGCCAGGATCCCATCCCTGACAGGTCCTCTCACTAGCTCTTCCCAGTTACTTCTCCCTGTCTTCCTGTCCAACCCCCAGTTTTACCAGAGTGTGAGGAGTGGCCTACTAGATAGAACCACTCCCCCTGGTGGCCGGAGTGTGAAGTGGAATGTGAGTGTTACCTGATCAGGTGAACTCCTTTAGTGCAATCAGACGTAACATCACTCCCCTTAGCGGCAGAGCGACGTTACTGCAACGACCAGGACTCTGGGGCGCTGCATTAGCATAGCTCTAATTTAGCTTTCCGCAGACCTCACTTCTGACAGTTTGGTTGCTGGGAATACAATACCTAATGATTATAGTCTATAAAGTAAGGTTATAAGTTGTGATGGTTCAGCCGAACATTTAAAAAAACTTTGGTTCGGGTACCATAACAGTACCCGAACCTGGACCCCTTTCAGATGAATGGTGGGCTTGAAGATCCGTTGTTTGTCACACTGTCATCTGCATGACAGCGCAGCAAACACTGCCTCTGATCAGCAGAAGATGACAGTGTGAGCCAATAGCTGTGACCAAAGGTAAAAAGTTTACTTCCTCTCACAGAGGCGTCGGCTGATGACAGAGTACTACTCCCATCAGCCTATGCCTGCTGCTGCTAATATCAGAGAGAGCAGGCACGGCTGATGGGAGTATTCATCAGCTGCCACCTGCGCCATAAATAAATAAAAAAAATTTATTGACATGGGGACTTTCTATTTTTTTATAATTAGCATGGCAAAACTGAGAGCTACAGGCTGCAACCCTTGACAGCTTTATCATGACTGGTTATCAAGAATAGAGGGCTCCCAACGGTGTTTATCTTTTGGATTTTAAATAGATAATAAAAAAAACATGCTGTGGGGTCCCCCCATTTTTGACAGCCAAGCTAAAGCAGACATCTGGGGCTGGTATTCTCAGGCTAGTAAGGGGCTCCCCCAGCCTTAAAATAGCAGCCAATTTTGTTGCTTTGCCCGGCTCTTCTCACTTGCCCTATGGTGGTGGCAAGTGTGGTTCATATTTGAGGGGTTGATGTCATCTTTGTATTTTCAGGTGACATCAAGTCCAGTAGTTAGTAATGGAGAGGTGTCTCTAATTCGCCTATCCATTACTAACCCATAGTCATATTGTCAATAAAAACACCCAGAATAAAGTCCTTTATTTAAAATAAAAATGCACACCGTTTTACAAATTTAGTTAAAAATAACAAACACAGTTATAATCACTTTATGCCCATTCCATTGAAGCCCCGGTCCCCTGTAGAAAGCAGAAAATAATAAACAAAAATACTCACCTAACGCTTATTCCATTGAAGCCCTGGTTTCCTGTAAAAAAAATAAAAAATAGATAAAAAACAACAATATCCCTTAAGTGTCCAGCATACTGTACCATGCCACAATCTATGTTTGCGATAATTGGTTTTCAACCTGGACAAGGCCAAGACGTGACCATCCAGGCTGAAAACCATGAGAGAATGTTAGAGACTAGCGGTGATTTCATCAAGGTTACCGCAGGTCACTAAGGCTGCGTTCTCAGCTCACTTAAATGTGAGCCAGACCAATGAATTGCGGTGTCCTCAGTGAGATCACCGCTAGCACTGTGAGAAAAAGTTTCACTGTACAGCGCTGAGCTTAGTGAGTTCACCGCTAGAATTTTTTTACCGCCAGTCACAGCTGCTGGCTGTCAGATGAACCACAGCTCTCTGACCTGACCTCCGACTTAATGATCTTACCGGCAATCAGAGCCACCGATGCTTCTTGCACTCTCATGCAAATGACAGCATGGAAAAAACCCATGTTCGGGGTCCGTGCCCAAACAGTAGGTGTTCGGTACGGACCCCGAACTTTACTGTTCAGGTTTGCCAATCACTAGTTATAACTCAACGCATCCATTTAATTCAGTCTCTCTCTGAATGGATACTGTGCTAAGCAGTCTGTTTGTGAGAGCTGCAGAGAACAGTGTGTAAGCTGTAGCCTGTTCAGTGTGAACAGTGCCCATAGTGGAACACTTTTTTTTGGTGCTGGAAGCTGCAGGAGCTCGGGGTGAAGGGGATACAGATGGGATTGTGCCTCTTCTGTGTATGGAGTCTACTCTGGGAGGAAGGACTGTAATCTGTTCAGGTGAGCCCGCACTGACATATGATCATGATTATTTGCACAGAGAACCGCAAGTATCAGTGGTTGCTATGGACAATCGCTGTTTTGTTTGACGTAACTGGAACTTGCTCAGTCATGTATGATTAGCCAGTTTTTGTTCTGTTTAGTTAGCACCTGGACAATGCTAGGGATCTATGTTTATGAGTTTGGTCCTGTGCAACCTGTGGAAAGCAATAAAAATTGCACATATTTGGACCAAAACTGCATTGCTTGTGTGAACGCTACCTAAGGCCTAATGCCTACATGACTGAGTGAATCACTACAATTTATATGTTCACCAATATTACAATTACTATGATACAGCAGCTGAAATAAGTATTATACATGTCACCAACTTTCTAAGTAAAAATACTGTATTTCTAAAGGTGCTATTGACTTGAAATTTTCCGATCCACACAGGTAAAGAATCAAACCATAAATGTCCATAAATTAAGTTATATTTCCTTCCCTATGTGGATTGGATGGGCTGTTCCCAACATCTGGTGAGAATTTCACATCAATAGCATCTATAGAAATATATTTACAGTATATTCTCGTGTATAAGCCAAGATTTCAGCACTTTTTTGTGTGCTGAAAACGCCCACCTTGGCTTATACACGAGTCATTGTCCAGAATGCTGGCGGGGGAGGGGGAGCGGGGAGGCAGAGGCTGTAGCACGGTGACAGCTGCAGGCTTCCAGAAGACATCAATACTCACCCTCCATCGCTGCATCTCAGTCCCTGCATCTCTGTCCCAGCGCCAGCAGCTCTTTCTGTTCCTGTACTCAGCGGTCACGTGGTACCGCTCATTAAGGTAATGAATATGGACGCGTCTCCACTCCCATAGACGTGGAGGGCATATTCATTACCTTAATGAGCAGTACCACGTGACCGCTGAGCACAGAAACAAGGAAGAGCTGCAGGCGTGTGGACAGAGATGCAGGGATGCACGAGAAGGGTGAGTAGGACTGGGGTGTGTGGGAGCCATGCGGGATGTTGGAAGCCATGCGGCACGTTGTGAGCAATGCGGGACAGTGGAGCCACGCGGGACGTTGGGAGCCATGCATACAACAGGGGGAGCCACACATACCAGGACAAAACGGGGGAGCCACACACTAGGACAAACTGGGGGAGCCACATATACCAGGACAAAACAGGGGACCCGCATACCAGGACAGGATGGGGTTGCCACACATAGCAGCAAAAAATGGGGGAGCCACATACCAGGACAAAACAGGGGAGCCACACATACCAGGACAAGACAGGGGAGCCATACATAGCAGGACAGGGATGAGGGGACAATGCATACCCAGCTTATACTCGAGTCAATAAGCTTAACCAGTTTTCCTTGGCAAAATTAGGTGCCTCGGCTTATACTCGGGTCGGCTTATACTCGAGTATATACGGTACTTAGAAAATGTGTTACATGTTCAACCCTTATTTCACCAGCTGCTGATATTGTTTAGTGTTGCATTCTACCCTGTATATTATACTTGATTGTATTGAATATTGATATTACATCTTATACTTCACCCACAGTCTCTATGATATTATTTTCATGTTCTAACCTCATTGTATGTACTTTATGTCTCAGACATCCTATTTTTTATTATATGGACATTTTTGTTGCATAATTTGATTATCTGAAACTGGTTTCTGCATAATATCTTTTGCATCAGAGCATACTTATATTTATCTTATGCCATGGTGGATAGATTTATTTCTAGGTTTTAATTGTTTTTAATGGATATCCAGATTTTGTATATGCTAAATTTACAATACATATTTAATATATCCATATAGGTGTGCACATATCTATGAGTATTGCTTTTTTCCCCTTAATTACCTCCAATACTTGTGTAGCATCCTAATTTTACATGGCTGTGCATCTTTCCCTTTTGACTCGTTCATTCTTTAACAAGTAGTAGAACAGATAGCAGAAAGTGATGAATGACTGTAGGATCAGGCATAAGTTGCAGCCTGTAGCATGCTGACACACAGATATGCATAGGATCTGTATACATAGAACCACTTGCAATTTTTTTTTAATATATGCCCAGTGATCTTCTCTAGCCACCATGACCCTGAGCGCAGTACGCCCTGTACTGTCCTGATAAAATCAGTGATTCCTTGTCACTTTACCCTCTTATTACTTTGACTTTTTGGCATGAAATGATCAATAAGTGTGGTACTTTAGTTTCAATTTTAATGGCTCCCTGGCATGTAAAATGTCAAATAATTGCTGGTAATTCTTTGATATATGGACTTTGGTATTATTGCACTTAGGCTATGTTCACAAGTTGCTATTTTGCTGCTTTTTTCTGGTGACCATCTGATCTCTTGCCTGTAAAAAAAGCTGCAGACAAAAAACTTTTGTAGGCAACTAACATATTGGCAGTGGTTGGACTTGGTAGACATTGTTTATTTTCACACATTGGTCAGTTATTGTTTGCTGTCACACATTGGTCAGTCACTGTTTCCTATCACACCTTGGTTAGTCACTGTTTTCTATGACACATTGGTCAGTTCATGTATACTGTCGCAAATTGGTCAGTTACTGTTTCCTATCTCACATTGGTCAGTCGCTGTTTACTGTCACACATTGGTCAGTTACTGATTTTCATCATACATTGTTCAGTCACTGTTTACTGTACACATTGGTCAGTAACTGTTTACTGTCACACATTGGTCAGTCACTGTTTACTGTACACATTGGTCAGTCACTGTTTACTGTACACCTTGGTCAGTCACTGTTTACTGTCACACATTGGTCAGTCACTGTTTCCTATCACACATTGGTCAGTCACTGTTTCCTATCACACATTGGTAAGTCACTGTTTGCTATCACACAGTGGTCAGTCACTGTTTACTGTACACATTGGTGAGTCACTGTTTACTGTCACACATTGGTCAGTCACTGTTTACTGTACACATTAGTCAGTCCCTGTCTACTGTCACACATTGGTCAGTCACTGTTTCCTATCACACATTGGTAAGTCACTGTTTCCTATCACACAGTGGTCAGTCACTGTTTACTGTACACATTGGTCAGTCACTGTTTTCTATCACACATTGGACAGTCACTGTTTCCTATCACACATTGGCCAGTCACTGTTTCCTATCACAGATTGGACAGTCACTGTCTCCTATCACACATTGGTCAGTCACTGTTTCCTATCACACAGTGGTCAGTCACTGTTTACTGTACACATTGATCAGTCACTGTTTACTGTCACACATTGGACAGTCACTGTTTCCTATCACACATTGGTAAGTCACTGTTTCCTATCACAGATTGGACAGTCACTGTCTTCTATCACAAATTGGACAGTCACTGTCTCCTATCACACAGTGGTCAGTCACTGTTTACTGTCACACATTGGTCAGTCATTGTTTACTGTACACATTGGTGAGTCACTGTTTACTGTCACACATTGGTCAGTCACTGTTTCCTATCGCACATTGGTCAGTCACTGTTTCCTATCTCACATTGGTCAGTCACTGTTTCCTATCGCACATTGGTCAGTCGCTGTTTCCTATCGCACATTGGTCAGTCACTGTTTCCTATCACACATTGGTCAGTCACTGTTTCCTATCGCACATTGGTCAGTCACTGTTTCCTATTGCACATTGGTCAGTCACTGTTTCCTATTGCACATTGGTCAGTCACTGTTTCCTTTCACACAGTGGTCAGTCACTGTTTTCTATCACACATTGAGTTGGTCAGGCAATATTTGCTTTCACACATATCACTCATTTAATTAAATTGTGCTAATACTAACTCTCATGCTCAGGTGATGACACCAAGACATTTTGGTCTAAACCTGGGAAAATCACAAAAATATAAAGGGTTTCACATTATACTGTACCTGCTTTCCCCCCATCCCCCACTAAAAACGCTGCAGATGGCAACTTTTTTTTGCTGCTTTTTTGCACTTACTGATTGCTTTCTCTGGGTGAAAAAACACTGAAAAAGCGCTGAAAGAAGTGACATGCTGCAGTTTTTTTTTTAAAAAGCAGCAGTTTTCCAATTCAGTCAGAAAAAAAGCCAATGTTTGAGCATGAGATTGCTGAAATCGCAGCCTTTGCTGGCACTGTAAAAATGTAGCTTTTAATTTGCATTAAAAAAAACACCAAAAAAATGCAGCAAAAATGCAACGTGTGAACATAGCCTTTATTCTCTAGCATCATTTGTAACTTTGTCCAGGACACTTAGGTTGGGGCTACATGGTGACATGTGCCATGTGACAGCAGTTCTCTGTAACTTGTCTGTGACTTGCTGTTAAGTAATTATTTTAGAATTTAAATTTTGCTGCAAAACACAACCTAATCACAGGCAAGTCAAAGTCGGATCCGATTTGCATTGAAACTTATGGCAAGTGAGTTGTGAGCAGCAACGCAAACTCCAACAAATTTGGAAACACAATCATTATAGGTCGCAGGCGCAATACATCATCATAGGCAATCATTGCGCTGTCTCATTGCCACACTGCGATTTTTAGGCTATGTTCACACTTTGCGGTTTTTGCTGTGGATCCGCAGCGGATTTGCCTCTGCGGATCCGCAGCAGTTTTCCATGCAGGGTACAGTACAATGTTACCCTATGGAAAACAAAAACCGCTGTGCCCACTTTGCTTTTTTCCTCTGGAAAATCAACGCGGATTTTCTGCGGAAAAAAAGAAGTAGCATGTCTATTCTTTCTGCGGATTCCGCAACGGTTTTCCACCTGCACCAATAGGAAAGTGCATTTGGAAAACCGCAGTGGAATCCGCAGTAGAAACCGCACAAAAAAACGCAGAGAAAAGCACCGCGGTTTTGCACTGCGGTTTTGGCAAATCCGCTGCTGAAAAATCAGCAGCAAATTCCGCAAAGTGTGAACAAGCCCTTAATGTTGCGTGGAACGTTTCTCCTTGTGAAAGAGTTAAGCATGCTGAGATGAGGAAACTTTTAAGCCGCAATGTTCCTCTGAGAAATATGCAAATTGTCTCTTCAGAGAGGAAAAGGACTAGAACTCTAGTGCCACCTATTGGAAGTAGCAATCCTAACAGTCAATGTCGACCCTTTAATGAGCCTTGTCACATGACTTAGCATAAAAGTCACTCTCCGCAAGAAGAAACCTTACCCCTTGGATCCCGGTCAAACACTTCTCGCTCAGCCAAACCAGACCTCACTGGCAGTACCCCGAAACAGTGTCTGCAACTTGAGATTCTGGTTTTGGCTTTTAACCTAAGTCATTGTCACGGGGAGACTAGGTGGGCAAGAGCTAATAACCCGGGCCCCTGCAATTTCCTTCAGTCTAGGGAAATCCTGACCGACCCTCTACCTAGAGTTTACACTGATGGTGTGCATGTCTAGGCCTCGACCCTCGCCCTGTCTCCTGTTTCAACCCTAGGCTGAAACCACCGCCCACCACCCAGTGAAAAGATCATACACCAATACCCACAGTTAGAACAGACAAGGATAACGGAAAATATACACCATGCCGCAGTCACTCAGGAATACACTATAAATGCGCAGGGCAAAATAAATACAAATATAGGAAGGAGTAAATAAGACAAAGGGAAATACACCACCAGCAACGATACTCCAACTACTAGCTCACCACTCCAGACCGAGATAACAACGCACAAGACAGAAGCTATAATCGGCGACGCCCAATGTTCAGGAGAACTATTTAAAGGCAATGGGCATGGCCCAGCTTCCAATCCGAGCATCAGGTAAATTAACCCCGGACCAGCTAGATAAAATCTAGCCGACGCCAATGAGCACATAGTGGTCAAAAGCGGAATTACCGCTGTCTGTCGAACGACCTGGTCTGAACAGCGTCCGATATGACAGTACCCCGCCTTCTATGAGGGACCCCAGGGCCCTCACGGCTTATAGGACCCGGCTTGTCTGGATGGCGACGGTGAAAAAACCTGACCAGCCGATCCGCATGAATGTCCGAGGCTGGTACCCAGGACCTCTCCTCAGGCCCATAACCACGCCAGTGTACCAAGTACTGTAAAGTGCGGTGCACTACACGAGAGTCAACCACCTTGGAGACTTCAAATTCCAAATTACCATCCACCAAGACTGGAGGTGGCATAGGCGCCGCATCCACAGAACCCACCACCTTCTTTAAAAGAGACCTGTGGAACACGTTGTGTATCTTATACAACGTAGGAAGCTCCAATCGGTACGCTACTGGGTTAATGACGGCGGTGACCCTAAATGGACCAATAAACCGTGGACCCAATTTAAGGGATGGTATTTTGAGTCTTATGTTTTTTGTGGATAACCACACCCAGTTATCCACACTCAGGTCCGGACCTGTCACACGCCTACTGTCAGCCACACATTTGTACCTAGCACCCACACTCAACAGGCGCTGTTTAACTCTCCTCCAGACTGATGACAATTGTGCTCCTAACTGGTCCTCCTCTGGAATGCCGGAAGAGCCCCTCTGACTCAAAGTACAAAATTGAGGATGTAGCCCGTAAACCCAAAAAAACGGAGACTCCCCAGATGACTCCTGGCAGTGATTATTGATGGCAAACTCAGCCAAAGGAAGGAACATAGACCACTCCTCCTGGTTATCAGAGACAAAGCAGCGTAAGTACTGTTCCAAATTTTGGTTCATACGCTCAGTCTGACCATTTGACTGAGGATGAAACGCCGAAGAATGAGACAACTTGATCCCCAGCCGTGAGCAAAATGCTTTCCAAAATTTTGCCACAAATTGAGTACCCCTATTAGACACGATGTCAGACGGAACCCCATGAAGTCTGACCACCTCCTGCACAAATACCTGAGCCAGAGTCTTAGCGTTAGGCAACGAAGGCAAAGACACAAAGTGCGACATTTTTGAAAACCGATCAACAGTCACCAAGATGACCGTGTTCCCAGCTGAGGAGGGCAAATCAGTGATGAAATCCATGGAGATTTCCGTCTATGGCTTACTAGGTACCTCAAGAGGAAGTAGTGTGCCAACAGGACGGGAGCGGGGCGTCTTAGCCCTAGCGCACGTGGTACAAGCTGACACGTATGAGACCACGTCCTGTCGGATCTTGGGCCACCAAAACCGACGTGATACTAACTCCAAGGTACCTCTAACCCCTGGGTGGCCAGCCAGGACAGCATCATGATGTTCCGCCAAAACCTTTAATCGGAGATGAAGCGGTACAAAAGATTTGTTGATGGGAAGCTCAGATGGTACCTCCTCCCGAGCCTCGGCAATCTCAGCCTCAACCTCGGTAGTGAGAGCCGAGACCACAACACCCTTTTGGAGGATGGGTACTGAATCCTCCCGAGGTTCTCCCCCCGGAAAACACCTGGACAGAGCATCCGCCTTAGTGTTTTTAGACCCCGGTCTGTAAGTGACAACAAAATTGAACCGCGTGAAAAACAATGCCCAGCGAGCCTGCCTGGGGGACAGACGCTTGGCTGACTCCAAATACAGCAGATTCTTATGATCGGTAATAACAGTAACCTGATCTACCGACCCCTCCAAGAAGTGTCACCATTCCTCAAAGGCCAACTTGATTGCCAACAACTCCCTGTTGCCGATATCGTAGTTACGTTCGGAGGACGACAATTTCTTGGAGAAATAGGCGCATGGACGCAAATCGCTCAAGGATGAGTCTTGTGATAGTACCGCCCCCACACCAACCTCAGACGCATCGACTTCCACAACAAAAGGTTTTGATACGTCTGGCTGCACAAGAATGGGGGCTGAAACAAAATTGTTCTTAAGAAATTCAAATGCGCGCACAGCAGCCTCAGGCCAAACGGAGAAATTGGTACCCTTTTTAGTCATGTCAGTTAATGGTTTAGCAATGATGGAAAAATCCTTGATAAATTTCCTATAGTAGTTAGAAAACCCAAGGAACCGCTGAAGTGCTTTCAGGTTATCAGGCCGTTCCCAATGCAGCACCGCTTGCACCTTAGCGGCATCCATTTTACAACCAGAAGCAGACACAATATAACCCAAGAAAGGCAACTCTTGAACAGAAAATACACATTTCTCAAGTTTAGCATACAGCTTATTCTCTCTGAGAAGCTGTAACACCTGCCTGACATCATCTAAATGAGTATCACGGTCGCTAGAATATATGAGAATGTCATCTAGGTACACGATAACGAATTTCCCCCAAAACATGCGAAAACACATCATTAATGAAATGTTGGAACACTGCAGGTGCGTTAGTCAACCCAAATGGCATCACCAAATTTTCGAAATGACCCTCAGGGGTATTAAAAGCCGTCTTCCACTCATCACCTTGACGGACTCTTATGAGGTTGTACGCTCCCCTGAGGTCAAGCTTGGTAAACCACTTAGCACCTGCCACCTGGTTGAACAAATCTGGTATTAGTGGCATAGGGTATGGATCATGAACCGTAATCTGGTTCAATTCTCTGAAATCCAAACACGGGCGTAATCCGCCATCTTTCTTCTTCACGAAGAAGAACCCTGCTGCCACAGGCGAGGATGAAGGCCTGATGTGCCCTTTGCTCAAACTTTCAGCAATGTAATCCATTAATGCTTGTCTCTCCGGACCGGAGATGTTAAACATCCTTGATTTAGGCAATTTGGCCCCTGGTTTAAATCTGATAGTACAGTCATAGGGGCGATGTGGCGGCAACTCTGAACAACCCTTCTCAGAGAACACATCCACAAAATCCAGAAGTGACTCCGGAACGCTTGAAGTCACAGCAGACACACATGTGGCCAGGCAATTCTCCTGGCAGAATTCGCTCCACTGAATTATGTCCTGAGTTTTCCAGTCAATTACCGGATTGTGCATAGACAACCATGGAAAACCCAAAACCACCTGAGCAGGAAGATTCCTGAGCACCTTACATGTAACCTGCTCGGAATGTAGAACCCCAATGTGGAGTTTTAACCTCAGCCACAAATTCAGTAATCTCCCCCTGTGAGAGAGGAGCAGCATTGATGGTGACCACGCGGATAGGATGAGGCAGTTTTTCAATTCTAAAACCTGCTGTGCGTGCAAACTCTTCATCAATGAGATTTGTGGCTGAACCATTATCCACAAACACAGTAATTGGCAGCTCACTGCCAGCGATTATAACCTTAGCAGGGAGCATGCATTGAGAAACCACCATGGAGGATATACATAAGCTCAGATTGGTCTCCTCCACACCCTCTGAGCTTAGAAGTTTTCCGCCATTGCGTTTTTCTTAGACAGTAGAGGACAGATGTTAATAAAATGACCAGTCTTCCTGCAGTAAAAACAGGCTCCCTGCTTCCTGAGCTCAGGGGCTCGATGCTTCACGTGTGACACCCCTGCGATTTGCATAGGCTCCGTGGGCTCACCTGCAGCAACCACACGTGAACCTAAACCTTCTCCCATAGGCGGTGTCTCATGCTCCCCCTGACACAAACGGCGATCAATGCGGCAACCAGACTCATAGCGGAATCTAGAGAAGTAGGAGTCTCGTACATCAGAAGGGCTTTTTTAACCCTCCCAGAAACCCCATGAATAAGTTGACTCCGCAACGCTGGATCATTCCACTGTGTATCGATTGCCCAGCGACGAAATTCAGAACAGTAATCCTCTGCTACTCTCTCCCCCTGGCGAATAGTGCGTATCTTAGATTCTGCTAGAGCCATTCTGTCTGGCTCATCGTAAATATTTCCAAGAAAGGAAAAAAAACTCTCCACAGAGTCAAATGCAGCAGAATCAGATGGCAAAGAAAACGCCCATGCTTGGGGATCCCCGCTTAACAATGACAACACCAGACCCACACGCTGAGCCTCATTACCTGAGGAGATCGGGCGCATACGGAAATATAGTTTGCAAGCTTCACGAAAAGAAACAAATTTACTGCGTTCCCCAGCAAATTTTTCAGGCAAAGGAAACTTAGGTTCAGCAACTCTACCTGTCGCTCCAGCTTGCACATTAGATACTGCTAGTCCCTGTTGCTGCACTGCCCCCCTCAACTCAGTGACCTGTAGGGACAGCGCCTCCAACTGGCGGGTTATGGAAGTCATGGGATCCATGACAAAACAAAAAAAAAGGAAACCCCTTTTTTTTGTTTTTTTTTGTTTTAAAGGCCGATTATAATGTCACGGGGAGACTAGGTGGGCAAGAGCTAATAACCCGGGCCCCTGCAATTTCCCTCAGACTAGGGAAATCCTGACTGACCCTCTACCTAGAGTTTACACTGATGGTGTGCATGTCTAGGCCTCGACCCTCGCCCTGTCTCCTGTTTCAACCCTAGGCTGAAACCACCGACCACCACCCAGTGAAAAGATCATACACTAATACCCACAGTTAGAGCAGACAAGGATAACGGAAAATATACACCACGCCGCAGTCACTCAGGAATACACTATAAATGCGCAGGGCAAAATAAATACAAATATAGGAAGGAGTAAATAAGACAAAGGGAAATACACCACCAGCAACGATACTCCAACTACTAGCTCACCACTCCAGACCGAGATAACAACGCACAAGACAGAAGCTTTAATCAGCGACGCCCAATGTTCAGGAGAACTATTTAAAGGCAATGGGCATGGCCCAGCTTCCAATCCGAGCATCAGTTAAATTAACCCCGGACCAGCTAGATAAAATCTAGCCGACGCCAATGAGCACATAGTGGTCAAAAGCGGAATTACCGCTGTCTGTCGAACGACCTGGTCTGAACAGCGTCCGACATGACAGTCATGTGACAAGGCTCGTTAAAGGGTCGACACTGACTTTTAGGATTGCTATGTCCTATAGGTGTCACTGAAGAGGCAATTTGCACTTTTAATGTTGCGCATTACGTCTCCATTTTTTGTGTACCCATACACTTGAATAGGTGAGTCTCTTCTGATTTACAGAAGAAGCTAGAACATGCTGCCATTTTTTTCACATGAAAATTTGGTCAGTGAATAAAATCACTTATTAGCGATATCTGTAATTTTGTATGTAACCCCTTCTCATGTACAGCACCATGGAATCAATGGTGCTATGTAAATAAATAATAATAATAATAATTTGCACTGCCCCATTAAATAACATTGGTGTGATGAGTTTTTGCACACATAGTACTCGAACCTAAAGTATGGATGTGTGAACGAGCTCTTAGAGTGATCATTGACTTGTATTGTGGTTCATTAGGACTCTGAGGTTTACGTAATTGTGACAAGAAAAATAATTCTGCTAATCTTGTCATCAAAAGTAACGTAAACCTAGATGGACCGCCGCAGGAGTCTTGTTGAGCATATAAGACTTTAGCCTTCCCAAATATACATATGGGGTACTTCATTTTATGACCTAAATATTATGGTTGAATAAGATTACCCAATAACCATTTTAGAGCTTCTAAATAATTCACGAAACTGGGTCACTACTGCACTATGTGGGCAACTTTGGGTAAAACTGTTCTTTTATTTTGTCAGTGAAACCGTATCAAACTGTATCTTCTGAATGTTACATTACGAAGACATCAAAGGTCCAATATGCATTGGTTTACTAGGTTGCTATTTCTGAATACCTCAACCACCTTTGCAATTGGCCTCTTTTCTAATCAAACCGACCATGCGGAATAAAAATAAAGAAATGCCGTTACCGGAAGGAGCAAAGCTGTAGTTTTACTACTAAAAATACTGAATATTAACTTGGCTCATGAAAAAAGATGATTCCATTAAAATATTATTGAGCTCCGAGCACAAAAAAAAAGATAATGTAAGACCTCAGACTGATAAGTCAGACTCAGCAGTTGCAGGGTATTTCAGATTTTTAATCCTAAATGTGTGGAGAAAAAAAAATCTTAAATTTTGTTATATTAGACATAAAATTGCTCCCGAAAGTTATCATAGTTTGTGCTATGCAAGTAAACTGGACAACAATATATGTTATATGGAAAAAATGAAATTTAGTAGCAAACTTGTATTTTTCATACATTTTATGGCTAAATTAACAATATGTATGGCTGCTGTTTATTGCAAGTATTATATATTGTGACATCAATTAGAGGTGAAGAGGAGCTGAAAGCATTTCTAACTTATGTGCTTTAGGAAATACTTTCATTCCAATGAAATGGCCATTTTGCTACATTTTTTTTTCTTTTGTTAAGTTATTAATTCTAGAAACTCATAAATAAAATGACAACAGGGCCTGGATTTGCAGTTTGCTATGGACACTATGTAGTTGACAGTGTTCTACAAGTTCTACTCTGCAAGTAAGCACACACATTCTGCTGACGTAGCCATTGGGAACAGCTGATCAGCAGGGTTGCCGAGTGTTGCTTCCCACCAATCTCTTATTGATGACCTATTCTGAGGATACAAAGAAAAAAGAATAAACCAGCTCACCCACAGCGGCATACGGCTTGCTGAAGCATGGAACTCGTGTGGTCATGATGAGAAAAAGGAGATGTGTTCCAGCTTCTTTGAATCCAAAAATTTATTAGAAATTGCTTTTTAAACAAAACCATGGTAATGGCAGCTTTCACATGGCAAGACATACTGTATTTTTTGGACTATAAGACGCACCGGACCATAACACGCACCTAGGTTTTAGAGGAAGAAATTAGGAAAAAAAATTGAAGCAAAAAAATGGTCAATTCTGTACTTAATATCCCCTATCCTGGTATATATGGTCCTTTCATCCCCATTCTGATGCACATGGCCCCTCATCCCTATCCTGGTATGCATGGCTCTCTCATGCCTATCCTGGTATGCATGGCTCTCTCATGCCTATCCTGGTATGCATGGCCCCCTCATCCCTATCCTGGTATGAATGGCACCATCCCGGTCCTGGTATGCACGGCTCCATCCCAGTCCTGGTATGATTGGCCTCATCCTTATCCTGGTATGATTGACCATATCCCGTTCCTGGTATGATTGGTCCCATCCTTATTCTGGTATAATTGGCCCCATCAAGGTCCTGGTATGATTGGTCCCATCCTTTTTCTGGTACAAATGGTCCCATCCTTATCCTGTATGATTGGTCCCATCCTGTTCCTGGTATGATTGGTTCCATCCTTTTTATGGTATAAATGGTCCCATCCTGTTCCTGGTATGATTGGTTCCATCCTTTTTCTGGAATAAATGGTCCCATCCTGTTCCTGGTATGATTGGTATCATCTTTTTTCTTTTACAATTGGCCCCATCCCGTTCCTGGTATGCATGGCCCCAACAGGAAAGATTAACAAAAAAACAAAAAAAAAACCATTACACTTACCTTCCTCCGCTCCCTCGCAGTCGCAGCGTCCTGCTCCGGTGCCAGCAGCTGCTTAATGCTTGTAAGCAGCACATGGCAGAGATGTCATGCGCTGCTCACAAGCAGAGCACAGCTGCCAGAATACTCACTGGGACCGTTCATTGCAAAGAGCGGTGAGTATCCATTCCTCTTCAGTAGCTCGCAGTCTGCCAGTGGCTTCCTGCTGCTGCAGCGGTCATGTGTGCCGACACTTAAGAGAAATTAATATTCAGAATATTCATTCCTCTTAAGTATCGGCACACGTGACTGCCGGCAGCAGCAGGAAGGCTCCAGCTGACACCGCACGGAATGGATACTCACCGCTCTCTGCGATGAACGGTCCTGGTGAGTATTCCGGCAGCTGCTGGCACTGGAGCAGGACACTGCGAGGAAGTGGAGGAAGGTAACTGTAATGTTTTGTTTTTTAAATCTTTTCTGATGGGACCAATCATACCAGCAACAGGATGGGGCCAATCATACCAGGATGCCAGAAAGAAATGAATATTCAATGCCCTCCACGCCCATGGGCGTGGAATGCAGTGCATATTCATTTCTCTTTAGCAGCGGGCACATGAGTTAGCCGGAGCCGCCGGCTCCTGCCTCCTGTGACCCGATGCTCCACGCAAACGCCTCCCCCACCACAGCCAGAGCCCATACATCTGGACTATAAGATACACCTCTATTTTCCTCCACATTTTGGGAGGAAAAAAGTGCTTCTAATAGTCCGAAAAATATGGTAGTTTCAAATGCTTGAGGCGTCTTTTATCAAACTATACATGAACAGGTCCCATACAACTTTTATACAAAATGTGGCCAATAAAAGAGTGATTTCAAATCACATGACAAACATGCTAATCACATTAAAATGCCATGTGAAAAAAAGGGAAGAGGGGGAGGGAAGCAAAGGAAGGAGAAAGAAGCAAGAGAAAAAGTGTGAATTACATAAAATCATGTCATTACATATATGTATACTTAGAGGCAAAAAAATAAATAAAAATAAAATGACTGGATGCAAATGAAATGGCACAATGTGAACTGGAAAGAGAAACAATGTAATTTATGTGTTCAAGAAGATATTTAGATTTGAGAGTCCTCAGTGATTGATACATTTTAATGACTAACTGAAAAGATGATAAATTGCAAGCTTTCAAGACTACTCAGGTTTCTTCATCATTCATAGACTAAAGCCCCCGTCACACTAAGCGAGGTCGCTAGCGAGATCGCTGCTGAGTCACAAGTTTTGTGACGCAACAGCGACCTCAGTAGCGATCTCGCTATGTTTGACATGTAGCAGCGACCAGGCCCCTGCTGTGAGATCGCTGGTCGTGTCGGAATGGCCTGGACCTTTTTTTGATCGTTGAGGTCCCGCTGGGTAGCACACATCGCTGTGTTTGACACCTTACCAACGACCTCGTTGACTACAACGTCACACAGGACGTCCCTCATCGAGGTCTGAATCGTCATAATAGCTGCCATGGACAGGGTCACAACGACCAACGACATCGTTGTACAGGTCGCTACAGGTCGCCGCATCGCTGCTGCGTTGTTGGGAAGATCTCACTGTTTGACATCTCACCAGCGACCACATAGCGACGCAGCAACGATCCCTGACAGGTCGTATCGTTGTCGGGATCACTTTAGCGTCGCTAAGTGTGACAGGGCCTTAATACAAAATCTGAAGAGTCACATATTTATACACTACAGGACACAGGAAAAATGCAATAGATAAGACCAGTGACAATATTGGAACAGTTCATAGATAAGGAGTGTGGAA